>NW_026536126.1:0-380194 GCF_028551555.1 Melozone crissalis
GGCACAGTTTCTCCTTGCCAGACAGAGTGGAAAAGCTTTTTGCTAAGATGTAGACGAGAAGAGAGGCTAAAGACGAAGGTACGGTGCTCTGCAGAGCTAAGCACCGCTTCCGTGCCTCTTTCGGCAGAAGGCGCACACCGCAGAGCACAGTGAGCGGGCAGAATGGTCCTTTGCGCGAAGAAGCAGCTTCTTCGTCTCCGGGAGCCGGAGAGAGCGGCAACTTCGCAAAGGTGATGAAACAAGCTGTACAACACTGCGATTGTGTGTGAGCAGCGTGCCAACTGAGAGAAAACAGTACCTGACCACTCTCCTGCCTTTTCCATTCACATGAACATTCGATTGCAAGTTGTTTTGGACAACTTTCTTTCTCTTCTTGCAAAACACTCGGCAGACCTCCGTGCAGCCTCTAGAACACGATGGGAGATGTTTTTCTGTGCTGGCACAGTTTCTCCTTGCCAGACAGAGTGGAAAAGCTTTTTGCTAAGATGCAGACGAGAAGAGAGGCTAAAGACGAAGGTACGGTGCTCTGCAGAGCTAAGCACAGCTCCCGGACGTCTTTCGGCAGAAGGCGCACACCGGAGAGCACTGTGAGCGGCAGAATCGTCTTTGCGCGAAGAAGCAGCTTTTTCGTCTCCGGCAGCCGGAGGAGAGCGGCAGCTTCGCAAAGGTGATGAAACAAGCTGTACAACACTGCGATTGTGTGCGCAGCTTGCCAACTGAGAGAAAACAGTACCTGACCACTCTCCTGCCTTTTCCATTCACATGAACATTCGATTGCAAGCTGTTTTGGACAACTTTCTTTTCTCTTCTTGCAAAACACTCGGCAGACCTCCGTGCAGCCTCTAGAACACGATGGGAGATGTTTTTTGTGCTGGCACAGTTTCTCCTTGCCAGACAGAGTGGAAAAGCTTTTTGCTAAGATGTAGACGAGAAGAGAGGCTAAAGACGAAGGTACGGTGCTCTGCAGAGCTAAGCACAGCTCCCGGACCTCTTTCGGCAGAAGGCGCACACCGCAGAGCACTGTGAGCGGCAGAATCGTCTTTGCGCGAAGAAGCAGCTTCTTCGTCTCCGGGAGCCGGAAGAGAGCGGCAACTTCGCAAAGGTGATGAAACAAGCTGTACAACACTGCGATTGTGTGCGCAGCATGCCAAGTGGGAGAAAACAGTACCTGACCACTCTCCTGCCTTTTCTATTCACATGAACATTCGATTGGAAGCTGTTTTGGACAACTTTCTTTCTCTTCTTGCAAAACACTCGGCAGACCTCCGTGCAGCCTCTAGAACACGATGGGAGATGTTTTTTGTGCTGGCACAGTTTCTCCTTGCCAGACAGAGTGGAAAAGCTTTTTGCTAAGATGTAGACGAGAAGAGAGGCTAAAGACGAAGGTACGGTGCTCTGCAGAGCTAAGCACCGCTTCCGGACCTCTTTGGGCAGAAGGCGCACAGCGCAGAGCACTGTGAGCGGCAGAATCGTCTTTGCGCGAAGAAGCAGCTTCTTCGTCTCCGGGAGCCGGAGAGAGAGCGGCAACTTCGCAAAGGTGATGAAACAAGCTGTACAACACTGCGATTGTGTGCGCAGCTTGCCAACTGAGAGAAAACAGTACCTGAGCACTCTCCTGCCTTTTCTATTCATATGAACATTCGATTGCAAGCTGTTTTGGACAACTTTCTTTCTCTTCTTGCAAAACACTCGGCAGACCTCCGTGCAGCCTCTAGAAGACGATGGGAGATGTTTTCTGTGCTGGCACAGTTTCTCCTTGCCAGACAGAGTGGAAAAGCTTTTTGCTAAGATGTAGACGAGAAGAGAGGCTAAAGACGAAGGTACGGTGCTCTGCAGAGCTAAGCACCGCTCCCGTGCCTCTTTCGGCAGAAGGCGCACACCGCAGAGCACAGTGAGCGGCAGAATCGTCTTTGCGCGAAGAAGCAGCTTCTTCGTCTCCGGGAGCCGGAGAGAGCGGCAACTTCGCAAAGGTGATGAAACAAGCTGTACAACACTGCGATTGTGTGAGCAGCGTGCCAACTGAGAGAAAACAGTACCTGACCACTCTCCTGCCTTTTCCATTCACATGAACATTCGCTTGCAAGTTGTTTTGGACAACTTTCTTTCTCTTCTTGCAAAACACTCGGCAGACCTCCGTGCAGCCTCTAGAAGACGATGGGAGATGTTTTCTGTGCTGGCACAGTTTCTCCTTGCCAGACAGAGTGGAAAAGCTTTTTGCTAAGATGCAGACGAGAAGAGAGGCTAAAGACGAAGGGTACGGTGCTCTGCAGAGCTAAGCACCGCTCCCGGACGTCCTTTCGGCAGAAGGCGCACACCGCAGAGCACTGTGAGCGGCAGAATCGTCTTTGCGCGAAGAAGCAGCTTCTTCGTCTCCGGGAGCCGGAGAGAGCGGCAACTTCGCAAAGGTGATGAAACAAGCTGTACAACACTGCGATTGTGTGCGCAGCTTGCCAAGTGAGAGAAAACAGTACCTGACCACTCTCCTGCCTTTTCTATTCACATGAACATTCGATTGCAAGCTGTTTTGGACAACTTTTTTTCTCTTCTTGCAAAACACTCGGCAGACCTCCGTGCAGCTTCTAGAACACGATGGGAGATGTTTTCTGTGCTGGCACAGTTTCTCCTTGCCAGACAGAGTGGAAAAGCTTTTTGCTAAGATGTAGACGAGAAGAGAGGCTAAAGACGAAGGTACGGTGCTCTGCAGAATTAAGCACCGCTCCCGGACGTCTTTCGGCAGAAGGCGCACACCGCAGAGCACTGTGAGCGGCAGAATCGTCTTTGCGCGAAGAAGCAGCTTCTTCGTCTCCGGGAGCCGGAGAGAGCGGCAACTTCGCAAAGGTGATGAAACAAGCTGTACAACACTGCGATTGTGTGCGCAGCTTGCCAACTGAGAGAAAACAGTACCTGACCACTCTCCTGCCTTTCTTCTATTCATATGAACATTCGATTGCAAGCTGTTTTGGACAACTTTCTTTCTCTTCTTGCAAAACACTCGGCAGACCTCCGTGCAGCCTCTAGAACACGATGGGAGATGTTTTCTGTGCTGGCACAGTTTCTCCTTGGCAGACAGAGTGGAAAAGCTTTTTGCTAAGATGTAGACAAGAAGAGAGGCTAAAGACGAAGGTACGGTGCTCCGCAGAGCTAAGCACCGCTCCCGTGCCTCTTTCGGCAGAAGGCGCACACCGCAGAGCACTGTGAGCGGCAGAATCGTCTTTGCGCGAAGAAGCAGCTTCTTCGTCTCCGGGAGCGGAGAGAGCGGCAACTTCGCAAAGGTGATGAAACAAGCTGTACAACACTGCGATTGTGGTGAGCAGCGTGCCAACTGAGAGAAAACAGTACCTGACCACTCTCCTGCCTTTTCCATTCACATGAACCTTCGATTGCAAGTTGTTTTGGACAACTTTCTTTCTCTTCTTGCAAAACACTCGGCAGACCTCCGTGCAGCCTCTAGAAGACGATGGGAGATGTTTTCTGTGCTGGCACAGTTTCTCCTTGCCAGACAGAGTGGAAAAGCTTTTTGCTAAGGATGCAGACGAGAAGAGAGGCTAAAGACGAAGGTACGGTGCTCTGCAGAGCTAAGCACCGCTCCCGGACGTCTTTCGGCAGAAGGCGCACACCGCAGAGCACTGTGAGCGGCAGAATCGTCTTTGCGCGAAGAAGCAGCTTCTTCGTCTCCGGGAGCCGGAGGAGAGGCGGCAACTTCGCAAAGGTGATGAAACAAGCTGTACAACACTGCGATTGTGTGCGCAGCTTGCCAAGTGAGAGAAAACAGTACCTGACCACTCTCCTGCCTTTTCTATTCACATGAACATTCGATTGCAAGCTGTTTTGGACAACTTTCTTTCTCTTCTTGCAAAACACTCGGCAGACCTCCGTGCAGCTTCTAGAACACGATGGGAGATGTATTTCTGTGCTGGCACAGTTTCTCCTTGCCAGACAGAGTGGAAAAGCTTTTTGCTAAGATGTAGACGAGAAGAGAGGCTAAAGACGAAGGTACGGTGCTCTGCAGAGTTAAGCACACCGCTCCCGGACCTCTTTCGGCAGAAGGCGCACACCGCAGAGCACTGTGAGCGGCAGAATCGTCTTTGCGCGAAGAAGCAGCTTCTTCGTCTCCGGGAGCCGGAGAGAGCGGCAACTTCGCAAAGGTGATGAAACAAGCTGTACAACACTGCGATTGTGTGCGCAGCTTGCCAACTGAGAGAAAACAGTACCTGACCACTCTCCTGCCTTTTCTATTCACTTGAACATTCGATTGCAAGCTGTTTTGGACAACTTTCTTTCTCTTCTTGCAAAACACTCGGCAGACCTCCGTGCAGCCTCTAGAACACGATGGGAGATGTTTTTTGTGCTGGCACAGTTTCTCCTTGCCAGACAGAGTGGAAAAGCTTTTTGCTAAGATGTAGACGAGAAGAGAGGCTAAAGACGAAGGTACGGTGCTCTGCAGAGCTAAGCACAGCTCCCGGACCTCTTTCGGCAGACGGCGCACACCGCAGAGCACTGTGAGCGGCAGAATCGTCTTTGCGCGAAGAAGCAGCTTCTTCGTCTCCGGGAGCCGGAGAGAGCGGCAGCTTCGCAAAGGTGATGAAACAAGCTGTACAACACTGCGATTGTGTGCGCAGCATGCCAAGTGGGAGAAAACAGTACCTGACCACTCTCCTGCCTTTTCTATTCACATGAACATTCGATTGCAAGCTGTTTTGGACAACTTTCTTTCTCTTCTTGCAAAACACTCGGCAGACCTCCGTGCAGCCTCTAGAACACGATGGGAGATGTTTTCTGTGCTGGCACAGTTTCTCCTTGCCAGACAGAGTGGAAAAGCTTTTTGCTAAGATGTAGACGAGAAGAGAGGCTAAAGACGAAGGTACGGTGCTCTGCAGAGCTAAGCACCGCTTCCGGACCTCTTTCGGCAGAAGGCGCACACCGCAGAGCACTGTGAGCGGCAGAATCGTCTTTGCGCGAAGAAGCAGCTTCTTCGTCTCCGGGAGCCGGAGAGAGCGGCAGCTTCGCAAAGGTGATGAAACAAGCTGTACAACACTGCGATTGTGTGCGCAGCTTGCCAACTGAGAGAAAACAGTACCTGACCACTCTCCTGCCTTTTCTATTCACTTGAACATTCGATTGCAAGCTGTTTTGGACAACTTTCTTTCTCTTCTTGCAAAACACTCGGCAGACCTCCGTGCAGCCTCTAGAACACGATGGGAGATGTTTTTTGTGCTGGCACAGTTTCTCCTTGCCAGACAGAGTGGAAAAGCTTTTTGCTAAGATGTAGACGAGAAGAGAGGCTAAAGACGAAGGTACGGTGCTCTGCAGAGCTAAGCACCGCTCCCGGACCTCTTTCGGCAGAAGGCGCACACCGCAGAGCACTGTGAGCGGCAGAATCGTCTTTGCGCGAAGAAGCAGCTTCTTCGTCTCCGGGAGCCGGAGAGAGCGGCAACTTCGCAAAGGTGATGAAACAAGCTGTACAACACTGCGATTGTGTGCGCAGCATGCCAAGTGGGAGAAAACAGTACCTGACCACTCTCCTGCCTTTTCTATTCACATGAACATTCGATTGCAAGCTGTTTTGGACAACTTTCTTTCTCTTCTTGCAAAACACTCGGCAGACCTCCGTGCAGCCTCTAGAAGACGATGGGAGATGTTTTCTGTGCTGGCACAGTTTCTCCTTGCCAGACAGAGTGGAAAAGCTTTTTGCTAAGATGTAGACGAGAAGAGAGGCTAAAGACGAAGGTACGGTGCTCTGCAGAGCTAAGCACCGCTTCCGGACCTCTTTGGGCAGAAGGCGCACACCGCAGAGCACTGTGAGCGGCAGAATAGTCTTTGCGCGAAGAAGCAGCTTCTTCGTCTCCGGGAGCCGGAGAGAGCGGCAACTTCGCAAAGGTGATGAAACAAGCTGTACAACACTGCGATTGTGTGCGCAGCTTGCCAACTGAGAGAAAACAGTACCTGACCACTCTCCTGCCTTTTCTATTCATATGAACATTCGATTGCAAGCTGTTTTGGACAACTTTCTTTCTCTTCTTGCAAAACACTCGGCAGACCTCCGTGCAGCCTCTAGAACACGATGGGAGATGTTTTCTGTGCTGGCACAGTTTCTCCTTGCCAGACAGAGTGGAAAAGCTTTTTGCTAAGATGTAGACGAGAAGAGAGGCTAAAGACGAAAGTACGGTGCTCCGCAGAGCTAAGCACCGCTCCCGTGCCTCTTTGGGCAGAAGGCGCACACCGCAGAGCACTGTGAGCGGCAGAATCGTCTTTGCGCGAAGAAGCAGCTTCTTCGTCTCCGGGAGCCGGAGAGAGCGGCAACTTCGCAAAGGTGATGAAACAAGCTGTACAACACTGCGATTGTGTGAGCAGCGTGCCAACTGAGAGAAAACAGTACCTGACCACTCTCCTGCCTTTTCCATTCACATGAACATTCGATTGCAAGTTGTTTTGGACAACTTTCTTTCTCTTCTTGCAAAACACTCGGCAGACCTCCGTGCAGCCTCTAGAAGACGATGGGAGATGTTTTCTGTGCTGGCACAGTTTCTCCTTGCCAGACAGAGTGGAAAAGCTTTTTGCTAAGATGCAGACGAGAAGAGAGGCTAAAGACGAAGGTACGGTGCTCTGCAGAGCTAAGCACCGCTCCCGGACGTCTTTCGGCAGAAGGCGCACACCGCAGAGCACTGTGAGCGGCAGAATCGTCTTTGCGCGAAGAAGCAGCTTCTTCGTCTCCGGGAGCCGGAGAGAGCGGCAACTTCGCAAAGGTGATGAAACAAGCTGTACAACACTGCGATTGTGTGCGCAGCTTGCCAAGTGAGAGAAAAGAGTACCTGACCACTCTCCTGCCTTTTCTATTCACATGAACATTCGATTGCAAGCTGTTTTGGACAACTTTCTTTCTCTTCTTGCAAAACACTCGGCAGACCTCCGTGCAGCTTCTAGAACACGATGGGAGATGTTTTCTGTGCTGGCACAGTTTCTCCTTGCCAGACAGAGTGGAAAAGCTTTTTGCTAAGATGTAGACGAGAAGAGAGGCTAAAGACGAAGGTACGGTGCTCTGCAGAGTTAAGCACCGCTCCCGGACCTCTTTCGGCAGAAGGCGCACACCGCAGAGCACTGTGAGCGGCAGAATCGTCTTTGCGCGAAGAAGCAGCTTCTTCGTCTCCGGGAGCCGGAGAGAGCGGCAACTTCGCAAAGGTGATGAAACAAGCTGTACAACACTGCGATTGTGTGCGCAGCTTGCCAACTGAGAGAAAACAGTACCTGACCACTCTCCTGACTTTTCTATTCACTTGAACATTCGATTGCAAGCTGTTTTGGACAACTTTCTTTCTCTTCTTGCAAAACACTCGGCAGACCTCCGTGCAGCCTCTAGAACACGATGGGAGATGTTTTCTGTGCTGGCACAGTTTCTCCTTGCCAGACAGAGTGGAAAAGCTTTTTGCTAAGATGTAGACGAGAAGAGAGGCTAAAGACGAAGGTACGGTGCTCTGCAGAGCTAAGCACAGCTCCCGGACCTCTTTCGGCAGAAGGCGCACACCGCAGAGCACTGTGAGCGGCAGAATCGTCTTTGCGCGAAGAAGCAGCTTCTTCGTCTCCGGGAGCCGGAGAGAGCGGCAGCTTCGCAAAGGTGATGAAACAAGCTGTACAACACTGCGATTGTTTGCGCAGCATGCCAAGTGGGAGAAAACAGTACCTGACCACTCTCCTGCCTTTTCTATTCACATGAACATTCGATTGCAAGCTGTTTTGGACAACTTTCTTTCTCTTCTTGCAAAACACTCGGCAGACCTCCGTGCAGCTTCTAGAACACGATGGGAGATGTTTTCTGTGCTGGCACAGTTTCTCCTTGCCAGACAGAGTGGAAAAGCTTTTTGCTAAGATGTAGACGAGAAGAGAGGCTAAAGACGAAGGTACGGTGCTCTGCAGAGCTAAGCACCGCTCCCGGACCTCTTTCGGCAGAAGGCGCACACCGCAGAGCAATGTGAGCGGCAGAATCGTCTTTGCGCGAAGAAGCAGCTTCTTCGTCTCCGGCAGCCGGAGAGAGCGGCAGCTTCGCAAAGGTGATGAAACAAGCTGTACAACACTGCGATTGTGTGCGCAGCTTGCCAACTGAGAGAAAACAGTACCTGACCACTCTCCTGCCTTTTCTATTCACTTGAACATTCGATTGCAAGCTGTTTTGGACAACTTTCTTTCTCTTCTTGCAAAACACTCGGCAGACCTCCGTGCAGCCTCTAGAACACGATGGGAGATGTTTTTTGTGCTGGCACAGTTTCTCCTTGCCAGACAGAGTGGAAAAGCTTTTTGCTAAGATGTAGACGAGAAGAGAGGCTAAAGACGAAGGTACGGTGCTCTGCAGAGCTAAGCACAGCTCCCGGACCTCTTTCGGCAGAAGGCGCACACCGCAGAGCACTGTGAGCGGCAGAATCGTCTTTGCGCGAAGAAGCAGCTTCTTCGTCTCCGGGAGCCGGAGAGAGCGGCAACTTCGCAAAGGTGATGAAACAAGCTGTACAACACTGCGATTGTGTGCGCAGCATGCCAAGTGGGAGAAAACAGTACCTGACCACTCTCCTGCCTTTTCTATTCACATGAACATTCGATTGCAAGCTGTTTTGGACAACTTTCTTTCTCTTCTTGCAAAACACTCGGCAGACCTCCGTGCAGCCTCTAGAACACGATGGGAGATGTTTTCTGTGCTGGCACAGTTTCTCCTTGCCAGACAGAGTGGAAAAGCTTTTTGCTAAGATGTAGACGAGAAGAGAGGCTAAAGACGAAGGTACGGTGCTCTGCAGAGCTAAGCACCGCTTCCGGACCTCTTTGGGCAGAAGGCGCACACTGCAGAGCACTGTGAGCGGCAGAATCGTCTTTGCGCGAAGAAGCAGCTTCTTCGTCTCCGGGAGCCGGAGAGAGCGGCAACTTCGCAAAGGTGATGAAACAAGCTGTACAACACTGCGATTGTGTGCGCAGCATGCCAAGTGGGAGAAAACAGTACCTGACCACTCTCCTGCCTTTTCTATTCACATGAACATTCGATTGCAAGCTGTTTTGGACAACTTTCTTTCTCTTCTTGCAAAACACTCGGCAGACCTCCGTGCAGCCTCTAGAACACGATGGGAGGTGTTTTCTGTGCTGGCACAGTTTCTCCTTGGCAGACAGAGTGGAAAAGCTTTTTGCTAAGATGTAGACGAGAAGAGAGGCTAAAGACGAAGGTACGGTGCTCTGCAGAGCTAAGCACCGCTTCCGGACCTCTTTGGGCAGAAGGCGCACACCGCAGAGCACTGTGAGTGGCAGAATCGTCTTTGCGCGAAGAAGCAGCTTCTTCGTCTCCGGGAGCCAGAGAGAGCGGCAACTTCGCAAAGGTGATGAAACAAGCTGTACAACACTGCGATTGTGTGCGCAGCTTGCCAACTGAGAGAAAACAGTACCTGACCACTCTCCTGCCTTTTCTATTCATATGAACATTCGATTGCAAGCTGTTTTGGACAACTTTCTTTCTCTTCTTGCAAAACACTCGGCAGACCTCAGTGCAGCCTCTAGAACACGATGGGAGATGTTTTCTGTGCTGGCACAGTTTCTTCTTGCCAGACAGAGTGGAAAAGCTTTTTGCTAAGATGTAGACGAGAAGAGAGGCTAAAGACGAAGGTACGGTGCTCTGCAGAGCTAAGCACCGCTCCCGTGCCTCTTTCGGCAGAAGGCGCACACCGCAGAGCACTGTGAGCGGCAGAATCGTCTTTGCGCGAAGAAGCAGCTTCTTCGTCTCCGGGAGCCGGAGAGAGCGGCAACTTCGCAAAGGTGATGAAACAAGCTGTACAACACTGCGATTGTGTGAGCAGCGTGCCAACTGAGAGAAAACAGTACCTGACCACTCTCCTGCCTTTTCCATTCACATGAACATTCGATTGCAAGTTGTTTTGGACAACTTTCTTTCTCTTGTTGCAAAACACTCGGCAGACCTCCGTGCAGCCTCTAGAACACGATGGGAGATGTTTTCTGTGCTGGCAAAGTTTCTCCTTGCCAGACAGAGTGGAAAAGCTTTTTGCTAAGATGCAGACGAGAAGAGAGGCTAAAGACGAAGGTACGGTGCTCTGCAGAGCTAAGCACCGCTCCCGGACGTCTTTCGGCAGAAGGCGCACACCGCAGAGCACTGTGAGCGGCAGAATCGTCTTTGCGCGAAGAAGCAGCTTCTTCGTCTCCGGGAGCCGGAGAGAGCGGCAACTTCGCAAAGGTGATGAAACAAGCTGTACAACACTGCGATTGTGTGCGCAGCTTGCCAAGTGAGAGAAAACAGTACCTGACCACTCTCCTGCCTTTTCTATTCACATGAACATTCGATTGCAAGCTGTTTTGGACAACTTTCTTTCTCTTCTTGCAAAACACTCGGCAGACCTCCGTGCAGCTTCTAGAACACGATGGGAGATGTTTTCTGTGCTGGCACAGTTTCTCCTTGCCAGACAGAGTGGAAAAGCTTTTTGCTAAGATGTAGACGAGAAGAGAGGCTAAAGACGAAGGTACGGTGCTCTGCAGAGCTAAGCACCGCTCCCGGACCTCTTTGGGCAGAAGGCGCACACCGCAGAGCACTGTGAGCGGCAGAATCGTCTTTGCGCGAAGAAGCAGCTTCTTCGTCTCCGGGAGCCGGAGAGAGCGGCAACTTCGCAAAGGTGATGAAACAAGCTGTACAACACTGCGATTGTGTGCGCAGCTTGCCAACTGAGAGAAAACAGTACCTGACCACTCTCCTGCCTTTTCCATTCACATGAACATTCGATTGCAAGCTGTTTTGGACAACTTTCTTTCTCTTCTTGCAAAACACTCGGCAGACCTCCCTGCAGCCTCTAGAACACGATGGGAGATGTTTTCTGTGCTGGCACAGTTTCTCCTTGCCAGACAGAGTGGAAAAGCTTTTTGCTAAGATGTAGACGAGAAGAGAGGCTAAAGACGAAGGTACGGTGCTCCGCAGAGCTAAGCACCGCTCCCGTGCCTCTTTCGGCAGAAGGCGCACACCGCAGAGCACTGTGAGCGGCAGAATCGTCTTTGCGCGAAGAAGCAGCTTCTTCGTCTCCGGCAGCCGGAGAGAGCGGCAACTTCGCAAAGGTGATTAATCAAGCTGTACAACACTGCGATTGTGTGAGCAGCGTGCCAACTGAGAGAAAACAGTACCTGACCACTCTCCTGCCTTTTCCATTCACATGAACATTCGATTGCAAGTTGTTTTGGACAACTTTCTTTCTCTTCTTGCAAAACACTCGGCAGACCTCCGTGCAGCCTCTAGAAGACGATGGGAGATGTTTTCTTTGCTGGCACAGTTTCTCCTTGCCAGACAGAGTGGAAAAGCTTTTTGCTAAGATGCAGACGAGAAGAGAGGCTAAAGACGAAGGTACGGTGCTCTGCAGAGCTAAGCACCGCTCCCGGACGTCTTTCGGCAGAAGGCGCACACCGCAGAGCACAGTGAGCGGCAGAATCGTCTTTGCGCGAAGAAGCAGCTTCTTCGTCTCCGGGAGCCGGAGAGAGCGGCAACTTCGCAAAGGTGATGAAACAAGCTGTACAACACCGCGATTGTGTGCGCAGCTTGCCAAGTGAGAGAAAACAGTACCTGACCACTCTCCTGCCTTTTCTATTCACATGAACATTCGATTGCAAGCTGTTTTGGACAACTTTCTTTCTCTTCTTGCAAAACACTCGGCAGACCTCCGTGCAGCTTCTAGAACACGATGGGAGATGTTTTCTGTGCTGGCACAGTTTCTCCTTTCCAGACAGAGTGGAAAAGCTTTTTGCTAAGATGTAGACGAGAAGAGAGTCTAAAGACGAAGGTACGGTGCTCTGCAGAGTTAAGCACCGCTCCCGGACCTCTTTCGGCAGAAGGCGCACACCGCAGAGCACTGTGAGCGGCAGAATCGTCTTTGCGCGAAGAAGCAGCTTCTTCGTCTCCGGGAGCCGGAGAGAGCGGCAACTTCGCAAAGGTGATGAAACAAGCTGTACAACACTGCGATTGTGTGCGCAGCTTGCCAACTGAGAGAAAACAGTACCTGACCACTCTCCTGCCTTTTCTATTCACTTGAACATTCGATTGCAAGCTGTTTTGGACAACTTTCTTTCTCTTCTTGCAAAACACTCGGCAGACCTCCGTGCAGCCTCTAGAACACGATGGGAGATGTTTTCTGTGCTGGCACAGTTTCTCCTTGCCAGACAGAGTGGAAAAGCTTTTTGCTAAGATGTAGACGAGAAGAGAGGCTAAAGACGAAGGTACGGTGCTCTGCAGAGCTAAGCACCGTTCCCGGACCTCTTTCGGCAGAAGGCGCACACCGCAGAGCACTGTGAGCGGCAGAATCGTCTTTGCGCGAAGAAGCAGCTTCTTCGTCTCCGGGAGCCGGAGAGAGCGGCAACTTCGCAAAGGTGATGAAACAAGCTGTACAACACTGCGATTGTGTGCGCAGCTTGCCAAGTGAGAGAAAACAGTACCTGACCACTCTCCTACCTTTTCTATTCACATGAACATTCGATTGCAAGCTGTTTTGGACAACTTTCTTTCTCTTCTTGCAAAACACTCGGCAGACCTCCGTGCAGCTTCTAGAACACGATGGGAGATGTTTTCTGTGCTGGCACAGTTTCTCCTTGCCAGACAGAGTGGAAAAGCTTTTTGCTAAGATGTAGACGAGAAGAGAGGCTAAAGACGAAGGTACGGTGCTCTGCAGAGCTAAGCACCGCTTCCGGACCTCTTTGGGCAGAAGGCGCACACCGCAGAGCACTGTGAGCGGCAGAATCGTCTTTGCGCGAAGAAGCAGCTTCTTCGTCTCCGGGAGCCGGAGAGAGCGGCAACTTCGCAAAGGTGATGAAACAAGCTGTACAACACTGCGATTGTGTGCGCAGCTTGCCAACTGAGAGAAAACAGTACCTGACCACTCTCCTGCCTTTTCTATTCATATGAACATTCGATTGCAAGCTGTTTTGGAAAACTTTCTTTCTCTTCTTGCAAAACACTCGGCAGACCTCCGTGCAGCCTCTAGAACACGATGGGAGATGTTTTCTGTGCTGGCACAGTTTCTCCTTGCCAGACAGAGTGGAAAAGCTTTTTGCTAAGATGTAGACGAGAAGAGAGGCTAAAGACGAAGGTACGGTGCTCTGCAGAGCTAAGCACCGCTCCCGTGCCTCTTTCGGCAGAAGGCGCACACCGCAGAGCACTGTGAGCGGCAGAATCGTCTTTGCGCGAAGAAGCAGCTTCTTCGTCTCCGGGAGCCGGAGAGAGCGGCAACTTCGCAAAGGTGATGAAACAAGCTGTACAACACTGCGATTGTGTGCGCAGCTTGCCAAGTGAGAGAAAACAGTACCTGACCACTCTCCTGCCTTTTCTATTCACATGAACATTCGATTGCAAACTGTTTTGGACAACTTTCTTTCTCTTCTTGCAAAACACTCGGCAGACCTCCGTGCAGCTTCTAGAACACGATGGGAGATGTTTTCTGTGCTGGCACAGTTTCTCCTTGCCAGACAGAGTGGAAAAGCTTTTTGCTAAGATGTAGACGAGAAGAGAGGCTAAAGACGAAGGTACGGTGCTCTGCAGAGCTAAGCACCGCTCCCGGACCTCTTTCGGCAGAAGGCGCACACGGCAGAGCACTGTGAGCGGCAGAATCGTCTTTGCGCGAAGAAGCAGCTTCTTCGTCTCCGGCAGCCGGAGAGAGCGGCAGCTTCGCAAAGGTGATGAAACAAGCTGTACAACACTGCGATTGTGTGCGCAGCTTGCCAACTGACAGAAAACAGTACCTGACCACTCTCCTGCCTTTTCTATTCACATGAACATTCGATTGCAAACTGTTTTGGACAACTTTCTTTCTCTTCTTGCAAAACACTCGGCAGACCTCCGTGCAGCTTTTAGAACACGATGGGAGATGTTTTCTGTGCTGGCACAGTTTCTCCTTGCCAGACAGAGTGGAAAAGCTTTTTGCTAAGATGTAGACGAGAAGAGAGGCTAAAGACGAAGGTACGGTGCTCTGCAGAGCTAAGCACCGCTCCCGGACCTCTTTGGGCAGAAGGCGCACACCGCAGAGCACTGTGAGCGGCAGAATCGTCTTTGCGCGAAGAAGCAGCTTCTTCGTCTCCGGGAGCCGGAGAGAGCGGCAGCTTCGCAAAGGTGATGAAACAAGCTGTACAACACTGCGATTGTGTGCGCAGCTTGCCAACTGAGAGAAAACAGTACCTGACCACTCTCCTGCCTTTTCTATTCACTTGAACATTCGATTGCAAGCTGTTTTGGACAACTTTCTTTCTCTTCTTGCAAAACACTCGGCAGACCTCCGTGCAGCCTCTAGAACACGATGGGAGATGTTTTTGTGCTGGCACAGTTTCTCCTTGCCAGACAGAGTGGAAAAGCTTTTTGCTAAGATGTAGACGAGAAGAGAGGCTAAAGACGAAGGTACGGTGCTCTGCAGAGCTAAGCACAGCTCCCGGACCTCTTTCGGCAGAAGGCGCACACCGCAGAGCACTGTGAGCGGCAGAATCGTCTTTGCGCGAAGAAGCAGCTTCTTCGTCTCCGGGAGCCGGAGAGAGCGGCAACTTCGCAAAGGTGATGAAACAAGCTGTACAACACTGCGATTGTGTGCGCAGCTTGCCAACTGAGAGAAAACAGTACCTGACCACTCTCCTGCCTTTTCTATTCATATGAACATTCGATTGCAAGCTGTTTTGGACAACTTTCTTTCTCTTCTTGCAAAACACTCGGCAGACCTCCGTGCAGCCTCTAGAACACGATGGGAGATGTTTTCTGTGCTGGCACAGTTTCTCCTTGCCAGACAGAGTGGAAAAGCTTTTTGCTAAGATGTAGACGAGAAGAGAGGCTAAAGACGAAGGTACGGTGCTCTGCAGAGCTAAGCACCGCTCCCGTGCCTCTTTCGGCAGAAGGCGCACACCGCAGAGCACAGTGAGCGGCAGAATCGTCTTTGCGCGAAGAAGCAGCTTCTTCGTCTCCGGGAGCCGGAGAGAGGGGCAACTTCGCAAAGGTGATGAAATAAGCTGTACAACACTGCGATTGTGTGAGCAGCGTGCCAACTGAGAGAAAACAGTACCTGACCACTCTCCTGCCTTTTCCATTCACATGAACATTCGATTGCAAGTTGTTTTGGACAACTTTCTTTCTCTTCTTGCAAAACACTCGGCAGACATCCGTGCAGCCTCTAGAACACGATGGGAGATGTTTTCTGTGCTGGCACAGTATCTCCTTGCCAGACAGAGTGGAAAAGCTTTTTGCTAAGATGCAGACGAGAAGAGAGGCTAAAGACGAAGGTACGGTGCTCTGCAGAGCTAAGCACCGCTCCCGGACGTCTTTCGGCAGAAGGCGCACACGGCAGAGCACTGTGAGCGGCAGAATCGTCTTTGCGCGAAGAAGCAGCTTCTTCGTCTCCGGGAGCCGGAGAGAGCGGCAACTTCGCAAAGGTGATGAAACAAGCTGTACAACACTGCGATTGTGTGCGCAGCTTGCCAACTGAGAGAAAACAGTACCTGACCACTCTCCTGCCTTTTCTATTCATATGAACATTCGATTGCAAGCTGTTTTGGACAACTTTCTTTCTCTTCTTGCAAAACACTCGGCAGACCTCCGTGCAGCCTCTAGAACACGATGGGAGATGTTTTCTGTGCTGGCACAGTTTCTCCTTGCCAGACAGAGTGGAAAAGCTTTTTGCTAAGATGTAGACGAGAAGAGAGGCTAAAGACGAAGGTACGGTGCTCTGCAGAGCTAAGCACCGCTCCCGTGCCTCTTTCGGCAGAAGGCGCACACCGCAGAGCACAGTGAGCGGCAGAATCGTCTTTGCGCGAAGAAGCAGCTTCTTCGTCTCCGGGAGCCGGAGAGAGCGGCAACTTCGCAAAGGTGATGAAATAAGCTGTACAACACTGCGATTGTGTGAGCAGCGTGCCAACTGAGAGAAAACAGTACCTGACCACTCTCCTGCCTTTTCCATTCACATGAACATTCGATTGCAAGTTGTTTTGGACAACTTTCTTTCTCTTCTTGCAAAACACTCGGCAGACATCCGTGCAGCCTCTAGAACACGATGGGAGATGTTTTCTGTGCTGGCACAGTATCTCCTTGCCAGACAGAGTGGAAAAGCTTTTTGCTAAGATGCAGACGAGAAGAGAGGCTAAAGACGAAGGTACGGTGCTCTGCAGAGCTAAGCACCGCTCCCGGACGTCTTTCGGCAGAAGGCGCACACCGCAGAGCACTGTGAGCGGCAGAATCGTCTTTGCGCGAAGAAGCAGCTTCTTCGTCTCCGGGAGCCGGAGAGAGCGGCAACTTCGCAAAGGTGATGAAACAAGCTGTACAACACTGCGATTGTGTGCGCAGCTTGCCAAGTGAGAGAAAACAGTACCTGACCACTCTCCTGCCTTTTCTATTCACATGAACATTCGATTGCAAGCTGTTTTGGACAACTTTGTTTCTCTTCTTGCAAAACACTCGGCAGACCTCCGTGCAGCTTCTAGAACACGATGGGAGATGTTTTCTGTGCTGGCACAGTTTCTCCTTGCCAGACAGAGTGGAAAAGCTTTTTGCTAAGATGTAGACGAGAAGAGAGGCTAAAGACGAAGGTACGGTGCTCTGCAGAGCTAAGCACCGCTCCCGGACTTCTTTCGGCAGAAGGCGCACACCGCAGAGCACTGTGAGCGGCAGAATCGTCTTTGCGCGAAGAAGCAGCTTCTTCGTCTCCGGGAGCCGGAGAGAGCGGCAGCTTTGCAAAGGTGATGAAACAAGCTGTACAACACTGCGATTGTGTGCGCAGCTTGCCAACTGAGAGAAAACAGTACCTGACCACTCTCCTGCCTTTTCTATTCACTTGAACATTCGATTGCAAGCTGTTTTGGACAACTTTCTTTCTCTTCTTGCAAAACACTCGGCAGACCTCCGTGCAGCCTCTAGAACACGATGGGAGATGTTTTCTGTGCTGGCACAGTATCTCCTTGCCAGACAGAGTGGAAAAGCTTTTTGCTAAGATGCAGACGAGAAGAGAGGCTAAAGACGAAGGTACGGTGCTCTGCAGAGCTAAGCACCGCTCCCGGACGTCTTTCGGCAGAAGGCGCACACCGCAGAGCACTGTGAGCGGCAGAATCGTCTTTGCGCGAAGAAGCAGCTTCTTCGTCTCCGGGAGCCGGAGAGAGCGGCAACTTCGCAAAGGTGATGAAACAAGCTGTACAACACTGCGATTGTGTGCGCAGCTTGCCAAGTGAGAGAAAACAGTACCTGACCACTCTCCTGCCTTTTCTATTCACATGAACATTCGATTGCAAGCTGTTTTGGACAACTTTGTTTCTCTTCTTGCAAAACACTCGGCAGACCTCCGTGCAGCTTCTAGAACACGATGGGAGATGTTTTCTGTGCTGGCACAGTTTCTCCTTGCCAGACAGAGTGGAAAAGCTTTTTGCTAAGATGTAGACGAGAAGAGAGGCTAAAGACGAAGGTACGGTGCTCTGCAGAGCTAAGCACCGCTCCCGGACTTCTTTCGGCAGAAGGCGCACACCGCAGAGCACTGTGAGCGGCAGAATCGTCTTTGCGCGAAGAAGCAGCTTCTTCGTCTCCGGGAGCCGGAGAGAGCGGCAGCTTCGCAAAGGTGATGAAACAAGCTGTACAACACTGCGATTGTGTGCGCAGCTTGCCAACTGAGAGAAAACAGTACCTGACCACTCTCCTGCCTTTTCTATTCACTTGAACATTCGATTGCAAGCTGTTTTGGACAACTTTCTTTCTCTTCTTGCAAAACACTCGGCAGACCTCCGTGCAGCCTCTAGAACACGATGGGAGATGTTTTTTGTGCTGGCACAGTTTCTCCTTGCCAGACAGAGTGGAAAAGCTTTTTGCTAAGATGTAGACGAGAAGAGAGACTAAAGACGAAGGTACGGTGCTCTGCAGAGCTAAGCACCGCTCCCGTGCCTCTTTCGGCAGAAGGCGCACACCGCAGAGCACTGTGAGCGGCAGAATCGTCTTTGCGCGAAGAAGCAGCTTCTTCGTCACCGGGAGCCGGAGAGAGCGGCAACTTCGCAAAGGTGATGAAACAAGCTGTACAACACTGCGATTGTGTGCGCAGCTTGCCAAGTGAGAGAAAACAGTACCTGACCACTCTCCTGCCTTTTCTATTCACTTGAACATTCGATTGCAAGCTGTTTTGGACAACTTTCTTTCTCTTCTTGCAAAACACTCGGCAGACCTCCGTGCAGCCTCTAGAACACGATGGGAGATGTTTTTTGTGCTGGCACAGTTTCTCCTTGCCAGACAGAGTGGAAAAGCTTTTTGCTAAGATGTAGACGAGAAGAGAGGCTAAAGACGAAGGTACGGTGCTCTGCAGAGCTAAGCACCGCTCCCGGACTTCTTTCGGCAGAAGGCGCACACCGCAGAGCACTGTGAGCGGCAGAATCGTCTTTGCGCGAAGAAGCAGCTTCTTCGTCTCCGGGAGCCGGAGAGAGCGGCAGCTTCGCAAAGGTGATGAAACAAGCTGTACAACACTGCGATTGTGTGCGCAGCTTGCCAACTGAGAGAAAACAGTACCTGACCACTCTCCTGCCTTTTCTATTCACTTGAACATTCGATTGCAAGCTGTTTTGGACAACTTTCTTTCTCTTCTTGCAAAACACTCGGCAGACCTCCGTGCAGCCTCTAGAACACGATGGGAGATGTTTTTTGTGCTGGCACAGTTTCTCCTTGCCAGACAGAGTGGAAAAGCTTTTTGCTAAGATGTAGACGAGAAGAGAGGCTAAAGACGAAGGTACGGTGCTCTGCAGAGCTAAGCACCGCTCCCGTGCCTCTTTCGGCAGAAGGCGCACACCGCAGAGCACTGTGAGCGGCAGAATCGTCTTTGCGCGAAGAAGCAGCTTCTTCGTCTCCGGGAGCCGGAGAGAGCGGCAACTTCGCAAAGGTGATGAAACAAGCTGTACAACACTGCGATTGTGTGCGCAGCTTGCCAAGTGAGAGAAAACAGTACCTGACCACTCTCCTGCCTTTTCTATTCACATGAACATTCGATTGCAAACTGTTTTGGACAACTTTCTTTCTCTTCTTGCAAAACACTCGGCAGACCTCCGTGCAGCTTCTAGAACACGATGGGAGATGTTTTCTGTGCTGGCACAGTTTCTCCTTGCCAGACAGAGTGGAAAAGCTTTTTGCTAAGATGTAGACGAGAAGAGAGGCTAAAGACGAAGGTACGGTGCTCTGCAGAGCTAAGCACCGCTCCCGGACCTCTTTCGGCAGAAGGCGCACACGGCAGAGCACTGTGAGCGGCAGAATCGTCTTTGCGCGAAGAAGCAGCTTCTTCGTCTCCGGCAGCCGGAGAGAGCGGCAGCTTCGCAAAGGTGATGAAACAAGCTGTACAACACTGCGATTGTGTGCGCAGCTTGCCAACTGACAGAAAACAGTACCTGACCACTCTCCTGCCTTTTCTATTCACATGAACATTCGATTGCAAACTGTTTTGGACAACTTTCTTTCTCTTCTTGCAAAACACTCGGCAGACCTCCGTGCAGCTTTTAGAACACGATGGGAGATGTTTTCTGTGCTGGCACAGTTTCTCCTTGCCAGACAGAGTGGAAAAGCTTTTTGCTAAGATGTAGACGAGAAGAGAGGCTAAAGACGAAGGTACGGTGCTCTGCAGAGCTAAGCACCGCTCCCGGACCTCTTTGGGCAGAAGGCGCACACCGCAGAGCACTGTGAGCGGCAGAATCGTCTTTGCGCGGAGAAGCAGCTTCTTCGTCTCCGGGAGCCGGAGAGAGCGGCAGCTTCGCAAAGGTGATGAAACAAGCTGTACAACACTGCGATTGTGTGCGCAGCTTGCCAACTGAGAGAAAACAGTACCTGACCACTCTCCTGCCTTTTCTATTCACTTGAACATTCGATTGCAAGCTGTTTTGGACAACTTTCTTTCTCTTCTTGCAAAACACTCGGCAGACCTCCGTGCAGCCTCTAGAACACGATGGGAGATGTTTTTGTGCTGGCACAGTTTCTCCTTGCCAGACAGAGTGGAAAAGCTTTTTGCTAAGATGTAGACGAGAAGAGAGGCTAAAGACGAAGGTACGGTGCTCTGCAGAGCTAAGCACAGCTCCCGGACCTCTTTCGGCAGAAGGCGCACACCGCAGAGCACTGTGAGCGGCAGAATCGTCTTTGCGCGAAGAAGCAGCTTCTTCGTCTCCGGGAGCCGGAGAGAGCGGCAACTTCGCAAAGGTGATGAAACAAGCTGTACAACACTGCGATTGTGTGCGCAGCTTGCCAACTGAGAGAAAACAGTACCTGACCACTCTCCTGCCTTTTCTATTCATATGAACATTCGATTGCAAGCTGTTTTGGACAACTTTCTTTCTCTTCTTGCAAAACACTCGGCAGACCTCCGTGCAGCCTCTAGAACACGATGGGAGATGTTTTTGTGCTGGCACAGTTTCTCCTTGCCAGACAGAGTGGAAAAGCTTTTTGCTAAGATGTAGACGAGAAGAGAGGCTAAAGACGAAGGTACGGTGCTCTGCAGAGCTAAGCACAGCTCCCGGACCTCTTTCGGCAGAAGGCGCACACCGCAGAGCACTGTGAGCGGCAGAATCGTCTTTGCGCGAAGAAGCAGCTTCTTCGTCTCCGGGAGCCGGAGAGAGCGGCAACTTCGCAAAGGTGATGAAACAAGCTGTACAACACTGCGATTGTGTGCGCAGCTTGCCAACTGAGAGAAAACAGTACCTGACCACTCTCCTGCCTTTTGTATTCATATGAACATTCGATTGCAAGCTGTTTTGGACAACTTTCTTTCTCTTCTTGCAAAACACTCGGCAGACCTCCGTGCAGCCTCTAGAACACGATGGGAGATGTTTTCTGTGCTGGCACAGTTTCTCCTTGCCAGACAGAGTGGAAAAGCTTTTTGCTAAGATGTAGACGAGAAGAGAGGCTAAAGACGAAGGTACGGTGCTCTGCAGAGCTAAGCACCGCTCCCGTGCCTCTTTCGGCAGAAGGCGCACACCGCAGAGCACAGTGAGCGGCAGAATCGTCTTTGCGCGAAGAAGCAGCTTCTTCGTCTCCGGGAGCCGGAGAGAGCGGCAACTTCGCAAAGGTGATGAAATAAGCTGTACAACACTGCGATTGTGTGAGCAGCGTGCCAACTGAGAGAAAACAGTACCTGACCACTCTCCTGCCTTTTCCATTCACATGAACATTCGATTGCAAGCTGTTTTGGACAACTTTGTTTCTCTTCTTGCAAAACACTCGGCAGACCTCCGTGCAGCTTCTAGAACACGATGGGAGATGTTTTCTGTGCTGGCACAGTTTCTCCTTGCCAGACAGAGTGGAAAAGCTTTTTGCTAAGATGTAGACGAGAAGAGAGGCTAAAGACGAAGGTACGGTGCTCTGCAGAGCTAAGCACCGCTCCCGGACTTCTTTCGGCAGAAGGCGCACACCGCAGAGCACTGTGAGCGGCAGAATCGTCTTTGCGCGAAGAAGCAGCTTCTTCGTCTCCGGGAGCCGGAGAGAGCGGCAGCTTCGCAAAGGTGATGAAACAAGCTGTACAACACTGCGATTGTGTGCGCAGCTTGCCAACTGAGAGAAAACAGTACCTGACCACTCTCCTGCCTTTTCTATTCACTTGAACATTCGATTGCAAGCTGTTTTGGACAACTTTCTTTCTCTTCTTGCAAAACACTCGGCAGACCTCCGTGCAGCCTCTAGAACACGATGGGAGATGTTTTTTGTGCTGGCACAGTTTCTCCTTGCCAGACAGAGTGGAAAAGCTTTTTGCTAAGATGTAGACGAGAAGAGAGGCTAAAGACGAAGGTACGGTGCTCTGCAGAGCTAAGCACAGCTCCCGGACCTCTTTCGGCAGAAGGCGCACAGCGCAGAGCACTGTGAGCGGCAGAATCGTCTTTGCGCGAAGAAGCAGCTTCTTCGTCTCCGGGAGCCGGAGAGAGCGGCAACTTCGCAAAGGTGATGAAACAAGCTGTACAACACTGCGATTGTGTGCGCAGCATGCCAAGTGGGAGAAAACAGTACCTGACCACTCTCCTGCCTTTTCTATTCACATGAACATTCGATTGCAAGCTGTTTTGGACAACTTTCTTTCTCTTCTTGCAAAACACTCGGCAGACCTCCGTGCTGACTCTAGAACACGATGGGAGATGTTTTCTCTGCTGGCACAGTTTCTCCTTGCCAGACAGAGTGGAAAAGCTTTTTGCTAAGATGTAGACGAGAAGAGAGGCTAAAGACGAAGGTACGGTGCTCTGCAGAGCTAAGCACCGCTTCCGGACCTCTTTCGGCAGAAGGCGCACACCGCAGAGCACTGTGAGCGGCAGAATCGTCTTTGCGCGAAGAAGCAGCTTCTTCGTCTCCGGGAGCCGGAGAGAGCGGCAACTTCGCAAAGGTGATGAAACAAGCTGTACAACACTGCGATTGTGTGCGCAGCTTGCCAACTGAGAGAAAACAGTACCTGACCACTCTCCTGCCTTTTCTATTCATATGAACATTCGATTGCAAGCTGTTTTGGACAACTTTCTTTCTCTTCTTGCAAAACACTCGGCAGACCTCCGTGCAGCCTCTAGAACACGATGGGAGATGTTTTCTGTGCTGGCACAGTTTCTCCTTGGCAGACAGAGTGGAAAATATTTTTGCTACGATGTAGACGAGAAGAGAGTCTAAAGACGAAGGTACGGTGCTCTGCAGAGCTAAGCACCGCTCCCGTGCCTCTTTCGGCAGAAGGCGCACACCGCAGAACACAGTGAGCGGCAGAATCGTCTTTGCGCGAAGAAGCAGCTTCTTCGTCTCCGGGAGCCGGAGAGAGCGGCAACTTCGCAAAGGTGATGAAACAAGCTGTACAACACTGCGATTGTGTGAGCAGCGTGCCAACTGAGAGAAAACAGTACCTGACCACTCTACTGCCTTTTCCATTCACATGAACATTCGGTTGCAAGCTGTTTTGGACAACTTTCTTTCTCTTCTTGCAAAACACTCGGCAGACCTCCGTGCAGCCTCTAGAAGACGATGGGAGATGTTTTCTGTGCTGGCACAGTTTCTCCTTGCCAGACAGAGTGGAAAAGCTTTTTGCTAAGATGCAGACGAGAAGAGAGGCTAAAGACGAAGGTACGGTGCTCTGCAGAGCTAAGCACCGCTCCCGGACGTCTTTCGGCAGAAGGCGCACACCGCAGAGCACTGTGAGCGGCAGAATCGTCTTTGCGCCAAGAAGCAGCTTCTTCGTCTCCGGGAGCCGGAGAGAGCGGCAGCTTCGCAAAGGTGATGAAACAAGCTGTACAACACTGCGATTGTGTGCGCAGCTTGCCAAGTGAGAGAAAACAGTACCTGACCACTCTCCTGCCTTTTCTATTCACATGAACATTCGATTGCAAGCTGTTTTGGACAACTTTCTTTCTCTTCTTGCAAAACACTCGGCAGACCTCCGTGCAGCTTCTAGAACACGATGGGAGATGTTTTCTGTGCTGGCACAGTTTCTCCTTGCCAGACAGAGTGGAAAAGCTTTTTGCTAAGATGTAGACGAGAAGAGAGGCTAAAGATGAAGGTACGGTGCTCTGCAGAGCTAAGCACTGCTCCCGGACCTCTTTCCGCAGAAGGCGCGCACCGCAGAGCACTGTGAGCGGCAGAATCGTCTTTGCGCGAAGAAGCAGCTTCTTCGTCTCCGGGAGCCGGAGAGAGCGGCAGCTTCGCAAAGGTGATGAAACAAGCTGTACAACACTGCGATTGTGTGCGCAGCTTGCCAACTGAGAGAAAACAGTACCTGACCACTCTCCTGCCTTTTCAATTCACTTGAACATTCGATTGCAAGCTGTTTTGAACAACTTTCTTTCTCTTCTTGCAAAACACTCGGCAGACCTCCGTGCAGCTTCTAGAAAACGATGGGAGATGTTTTCTGTGCTGGCACAGTTTCTCCTTGCCAGACAGAGTGGAAAAGCTTTTTGCTAAGATGTAGACGAGAAGAGAGGCTAAAGACGAAGGTACGGTGCTCTGCAGAGCTAAGCACCGCTCCCGGACTTCTTTCGGCAGAAGGCGCACACCGCAGAGCACTGTGAGCGGCAGAATCGTCTTTGCGCGAAGAAGCAGCTTCTTCGTCTCCGGGAGCCGGAGAGAGCGGCAGCTTCGCAAAGGTGATGAAACAAGCTGTACAACACTGCGATTGTGTGCGCAGCTTGCCAACTGAGAGAAAACAGTACCTGACCACTCTCCTGCCTTTTCTATTCACTTGAACATTCGATTGCAAGCTGTTTTGGACAACTTTCTTTCTCTTCTTGCAAAACACTCGGCAGACCTCCGTGCAGCCTCTAGAACACGATGGGAGATGTTTTTTGTGCTGGCACAGTTTCTCCTTGCCAGACAGAGTGGAAAAGCTTTTTGCTAAGATGTAGACGAGAAGAGAGGCTAAAGACGAAGGTACGGTGCTCTGCAGAGCGAAGCACAGCTCCCGGACCTCTTTCGGCAGAAGGCGCACAGCGCAGAGCACTGTGAGCGGCAGAATCGTCTTTGCGCGAAGAAGCAGCTTCTTCGTCTCCGGGAGCCGGAGAGAGCGGCAACTTCGCAAAGGTGATGAAACAAGCTGTACAACACTGCGATTGTGTGCGCAGCATGCCAAGTGGGAGAAAACAGTACCTGACCACTCTCCTGCCTTTTCTATTCACATGAACATTCGATTGCAAGCTGTTTTGGACAACTTTCTTTCTCTTCTTGCAAAACACTCGGCAGACCTCCGTGCAGACTCTAGAACACGATGGGAGATGTTTTCTCTGCTGGCACAGTTTCTCCTTGCCAGACAGAGTGGAAAAGCTTTTTGCTAAGATGTAGACGAGAAGAGAGGCTAAAGACGAAGGTACGGTGCTCTGCAGAGCTAAGCACCGCTTCCGGACCTCTTTCGGCAGAAGGCGCACACCGCAGAGCACTGTGAGCGGCAGAATCGTCTTTGCGCGAAGAAGCAGCTTCTTCGTCTCCGGGAGCCGGAGAGAGCGGCAACTTCGCAAAGGTGATGAAACAAGCTGTACAACACTGCGATTGTGTGCGCAGCTTGCCAACTGAGAGAAAACAGTACCTGACCACTCTCCTGCCTTTTCTATTCATATGAACATTCGATTGCAAGCTGTTTTGGACAACTTTCTTTCTCTTCTTGCAAAACACTCGGCAGACCTCCGTGCAGCCTCTAGAACACGATGGGAGATGTTTTCTGTGCTGGCACAGTTTCTCCTTGGCAGACAGAGTGGAAAATATTTTTGCTAAGATGTAGACGAGAAGAGAGGCTAAAGACGAAGGTACGGTGCTCTGCAGAGCTAAGCACCGCTCCCGTGCCTCTTTCGGCAGAAGGCGCACACCGCAGAACACAGTGAGCGGCAGAATCGTCTTTGCGCGAAGAAGCAGCTTCTTCGTCTCCGGGAGCCGGAGAGAGCGGCAACTTCGCAAAGGTGATGAAACAAGCTGTACAACACTGCGATTGTGTGAGCAGCGTGCCAACTGAGAGAAAACAGTACCTGACCACTCTACTGCCTTTTCCATTCACATGAACATTCGGTTGCAAGCTGTTTTGGACAACTTTCTTTCTCTTCTTGCAAAACACTCGGCAGACCTCCGTGCAGCCTCTAGAAGACGATGGGAGATGTTTTCTGTGCTGGCACAGTTTCTCCTTGCCAGACAGAGTGGAAAAGCTTTTTGCTAAGATGCAGACGAGAAGAGAGGCTAAAGACGAAGGTACGGTGCTCTGCAGAGCTAAGCACCGCTCCCGGACGTCTTTCGGCAGAAGGCGCACACCGCAGAGCACTGTGAGCGGCAGAATCGTCTTTGCGCCAAGAAGCAGCTTCTTCGTCTCCGGGAGCCGGAGAGAGCGGCAGCTTCGCAAAGGTGATGAAACAAGCTGTACAACACTGCGATTGTGTGCGCAGCTTGCCAAGTGAGAGAAAACAGTACCTGACCACTCTCCTGCCTTTTCTATTCACATGAACATTCGATTGCAAGCTGTTTTGGACAACTTTCTTTCTCTTCTTGCAAAACACTCGGCAGACCTCCGTGCAGCTTCTAGAACACGATGGGAGATGTTTTCTGTGCTGGCACAGTTTCTCCTTGCCAGACAGAGTGGAAAAGCTTTTTGCTAAGATGTAGACGAGAAGAGAGGCTAAAGATGAAGGTACGGTGCTCTGCAGAGCTAAGCACTGCTCCCGGACCTCTTTCCGCAGAAGGCGCGCACCGCAGAGCACTGTGAGCGGCAGAATCGTCTTTGCGCGAAGAAGCAGCTTCTTCGTCTCCGGGAGCCGGAGAGAGCGGCAGCTTCGCAAAGGTGATGAAACAAGCTGTACAACACTGCGATTGTGTGCGCAGCTTGCCAACTGAGAGAAAACAGTACCTGACCACTCTCCTGCCTTTTCAATTCACTTGAACATTCGATTGCAAGCTGTTTTGAACAACTTTCTTTCTCTTCTTGCAAAACACTCGGCAGACCTCCGTGCAGCCTCTAGAACACGATGGGAGATGTTTTTTGTGCTGGCACAGTTTCTCCTTGCCAGACAGAGTGGAAAAGCTTTTTGCTAAGATGTAGACGAGAAGAGAGGCTAAAGACGAAGGTACGGTGCTCTGCAGAATTAAGCACCGCTCCCGGACCTCTTTCGGCAGAAGGCGCACACCGCAGAGCACTGTGAGCGGCAGAATCGTCTTTGCGCGAAGAAGCAGCTTCTTCGTCTCCGGGAGCCGGAGAGAGCGGCAACTTCGCAAAGGTGATGAAACAAGCTGTACAACACTGCGATTGTGTGCGCAGCTTGCCAACTGAGAGAAAACAGTACCTGACCACTCTCCTGCCTTTTCTATTCACTTGAACATTCGATTGCAAGCTGTTTTGGACAACTTTCTTTCTCTTCTTGCAAAACACTCGGCAGACCTCCGTGCAGCCTCTAGAACACGATGGGAGATGTTCTCTGTGCTGGCACAGTTTCTCCTTGCCAGACAGAGTGGAAAAGCTTTTTGCTAAGATGTAGACGAGAAGAGAGGCTAAAGACGAAGGTACGGTGCTCTGCAGAGCTAAGCACAGCTCCCGGACCTCTTTCGGCAGAAGGCGCACACCGCAGAGCACTGTGAGCGGCAGAATCGTCTTTGCGCGAAGAAGCAGCTTCTTCGTCTCCGGGAGCCGGAGAGAGCGGCAGCTTCGCAAAGGTGATGAAACAAGCTGTACAACACTGCGATTGTTTGCGCAGCATGCCAAGTGGGAGAAAACAGTACCTGACCACTCTCCTGCCTTTTCTATTCACATGAACATTCGATTGCAAGCTGTTTTGGACAACTTTCTTTCTCTTCTTGCAAAACACTCGGCAGACCTCCGTGCAGCCTCTAGAACACGATGGGAGATGTTTTTTGTGCTGGCACAGTTTCTCCTTGCCAGACAGAGTGGAAAAGCTTTTTGCTAAGATGTAGACGAGAAGAGAGGCTAAAGACGAAGGTACGGTGCTCTGCAGAGCTAAGCACCGCTCCCGGACCTCTTTCGGCAGAAGGCGCACACCGCAGAGCACAGTGAGCGGCAGAATCGTCTTTGCGCGAAGAAGCAGCTTCTTCGTCTCCGGGAGCCGGAGAGAGCGGCAACTTCGCAAAGGTGATGAAACAAGCTGTACAACACTGCGATTGTGTGCGCAGCTTGCCAACTGAGAGAAAACAGTACCTGACCACTCTCCTACCTTTTCTATTCACATGAACATTCGATTGCAAGCTGTTTTGGACAACTTTCTTTCTCTTCTTGCAAAACACTCGGCAGACATCCGTGCAGCTTCTAGAACACGATGGGAGATGTTTTCTGTGCTGGCACAGTTTCTCCTTGCCAGACAGAGTGGAAAAGCTTTTTGCTAAGATGTAGACGAGAAGAGAGGCTAAAGACGAAGGTACGGTGCTCTGCAGAGCTAAGCACCGCTCCCGGACCTCTTTCGGCAGAAGGCGCACACCGCAGAGCACTGTGAGCGGCAGAATCGTCTTTGCGCGAAGAAGCAGCTTCTTCGTCTCCGGGAGCCGAGGAGAGCGGCAACTTCGCAAAGGTGATGAAACAAGCTGTACAACACTGCGATTGTGTGCGCAGCTTGCCAACTGAGAGAAAACAGTACCTGACCACTCTCCTGCCTTTTCTATTCATATGAACATTCGATTGCAAGCTGTTTTGGACAACTTTCTTTCTCTTCTTGCAAAACACTCGGCAGACCTCCGTGCAGCCTCTAGAACACGATGGGAGATGTTTTCTGTGCTGGCACAGTTTCTCCTTGCCAGACAGAGTGGAAAAGCTTTTTGCTAAGATGTAGACGAGAAGAGAGGCTAAAGACGAAGGTACGGTGCTCTGCAGAGCTAAGCACCGCTCCCGTGCCTCTTTCGGCAGAAGGCGCACACCACAGAGCACTGTGAGCGGCAGAATCGTCTTTGCGCGAAGAAGCAGCTTCTTCGTCTCCGGGAGCCGGAGAGAGCGGCAACTTCGCAAAGGTGATGAAACAAGCTGTACAACACTGCGATTGTGTGAGCAGCGTGCCAACTGAGAGAAAACAGTACCTGACCACTCTCCTGCCTTTTCCATTCACATGAACATTCGATTGCAAGTTGTTTTGGACAACTTTCTTTCTCTTCTTGCAAAACACTCGGCAGACCTCCGTGCAGCCTCTAGAACACGATGGGAGATGTTTTCTGTGCTGGCACAGTTTCTCCTTGCCAGACAGAGTGGAAAAGCTTTTTGCTAAGATGCAGACGAGAAGAGAGGCTAAAGACGAAGGTACGGTGCTCTGCAGAGCTAAGCACCGCTCCCGGACGTCTTTCGGCAGAAGGCGCACACCGCAGAGCACTGTGAGCGGCAGAATCGTCTTTGCGCGAAGAAGCAGCTTCTTCGTCTCCGGGAGCCGGAGAGAGCGGCAACTTCGCAAAGGTGATGAAACAAGCTGTACAACACTGCGATTGTGTGCGCAGCTTGCCAAGTGAGAGAAAACAGTACCTGACCACTCTCCTGCCTTTTCTATTCACATGAACATTCGATTGCAAGCTGTTTTGGACAACTTTCTTTCTCTTCTTGCAAAACACTCGGCAGACCTCCGTGCAGCTTCTAGAACACGATGGGAGATGTTTTCTGTGCTGGCACAGTTTCTCCTTGCCAGACAGAGTGGAAAAGCTTTTTGCTAAGATGTAGACGAGAAGAGAGGCTAAAGACGAAGGTACGGTGCTCTGCAGAGCTAAGCACCGCTTCCGGACCTCTTTCGGCAGAAGGCGCACACCGCAGAGCACTGTGAGCGGCAGAATCGTCTTTGCGCGAAGAAGCAGCTTCTTCGTCTCCGGGAGCCGGAGAGAGCGGCAGCTTCGCAAAGGTGATGAAACAAGCTGTACAACACTGCGATTGTGTGCGCAGCTTGCCAACTGAGAGAAAACAGTACCTGACCACTCTCCTGCCTTTTCTATTCACTTGAACATTCGATTGCAAGCTGTTTTGGACAACTTTCTTTCTCTTCTTGCAAAACACTCGGCAGACCACCGTGCAGCCTCTAGAACACGATGGGAGATGTTTTTTGTGCTGGCACAGTTTCTCCTTGCCAGACAGAGTGGAAAAGCTTTTTGCTAAGATGTAGACGAGAAGAGAGGCTAAAGACGAAGGTACGGTGCTCTGCAGAGCTAAGCACAGCTCCCGGACCTCTTTCGGCAGAAGGCGCACACCGCAGAGCACTGTGAGCGGCAGAATCGTCTTTGCGCGAAGAAGCAGCTTCTTCGTCTCCGGGAGCCGGAGAGAGCGGCAACTTCGCAAAGGTGATGAAACAAGCTGTACAACACTGCGATTGTGTGCGCAGCATGCCAAGTGGGAGAAAACAGTACCTGACCACTCTCCTGCCTTTTCTATTCACATGAACATTCGATTGCAAGCTGTTTTGGACAACTTTCTTTCTCTTCTTGCAAAACACTCGGCAGACCTCCGTGCAGCCTCTAGAACACGATGGGAGATGTTTTCTGTGCTGGCACAGTTTCTCCTTGCCAGACAGAGTGGAAAAGCTTTTTGCTAAGATGTAGACGAGAAGAGAGGCTAAAGACGAAGGTACGGTGCTCTGCAGAGCTAAGCACCGCTTCCGGACGTCTTTGGGCAGAAGGCGCACACCGCAGAGCACTGTGAGCGGCAGAATCGTCTTTGCGCGAAGAAGCAGCTTCTTCGTCTCCGGGAGCCGGAGAGAGCGGCAACTTCGCGAAGGTGATGAAACAAGCTGTACAACACTGCGATTGTGTGCGCAGCTTGCCAACTGAGAGAAAACAGTACCTGACCACTCTCCTGCCTTTTCTATTCATATGAACATTCGATTGCAAGCTGTTTTGGACAACTTTCTTTCTCTTCTTGCAAAACACTCGGCAGACCTCCGTGCAGCCTCTAGAACACGATGGGAGATGTTTTCTGTGCTGGCACAGTTTCTCCTTGCCAGACAGAGTGGAAAAGCTTTTTGCTAAGATGTAGACGAGAAGAGAGGCTAAAGACGAAGGTACGGTGCTCTGCAGAGCTAAGCACCGCTCCCGTGCCTCTTTCGGCAGAAGGCGCACACCGCAGAGCACAGTGAGCGGCAGAATCGTCTTTGCGCGAAGAAGCAGCTTCTTCGTCTCCGGGAGCCGGAGAGAGCGGCAACTTCGCAAAGGTGATGAAACAAGCTGTACAACACTGCGATTGTGTGAGCAGCGTGCCAACTGAGAGAAAACAGTACCTGACCACTCTCCTGCATTTTCCATTCACATGAACATTCGATTGCAAGTTGTTTTGGACAACTTTCTTTCTCTTCTTGCAAAACACTCGGCAGACCTCCGTGCAGCCTCTAGAAGACGATGGGAGATGTTTTCTGTGCTGGCACAGTTTCTCCTTGCCAGACAGAGTGGAAAAGCTTTTTGCTAAGATGCAGACGAGAAGAGAGGCTAAAGACGAAGGTACGGTGCTCTGCAGAGCTAAGCACCGCTCCCGGACGTCTTTCGGCAGAAGGCGCACACCGCAGAGCACTGTGAGCGGCAGAATCGTCTTTGCGCGAAGAAGCAGCTTCTTCGTCTCCGGGAGCCGGAGAGAGCGGCAACTTCGCAAAGGTGATGAAACAAGCTGTACAACACTGCGATTGTGTGCGCAGCTTGCCAACTGAGAGAAAACAGTACCTGACCACTCTCCTGCCTTTTCTATTCACATGAACATTCGATTGCAAGCTGTTTTGGACAACTTTTTTTCTCTTCTTGCAAAACACTCGGCAGACCTCCGTGCAGCTTCTAGAACACGATGGGAGATGTTTTCTGTGCTGGCACAGTTTCTCCTTGCCAGACAGAGTGGAAAAGCTTTTTGCTAAGATGTAGACGAGAAGAGCGGCTAAAGACGAAGGTACGGTGCTCTGCAGAGTTAAGCACCGCTCCCGGACCTCTTTCGGCAGAAGGCGCACACCGCAGAGCACTGTGAGCGGCAGAATCATCTTTGCGCGAAGAAGCAGCTTCTTCGTCTCCGGGAGCCGGAGAGAGCGGCAACTTCGCAAAGGTGATGAAACAAGCTGTACAACACTGCGATTGTGTGCGCAGCTTGCCAAGTGAGAGAAAACAGTACCTGACCACTCTCCTGCCTTTTCTATTCACTTGAACATTCGATTGCAAGCTGTTTTGGACAACTTTCTTTCTCTTCTTGCAAAACACTCGGCAGACCTCCGTGCAGCCTCTAGAACACGATGGGAGATGTTTTTTGAGCTGGCACAGTTTCTCCTTGCCAGACAGAGTGGAAAAGCTTTTTGCTAAGATGTAGACGAGAAGAGAGGCTAAAGACGAAGGTACGGTGCTCTGCAGAGCTAAGCACAGCTCCCGGACCTCTTTCGGCAGAAGGCGCACACCGCAGAGCACTGTGAGCGGCAGAATCGTCTTTGCGCGAAGAAGCAGCTTCTTCGTCTCCGGGAGCCGGAGAGAGCGGCAGCTTCGCAAAGGTGATGAAACAAGCTGTACAACACTGCGATTGTGTGCGCAGCATGCCAAGTGGGAGAAAACAGTACCTGACCACTCTCCTGCCTTTTCTATTCACATGAACATTCGATTGCAAGCTGTTTTGGACAACTTTCTTTCTCTTCTTGCAAAACACTCGGCAGACCTCCGTGCAGCCTCTAGAACACGATGGGAGATGTTTTCTGTGCTGGCACAGTTTCTCCTTGCCAGACAGAGTGGAAAAGCTTTTTGCTAAGATGTAGACGAGAAGAGAGGCTAAAGACGAAGGTACGGTGCTCTGCAGAGCTAAGCACCGCTCCCGGACCTCTTTCGGCAGAAGGCGCACACCGCAGAGCACAGTGAGCGGCAGAATCGTCTTTGCGCGAAGAAGCAGCTTCTTCGTCTCCGGGAGCCGGAGAGAGCGGCAACTTCGCAAAGGTGATGAAACAAGCTGTACAACACTGCGATTGTGTGCGCAGCTTGCCAAGTGAGAGAAAACAGTACCTGACCACTCTCCTGCCTTTTCCATTCACATGAACATTCGATTGCAAGCTGTTTTGGACAACTTTCTTTCTCTTCTTGCAAAACACTCGGCAGACCTCCGTGCAGCTTCTAGAACACGATGGGAGATGTTTTCTGTGCTGGCACAGTTTCTCCTTGCCAGACAGAGTGGAAAAGCTTTTTGCTAAGATGTAGACGAGAAGAGAGGCCAAAGACGAAGGTACGGTGCTCTGCAGAGCTAAGCACCGCTCCCGGACGTCTTTCGGCAGAAGGCGCACACCGCAGAGCACTGTGAGCGGCAGAATCGTCTTTGCGCGAAGAAGCAGCTTCTTCGTCTCCGGGAGCCGGAGAGAGCGGCAACTTCGCAAAGGTGATGAAACAAGCTGTACAACACTGCGATTGTGTGCGCAGCTTGCCAAGTGAGAGAAAACAGTACCTGACCACTCTCCTGCCTTTTCTATTCACATGAACATTCGATTGCAAGCTGTTTTGGACAACTTTCTTTCTCTTCTTGCAAAACACTCGGCAGACCTCCGTGCAGCTTCTAGAACACGATGGGAGATGTTTTCTGTGCTGGCACAGTTTCTCCTTGCCAGACAGAGTGGAAAAGCTTTTTGCTAAGATGTAGACGAGAAGAGAGGCTAAAGACGAAGGTACGGTGCTCTGCAGAGCTAAGCACCGCTTCCGGACCTCTTTCGGCAGAAGGCGCACACCGCAGAGCACTGTGAGCGGCAGAATCGTCTTTGCGCGAAGAAGCAGCTTCTTCGTCTCCGGGAGCCGGAGAGAGCGGCAGCTTCGCAAAGGTGATGAAACAAGCTGTACAACACTGCGATTGTGTGCGCAGCTTGCCAACTGAGAGAAAACAGTACCTGACCACTCTCCTGCCTTTTCTATTCACTTGAACATTCGATTGCAAGCTGTTTTGGACAACTTTCTTTCTCTTCTTGCAAAACACTCGGCAGACCTCCGTGCAGCCTCTAGAACACGATGGGAGATGTTTTTTGTGCTGGCACAGTTTCTCCTTGCCAGACAGAGTGGAAAAGCTTTTTGCTAAGATGTAGACGAGAAGAGAGGCTAAAGACGAAGGTACGGTGCTCTGCAGAGCTAAGCACAGCTCCCGGACCTCTTTCGGCAGAAGGCGCACACCGCAGAGCACTGTGAGCGGCAGAATCGTCTTTGCGCGAAGAAGCAGCTTCTTCGTCTCCGGGAGCCGGAGAGAGCGGCAACTTCGCAAAGGTGATGAAACAAGCTGTACAACACTGCGATTGTGTGCGCAGCATGCCAAGTGGGAGAAAAGAGTACCTGACCACTCTCCTGCCTTTTCTATTCATATGAACATTCGATTGCAAGCTGTTTTGGACAACTTTCTTTCTCTTCTTGCAAAACACTCGGCAGACCTCCGTGCAGCCTCTAGAACACGATGGGAGATGTTTTCTGTGCTGGCACAGTTTCTCCTTGCCAGACAGAGTGGAAAAGCTTTTTGCTAAGATGTAGACGAGAAGAGAGGCTAAAGACGAAGGTACGGTGCTCTGCAGAGCTAAGCACCGCTCCCGTGCCTCTTTCGGCAGAAGGCGCACACCGCAGAGCACAGTGAGCGGCAGAATCGTCTTTGCGCGAAGAAGCAGCTTCTTCGTCTCCGGGAGCCGGAGAGAGCGGCAACTTCGCAAAGGTGATGAAACAAGCTGTACAACACTGCGATTGTGTGAGCAGCGTGCCAACTGAGAGAAAACAGTACCTGACCACTCTCCTGCCTTTTCCATTCACATGAACATTCGATTGCAAGTTGTTTTGGACAACTTTCTTTCTCTTCTTGCAAAACACTCGGCAGACCTCCGTGCAGCCTCTAGAAGACGATGGGAGATGTTTTCTGTGCTGGCACAGTTTCTCCTTGCCAGACAGAGTGGAAAAGCTTTTTGCTAAGATGCAGACGAGAAGAGAGGCTAAAGACGAAGGTACGGTGCTCTGCAGAGCTAAGCACCGCTCCCGGACGTCTTTCGGCAGAAGGCGCACACCGCAGAGCACTGTGAGCGGCAGAATCGTCTTTGCGCGAAGAAGCAGCTTCTTCGTCTCCGGGAGCCGGAGAGAGCGGCAACTTCGCAAAGGTGATGAAACAAGCTGTACAACACTGCGATTGTGTGCGCAGCTTGCCAAGTGAGAGAAAACAGTACCTGACCACTCTCCTGCCTTTTCTATTCACATGAACATTCGATTGCAAGCTGTTTTGGACAACTTTCTTTCTCTTCTTGCAAAACACTCGGCAGACCTCCGTGCAGCTTCTAGAACACGATGGGAGATGTTTTCTGTGCTGGCACAGTTTCTCCTTGCCAGACAGAGTGGAAAAGCTTTTTGCTAAAATGTAGACGAGAAGAGCGGCTAAAGACGAAGGTACGGTGCTCTGCAGAGTTAAGCACCGCTCCCGGACCTCTTTCGGCAGAAGGCGCACACCGCAGAGCACTGTGAGCGGCAGAATCATCTTTGCCCGAAGAAGCAGCTTCTTCGTCTCCGGGAGCCGGAGAGAGCGGCAACTTCGCAAAGGTGATGAAACAAGCTGTACAACACTGCGATTGTGTGCGCAGCTTGCCAAGTGAGAGAAAACAGTACCTGACCACTCTCCTGCCTTTTCTATTCACTTGAACATTCGATTGCAAGCTGTTTTGGACAACTTTCTTTCTCTTCTTGCAAAACACTCGGCAGACCTCCGTGCAGCCTCTAGAACACGATGGGAGATGTTTTTTGTGCTGGCACAGTTTCTCCTTGCCAGACAGAGTGGAAAAGCTTTTTGCTAAGATGTAGACGAGAAGAGAGGCTAAAGACGAAGGTACGGTGCTCTGCAGAGCTAAGCACCGCTCCCGGACCTCTTTCGGCAGAAGGCGCACACCGCAGAGCACTGTGAGCGGCAGAATCGTCTTTGCGCGAAGAAGCAGCTTCTTCGTCTCCGGGAGCCGGAGAGAGCGGCAGCTTCGCAAAGGTGATGAAACAAGCTGTACAACACTGCGATTGTGTGCGCAGCATGCCAAGTGGGAGAAAACAGTACCTGACAACTCTCCTGCCTTTTCTATTCACATGAACATTCGATTGCAAGCTGTTTTGGACAACTTTCTTTCTCTTCTTGCAAAACACTCGGCAGACCTCCGTGCAGCCTCTAGAACACGATGGGAGATGTTTTCTGTGCTGGCACAGTTTCTCCTTGCCAGACAGAGTGGAAAAGCTTTTTGCTAAGATGTAGACGAGAAGAGAGGCTAAAGACGAAGGTACGGTGCTCTGCAGAGCTAAGCACCGCTCCCGGACCTCTTTCGGCAGAAGGCGCACACCGCAGAGCACTGTGAGCGGCAGAATCGTCTTTGCGCGAAGAAGCAGCTTCTTCGTCTCCGGGAGCCGGAGAGAGCGGCAACTTCGCAAAGGTGATGAAACAAGCTGTACAACACTGCGATTGTGTGCGCAGCTTGCCAAGTGAGAGAAAACAGTACCTGACCACTCTCCTACCTTTTCTATTCACATGAACATTCGATTGCAAGCTGTTTTGGACAACTTTCTTTCTCTTCTTGCAAAACACTCGGCAGACCTCCGTGCAGCCTCTAGAACACGATGGGAGATGTTTTCTGTGCTGGCACAGTTTCTCCTTGCCAGACAGAGTGGAAAAGCTTTTTGCTAAGATGTAGACGAGAAGAGCGGCTAAAGACGAAGGTACGGTGCTCTGCAGAGTTAAGCACCGCTCCCGGACCTCTTTGGGCAGAAGGCGCACACCGCAGAGCACTGTGAGCGGCAGAATCATCTTTGCGCGAAGAAGCAGCTTCTTCGTCTCCGGGAGCCGGAGAGAGCGGCAACTTCGCAAAGGTGATGAAACAAGCTGTACAACACTGCGATTGTGTGCGCAGCTTGCCAAGTGAGAGAAAACAGTACCTGACCACTCTCCTGCCTTTTCTATTCACTTGAACATTCGATTGCAAGCTGTTTTGGACAACTTTCTTTCTCTTCTTGCAAAACACTCGGCAGACCTCCGTGCAGCCTCTAGAACACGATGGGAGATGTTTTTTGAGCTGGCACAGTTTCTCCTTGCCAGACAGAGTGGAAAAGCTTTTTGCTAAGATGTAGACGAGAAGAGAGGCTAAAGACGAAGGTACGGTGCTCTGCAGAGCTAAGCACAGCTCCCGGACCTCTTTCGGCAGAAGGCGCACACCGCAGAGCACTGTGAGCGGCAGAATCGTCTTTGCGCGAAGAAGCAGCTTCTTCGTCTCCGGGAGCCGGAGAGAGCGGCAGCTTCGCAAAGGTGATGAAACAAGCTGTACAACACTGCGATTGTGTGCGCAGCATGCCAAGTGGGAGAAAACAGTACCTGACCACTCTCCTGCCTTTTCTATTCACATGAACATTCGATTGCAAGCTGTTTTGGACAACTTTCTTTCTCTTCTTGCAAAACACTCGGCAGACCTCCGTGCAGCCTCTAGAACACGATGGGAGATGTTTTCTGTGCTGGCACAGTTTCTCCTTGCCAGACAGAGTGGAAAAGCTTTTTGCTAAGATGTAGACGAGAAGAGAGGCTAAAGACGAAGGTACGGTGCTCTGCAGAGCTAAGCACCGCTCCCGGACCTCTTTCGGCAGAAGGCGCACACCGCAGAGCACAGTGAGCGGCAGAATCGTCTTTGCGCGAAGAAGCAGCTTCTTCGTCTCCGGGAGCCGGAGAGAGCGGCAACTTCGCAAAGGTGATGAAACAAGCTGTACAACACTGCGATTGTGTGCGCAGCTTGCCAAGTGAGAGAAAACAGTACCTGACCACTCTCCTGCCTTTTCCATTCACATGAACATTCGATTGCAAGTTGTTTTGGACAACTTTCTTTCTCTTCTTGCAAAACACTCGGCAGACCTCCGTGCAGCTTCTAGAACACGATGGGAGATGTTTTCTGTGCTGGCACAGTTTCTCCTTGCCAGACAGAGTGGAAAAGCTTTTTGCTAAGATGTAGACGAGAAGAGAGGCCAAAGACGAAGGTACGGTGCTCTGCAGAGCTAAGCACCGCTCCCGGACGTCTTTCGGCAGAAGGCGCACACCGCAGAGCACTGTGAGCGGCAGAATCGTCTTTGCGCGAAGAAGCAGCTTCTTCGTCTCCGGGAGCCGGAGAGAGCGGCAACTTCGCAAAGGTGATGAAACAAGCTGTACAACACTGCGATTGTGTGCGCAGCTTGCCAAGTGAGAGAAAACAGTACCTGACCACTCTCCTGCCTTTTCTATTCACATGAACATTCGATTGCAAGCTGTTTTGGACAACTTTCTTTCTCTTCTTGCAAAACACTCGGCAGACCTCCGTGCAGCTTCTAGAACACGATGGGAGATGTTTTCTGTGCTGGCACAGTTTCTCCTTGCCAGACAGAGTGGAAAAGCTTTTTGCTAAGATGTAGACGAGAAGAGAGGCTAAAGACGAAGGTACGGTGCTCTGCAGAGCTAAGCACCGCTTCCGGACCTCTTTCGGCAGAAGGCGCACACCGCAGAGCACTGTGAGCGGCAGAATCGTCTTTGCGCGAAGAAGCAGCTTCTTCGTCTCCGGGAGCCGGAGAGAGCGGCAGCTTCGCAAAGGTGATGAAACAAGCTGTACAACACTGCGATTGTGTGCGCAGCTTGCCAACTGAGAGAAAACAGTACCTGACCACTCTCCTGCCTTTTCTATTCACTTGAACATTCGATTGCAAGCTGTTTTGGACAACTTTCTTTCTCTTCTTGCAAAACACTCGGCAGACCTCCGTGCAGCCTCTAGAACACGATGGGAGATGTTTTTTGTGCTGGCACAGTTTCTCCTTGCCAGACAGAGTGGAAAAGCTTTTTGCTAAGATGTAGACGAGAAGAGAGGCTAAAGACGAAGGTACGGTGCTCTGCAGAGCTAAGCACCGCTCCCGGACGTCTTTCGGCAGAAGGCGCACACCGCAGAGCACTGTGAGCGGCAGAATCGTCTTTGCGCGAAGAAGCAGCTTCTTCGTCTCCGGGAGCCGGAGAGAGCGGCAGCTTCGCAAAGGTGATGAAACAAGCTGTACAACACTGCGATTGTGTGCGCAGCATGCCAAGTGGGAGAAAACAGTACCTGACAACTCTCCTGCCTTTTCTATTCACATGAACATTCGATTGCAAGCTGTTTTGGACAACTTTCTTTCTCTTCTTGCAAAACACTCGGCAGACCTCCGTGCAGCCTCTAGAACACGATGGGAGATGTTTTCTGTGCTGGCACAGTTTCTCCTTGCCAGACAGAGTGGAAAAGCTTTTTGCTAAGATGTAGACGAGAAGAGAGGCTAAAGACGAAGGTACGGTGCTCTGCAGAGCTAAGCACCGCTCCCGGACCTCTTTCGGCAGAAGGCGCACACCGCAGAGCACTGTGAGCGGCAGAATCGTCTTTGCGCGAAGAAGCAGCTTCTTCGTCTCCGGGAGCCGGAGAGAGCGGCAACTTCGCAAAGGTGATGAAACAAGCTGTACAACACTGCGATTGTGTGCGCAGCTTGCCAAGTGAGAGAAAACAGTACCTGACCACTCTCCTACCTTTTCTATTCACATGAACATTCGATTGCAAGCTGTTTTGGACAACTTTCTTTCTCTTCTTGCAAAACACTCGGCAGACCTCCGTGCAGCCTCTAGAACACGATGGGAGATGTTTTCTGTGCTGGCACAGTTTCTCCTTGCCAGACAGAGTGGAAAAGCTTTTTGCTAAGATGTAGACGAGAAGAGCGGCTAAAGACGAAGGTACGGTGCTCTGCAGAGTTAAGCACCGCTCCCGGACCTCTTTGGGCAGAAGGCGCACACCGCAGAGCACTGTGAGCGGCAGAATCATCTTTGCGCGAAGAAGCAGCTTCTTCGTCTCCGGGAGCCGGAGAGAGCGGCAACTTCGCAAAGGTGATGAAACAAGCTGTACAACACTGCGATTGTGTGCGCAGCTTGCCAAGTGAGAGAAAACAGTACCTGACCACTCTCCTGCCTTTTCTATTCACTTGAACATTCGATTGCAAGCTGTTTTGGACAACTTTCTTTCTCTTCTTGCAAAACACTCGGCAGACCTCCGTGCAGCCTCTAGAACACGATGGGAGATGTTTTTTGAGCTGGCACAGTTTCTCCTTGCCAGACAGAGTGGAAAAGCTTTTTGCTAAGATGTAGACGAGAAGAGAGGCTAAAGACGAAGGTACGGTGCTCTGCAGAGCTAAGCACAGCTCCCGGACCTCTTTCGGCAGAAGGCGCACACCGCAGAGCACTGTGAGCGGCAGAATCGTCTTTGCGCGAAGAAGCAGCTTCTTCGTCTCCGGGAGCCGGAGAGAGCGGCAGCTTCGCAAAGGTGATGAAACAAGCTGTACAACACTGCGATTGTGTGCGCAGCATGCCAAGTGGGAGAAAACAGTACCTGACCACTCTCCTGCCTTTTCTATTCACATGAACATTCGATTGCAAGCTGTTTTGGACAACTTTCTTTCTCTTCTTGCAAAACACTCGGCAGACCTCCGTGCAGCCTCTAGAACACGATGGGAGATGTTTTCTGTGCTGGCACAGTTTCTCCTTGCCAGACAGAGTGGAAAAGCTTTTTGCTAAGATGTAGACGAGAAGAGAGGCTAAAGACGAAGGTACGGTGCTCTGCAGAGCTAAGCACCGCTCCCGGACCTCTTTCGGCAGAAGGCGCACACCGCAGAGCACAGTGAGCGGCAGAATCGTCTTTGCGCGAAGAAGCAGCTTCTTCGTCTCCGGGAGCCGGAGAGAGCGGCAACTTCGCAAAGGTGATGAAACAAGCTGTACAACACTGCGATTGTGTGCGCAGCTTGCCAAGTGAGAGAAAACAGTACCTGACCACTCTCCTGCCTTTTCCATTCACATGAACATTCGATTGCAAGTTGTTTTGGACAACTTTCTTTCTCTTCTTGCAAAACACTCGGCAGACCTCCGTGCAGCTTCTAGAACACGATGGGAGATGTTTTCTGTGCTGGCACAGTTTCTCCTTGCCAGACAGAGTGGAAAAGCTTTTTGCTAAGATGTAGACGAGAAGAGAGGCCAAAGACGAAGGTACGGTGCTCTGCAGAGCTAAGCACCGCTCCCGGACGTCTTTCGGCAGAAGGCGCACACCGCAGAGCACTGTGAGCGGCAGAATCGTCTTTGCGCGAAGAAGCAGCTTCTTCGTCTCCGGGAGCCGGAGAGAGCGGCAACTTCGCAAAGGTGATGAAACAAGCTGTACAACACTGCGATTGTGTGCGCAGCTTGCCAAGTGAGAGAAAACAGTACCTGACCACTCTCCTGCCTTTTCTATTCACATGAACATTCGATTGCAAGCTGTTTTGGACAACTTTCTTTCTCTTCTTGCAAAACACTCGGCAGACCTCCGTGCAGCTTCTAGAACACGATGGGAGATGTTTTCTGTGCTGGCACAGTTTCTCCTTGCCAGACAGAGTGGAAAAGCTTTTTGCTAAGATGTAGACGAGAAGAGAGGCTAAAGACGAAGGTACGGTGCTCTGCAGAGCTAAGCACCGCTTCCGGACCTCTTTCGGCAGAAGGCGCACACCGCAGAGCACTGTGAGCGGCAGAATCGTCTTTGCGCGAAGAAGCAGCTTCTTCGTCTCCGGGAGCCGGAGAGAGCGGCAGCTTCGCAAAGGTGATGAAACAAGCTGTACAACACTGCGATTGTGTGCGCAGCTTGCCAACTGAGAGAAAACAGTACCTGACCACTCTCCTGCCTTTTCTATTCACTTGAACATTCGATTGCAAGCTGTTTTGGACAACTTTCTTTCTCTTCTTGCAAAACACTCGGCAGACCTCCGTGCAGCCTCTAGAACACGATGGGAGATGTTTTTTGTGCTGGCACAGTTTCTCCTTGCCAGACAGAGTGGAAAAGCTTTTTGCTAAGATGTAGACGAGAAGAGAGGCTAAAGACGAAGGTACGGTGCTCTGCAGAGCTAAGCACAGCTCCCGGACCTCTTTCGGCAGAAGGCGCACACCGCAGAGCACTGTGAGCGGCAGAATCGTCTTTGCGCGAAGAAGCAGCTTCTTCGTCTCCGGGAGCCGGAGAGAGCGGCAACTTCGCAAAGGTGATGAAACAAGCTGTACAACACTGCGATTGTGTGCGCAGCATGCCAAGTGGGAGAAAACAGTACCTGACCACTCTCCTGCCTTTTCTATTCATATGAACATTCGATTGCAAGCTGTTTTGGACAACTTTCTTTCTCTTCTTGCAAAACACTCGGCAGACCTCCGTGCAGCCTCTAGAACACGATGGGAGATGTTTTCTGTGCTGGCACAGTTTCTCCTTGCCAGACAGAGTGGAAAAGCTTTTTGCTAAGATGTAGACGAGAAGAGAGGCTAAAGACGAAGGTACGGTGCTCTGCAGAGCTAATCACCGCTCCCGTGCCTCTTTCGGCAGAAGGCGCACACCGCAGAGCACAGTGAGCGGCAGAATCGTCTTTGCGCGAAGAAGCAGCTTCTTCGTCTCCGGGAGCCGGAGAGAGCGGCAACTTCGCAAAGGTGATGAAACAAGCTGTACAACACTGCGATTGTGTGAGCAGCGTGCCAACTGAGAGAAAACAGTACCTGACCACTCTCCTGCCTTTTCCATTCACATGAACATTCGATTGCAAGTTGTTTTGGACAACTTTGTTTCTCTTCTTGCAAAACATTCGGCAGACCTCCGTGCAGCCTCTAGAAGACGATGGGAGATGTTTTCTGTGCTGGCACAGTTTCTCCTTGCCAGACAGAGTGGAAAAGCTTTTTGCTAAGATGCAGACGAGAAGAGAGGCTAAAGACGAAGGTACGGTGCTCTGCAGAGCTAAGCACCGCTCCCGGACGTCTTTCGGCAGAAGGCGCACACCGCAGAGCACAGTGAGCGGCAGAATCGTCTTTGCGCGAAGAAGCAGCTTCTTCGTCTCCGGGAGCCGGAGAGAGCGGCAACTTCGCAAAGGTGATGAAACAAGCTGTACAACACTGCGATTGTGTGCGCAGCTTGCCAAGTGAGAGAAAACAGTACCTGACCACTCTCCTGCCTTTTCTATTCACATGAACATTCGATTGCAAGCTGTTTTGGACAACTTTCTTTCTCTTCTTGCAAAACACTCGGCAGACCTCCGTGCAGCTTCTAGAACACGATGGGAGATGTTTTCTGTGCTGGCACAGTTTCTCCTTGCCAGACAGAGTGGAAAAGCTTTTTGCTAAAATGTAGACGAGAAGAGCGGCTAAAGACGAAGGTACGGTGCTCTGCAGAGTTAAGCACCGCTCCCGGACCTCTTTCGGCAGAAGACGCACACGGCACAGCACTGTGAGCGGCAGAATCATCTTTGCCCGAAGAAGCAGCTTCTTCGTCTCCGGGAGCCGGAGAGAGCGGCAACTTCGCAAAGGTGATGAAACAAGCTGTACAACACTGCGATTGTGTGCGCAGCTTGCCAAGTGAGAGAAAACAGTACCTGACCACTCTCCTGCCTTTTCTATTCACTTGAACATTCGATTGCAAGCTGTTTTGGACAACTTTCTTTCTCTTCTTGCAAAACACTCGGCAGACCTCCGTGCAGCCTCTAGAACACGATGGGAGATGTTTTTTGTGCTGGCACAGTTTCTCCTTGCCAGACAGAGTGGAAAAGCTTTTTGCTAAGATGTAGACGAGAAGAGAGGCTAAAGACGAAGGTACGGTGCTCTGCAGAGCTAAGCACCGCTCCCGGACCTCTTTCGGCAGAAGGCGCACACCGCAGAGCACTGTGAGCGGCAGAATCGTCTTTGCGCGAAGAAGCAGCTTCTTCGTCTCCGGGAGCCGGAGAGAGCGGCAGCTTCGCAAAGGTGATGAAACAAGCTGTACAACACTGCGATTGTGTGCGCAGCATGCCAAGTGGGAGAAAACAGTACCTGACAACTCTCCTGCCTTTTCTATTCACATGAACATTCGATTGCAAGCTGTTTTGGACAACTTTCTTTCTCTTCTTGCAAAACACTCGGCAGACCTCCGTGCAGCCTCTAGAACACGATGGGAGATGTTTTCTGTGCTGGCACAGTTTCTCCTTGCCAGACAGAGTGGAAAAGCTTTTTGCTAAGATGTAGACGAGAAGAGAGGCTAAAGACGAAGGTACGGTGCTCTGCAGAGCTAAGCACCGCTCCCGGACCTCTTTCGGCAGAAGGCGCACACCGCAGAGCACTGTGAGCGGCAGAATCGTCTTTGCGCGAAGAAGCAGCTTCTTCGTCTCCGGGAGCCGGAGAGAGCGGCAACTTCGCAAAGGTGATGAAACAAGCTGTACAACACTGCGATTGTGTGCGCAGCTTGCCAAGTGAGAGAAAACAGTACCTGACCACTCTCCTACCTTTTCTATTCACATGAACATTCGATTGCAAGCTGTTTTGGACAACTTTCTTTCTCTTCTTGCAAAACACTCGGCAGACCTCCGTGCAGCCTCTAGAACACGATGGGAGATGTTTTCTGTGCTGGCACAGTTTCTCCTTGCCAGACAGAGTGGAAAAGCTTTTTGCTAAGATGTAGACGAGAAGAGAGGCTAAAGACGAAGGTACGGTGCTCTGCAGAGCTAAGCACCGCTCCCGGACCTCTTTCGGCAGAAGGCGCACACCGCAGAGCACTGTGAGCGGCAGAATCGTCTTTGCGCGAAGAAGCAGCTTCTTCGTCTCCGGGAGCCGGAGAGAGCGGCAACTTCGCAAAGGTGATGAAACAAGCTGTACAACACTGCGATTGTGTGCGCAGCTTGCCAAGTGAGAGAAAACAGTACCTGACCACTCTCCTACCTTTTCTATTCACATGAACATTCGATTGCAAGCTGTTTTGGACAACTTTCTTTCTCTTCTTGCAAAACACTCGGCAGACCTCCGTGCAGCCTCTAGAACACGATGGGAGATGTTTTCTGTGCTGGCACAGTTTCTCCTTGCCAGACAGAGTGGAAAAGCTTTTTGCTAAGATGTAGACGAGAAGAGAGGCTAAAGACGAAGGTACGGTGCTCTGCAGAGCTAAGCACCGCTCCCGGACCTCTTTCGGCAGAAGGCGCACACCGCAGAGCACAGTGAGCGGCAGAATCGTCTTTGCGCGAAGAAGCAGCTTCTTCGTCTCCGGGAGCCGGAGAGAGCGGCAACTTCGCAAAGGTGACGAAACAAGCTGTACAACACTGCGATTGTGTGCGCAGCTTGCCAAGTGAGAGAAAACAGTACCTGACCACTCTCCTACCTTTTCTATTCACATGAACATTCGATTGCAAGCTGTTTTGGACAACTTTCTTTCTCTTCTTGCAAAACACTTGGCAGACCTCCGTGCAGCCTCTAGAACACGATGGGAGATGTTTTTTGTGCTGGCACAGTTTCTCCTTGCCAGACAGACTGGAAAAGCTTTTTGCTAAGATGTAGACGAGAAGAGAGGCTAAAGACGAAGGTACGGTGCTCTGCAGAGCTAAGCACAGCTCCCGGACCTCTTTCGGCAGAAGGCGCACACCGCAGAGCACTGTGAGCGGCAGAATCGTCTTTGCGCGAAGAAGCAGCTTCTTCGTCTCCGGGAGCCGGAGAGAGCGGCAGCTTCGCAAAGGTGATGAAACAAGCTGTACAACACTGCGATTATGTGCGCAGCATGCCAAGTGGGAGAAAACAGTACCTGACCACTCTCCTGCCTTTTCTATTCACATGAACATTCGATTGCAAGCTGTTTTGGACAACTTTCTTTCTCTTCTTGCAAAACACTCGGCAGACCTCCGTGCAGCTTCTAGAACACGATGGGAGATGTTTTCTGTGCTGGCACAGTTTCTCCTTGCCAGACAGAGTGGAAAAGCTTTTTGCTAAGATGTAGACGAGAAGAGAGGCTAAAGACGAAGGTACGGTGCTCTGCAGAGTTAAGCACCGCTCCCGGACCTCTTTCCGCAGAAGGCGCACACCGCAGAGCACTGTGAGCGGCAGAATCGTCTTTGCGCGAAGAAGCAGCTTCTTCGTCTCCGGGAGCCGGAGAGAGCGGCAACTTCGCAAAGGTGATGAAACAAGCTGTACAACACTGCGATTGTGTGCGCAGCTTGCCAACTGAGAGAAAACAGTACCTGACCACTCTCCTGCCTTTTCTATTCACTTGAACATTCGATTGCAAGCTGTTTTGGACAACTTTCTTTCTCTTCTTGCAAAACACTCGGCAGACCTCCGTGCAGCCTCTAGAACACGATGGGAGATGTTTTTTGTGCTGGCACAGTTTCTCCTTGCCAGACAGAGTGGAAAAGCTTTTTGCTAAGATGTAGACGAGAAGAGAGGCTAAAGACGAAGGTACGGTGCTCTGCAGAGCTAAGCACAGCTCCCGGGCCTCTTTCGGCAGAAGGCGCACACCGCAGAGCACTGTGAGCGGCAGAATCGTCTTTGCGCGAAGAAGCAGCTTCTTCGTCTCCGGGAGCCGGAGAGAGCGGCAGCTTCGCAAAGGTGATGAAACAAGCTGTACAACACTGCGATTGTGTGCGCAGCATGCCAAGTGGGAGAAAACAGTACCTGACCACTCTCCTGCCTTTTCTATTCACATGAACATTCGATTGCAAGCTGTTTTGGACAACTTTCTTTCTCTTCTTGCAAAACACTCGGCAGACCTCCGTGCAGCCTCTAGAACACGATGGGAGATGTTTTCTGTGCTGGCACAGTTTCTCCTTGCCAGACAGAGTGGAAAAGCTTTTTGCTAAGATGTAGACGAGAAGAGAGGCTAAAGACGAAGGTACGGTGCTCTGCAGAGCTAAGCACCGCTCCCGGGCCTCTTTCGGCAGAAGGCGCACACCGCAGAGCACAGTGAGCGGCAGAATCGTCTTTGCGCGAAGAAGCAGCTTCTTCGTCTCCGGGAGCCGGAGAGAGCGGCAACTTCGCAAAGGTGATGAAACAAGCTGTACAACACTGCGATTGTGTGCGCAGCTTGCCAAGTGAGAGAAAACAGTACCTGACCACTCTCCTACCTTTTCTATTCACATGAACATTCGATTGCAAGCTGTTTTGGACAACTTTCTTTCTCTTCTTGCAAAACACTCGGCAGACCTCCGTGCAGCTTCTAGAACACGATGGGAGATGTTTTCTGTGCTGGCACAGTTTCTCCTTGCCAGACAGAGTGGAAAAGCTTTTTGCTAAGATGTAGACGAGAAGAGAGGCTAAAGACGAAGGTACGGTGCTCTGCAGAGCTAAGCACCGCTTCCGGACCTCTTTGGGCAGAAGGCGCACACCGCAGAGCACTGTGAGCGGCAGAATCGTCTTTGCGCGAAGAAGCAGCTTCTTCGTCTCCGGGAGCCGGAGAAAGCGGCAACTTCGCAAAGGTGATGAAACAAGCTGTACAACACTGCGATTGTGTGCGCAGCTTGCCAACTGAGAGAAAACAGTACCTGACCACTCTCCTGCCTTTTCTATTCATATGAACATTCGATTGCAAGCTGTTTTGGACAACTTTCTTTCTCTTCTTGCAAAACACTCGGCAGACCTCCGTGCAGCCTCTAGAACACGATGGGAGATGTTTTTTGTGCTGGCACAGTTTCTCCTTGCCAGACAGAGTGGAAAAGCTTTTTGCTAAGATGTAGACGAGAAGAGAGGCTAAAGACGAAGGTACGGTGCTCTGCAGAGCTAAGCACAGCTCCCGGACCTCTTTCGGCAGAAGGCGCACACCGCAGAGCACTGTGAGCGGCAGAATCGTCTTTGCGCGAAGAAGCAGCTTCTTCGTCTCCGGGAGCCGGAGAGAGCGGCAACTTCGCAAAGGTGATGAAACAAGCTGTACAACACTGCAATTGTGTGCGCAGCATGCCAAGTGGGAGAAAACAGTACCTGACCACTCTCCTGCCTTTTCTATTCACATGAACATTCGATTGCAAGCTGTTTTGGACAACTTTCTTTCTCTTCTTGCAAAACACTCGGCAGACCTCCGTGCAGCCTCTAGAACACGATGGGAGATGTTTTCTGTGCTGGCACAGTTTCTCCTTGCCAGACAGAGTGGAAAAGCTTTTTGCTAAGATGCAGACGAGAAGAGAGGCTAAAGACGAAGGTACGGTGCTCTGCAGAGCTAAGCACCGCTCCCGGACGTCTTTCGGCAGTAGGCGCACACCGCAGAGCACTGTGAGCGGCAGAATCGTCTTTGCGCGAAGAAGCAGCTTCTTCGTCTCCGGGAGCCGGAGAGAGCGGCAACTTCGCAAAGGTGATGAAACAAGCTGTACAACACTGCGATTGTGTGCGCAGCTTGCCAACTGAGAGAAAACAGTACCTGACCACTCTCCTGCCTTTTCTATTCACATGAACATTCGATTGCAAGCTGTTTTGGACAACTTTCTTTCTCTTCTTGCAAAACACTCGGCAGACCTCCGTGCAGCCTCTAGAAGACGATGGGAGATGTTTTCTGTGCTGGCACAGTTTCTCCTTGCCAGACAGAGTGGAAAAGCTTTTTGCTAAGATGCAGACGAGAAGAGAGGCTAAAGACGAAGGTACGGTGCTCTGCAGATCTAAGCACCGCTCCCGGACGTCTTTCGGCAGAAGGCGCACACCGCAGAGCACTGTGAGCGGCAGAATCGTCTTTGCGCGAAGAAGCAGCTTCTTCGTCTCCGGGAGCCGGAGAGAGCGGCAACTTCGCAAAGGTGATGAAACAAGCTGTACAACACTGCGATTGTGTGCGCAGCTTGCCAAGTGGGAGAAAACAGTACCTGACCACTCTCCTGCCTTTTCTATTCACATGAACATTCGATTGCAAGCTGTTTTGGACAACTTTATTTCTCTTCTTGCAAAACACTCGGCAGACCTCCGTGCAGCTTCTAGAACACGATGGGAGATGTTTTCTGTGCTGGCACAGTTTCTCCTTGCCAGACAGAGTGGAAAAGCTTTTTGCTAAGATGTAGACGAGAAGAGAGGCTAAAGACGAAGGTACGGTGCTCTGCAGAGCTAAGCACCGCTTCCGGACCTCTTTCGGCAGAAGGCGCACACCGCAGAGCACTGTGAGCGGCAGAATCGTCTTTGCGCGAAGAAGCAGCTTCTTCGTCTCCGGGAGCCGGAGAGAGCGGCAACTTCGCAAAGGTGATGAAACAAGCTGTACAACACTGCGATTGTGTGCGCAGCTTGCCAACTGAGAGAAAACAGTACCTGACCACTCTCCTGCCTTTTCTATTCACTTGAACATTCGATTGCAAGCTGTTTTGGACAACTTTCTTTCTCTTCTTGCAAAACACTCGGCAGACCTCCGTGCAGCCTCTAGAACACGATGGGAGATGTTTTTTGTGCTGGCACAGTTTCTCCTTGCCAGACAGAGTGGAAAAGCTTTTTGCTAAGATGTAGACGAGAAGAGAGGCTAAAGACGAAGGTACGGTGCTCTGCAGAGCTAAGCACAGCTCCCGGACCTCTTTCGGCAGAAGGCGCACACCGCAGAGCACTGTGAGCGGCAGAATCGTCTTTGCGCGAAGAAGCAGCTTCTTCGTCTCCGGGAGCCGGAGAGAGCGGCAACTTCGCAAAGGTGATGAAACAAGCTGTACAACACTGCGATTGTGTGCGCAGCATGCCAAGTGGGAGAAAACAGTACCTGACCACTCTCCTGCCTTTTCTATTCACATGAACATTCGATTGCAAGCTGTTTTGGACAACTTTCTTTCTCTTCTTGCAAAACACTCGGCAGACCTCCGTGCAGCCTCTAGAACACGATGGGAGATGTTTTCTGTGCTGGCACAGTTTCTCCTTGCCAGACAGAGTGGAAAAGCTTTTTGCTAAGATGTAGACGAGAAGAGAGGCTAAAGACGAAGGTACGGTGCTCTGCAGAGCTAAGCACCGCTTCCGGACCTCTTTGGGCAGAAGGCGCACACCGCAGAGCACTGTGAGCGGCAGAATCGTCTTTGCGCGAAGAAGCAGCTTCTTTGTCTCCGGGAGCCGGAGAGAGCGGCAACTTCGCAAAGGTGATGAAACAAGCTGTACAACACTGCGATTGTGTGCGCAGCTTGCCAACTGAGAGAAAACAGTACCTGACCACTCTCCTGCCTTTTCTATTCATATGAACATTCGATTGCAAGCTGTTTTGGACAACTTTTTTTCTCTTCTTGCAAAACACTCGGCAGACCTCCGTGCAGCCTCTAGAACACGATGGGAGATGTTTTCTGTGCTGGCACAGTTTCTCCTTGCCAGACAGAGTGGAAAAGCTTTTTGCTAAGATGTAGACGAGAAGAGAGGCTAAAGACGAAGGTACGGTGCTCTGCAGAGCTAAGCACCGCTCCCGTGCCTCTTTCGGCAGAAGGCGCACACCGCAGAGCACAGTGAGCGGCAGAATCGTCTTTGCGCGAAGAAGCAGCTTCTTCGTCTCCGGGAGCCGGAGAGAGCGGCAACTTCGCAAAGGTGATGAAACAAGCTGTACAACACTGCGATTGTGTGAGCAGCGTGCCAACTGAGAGAAAACAGTACCTGACCACTCTCCTGCCTTTTCCATTCACATGAACATTCGATTGCAAGTTGTTTTGGACAACTTTCTTTCTCTTCTTGCAAAACACTCGGCAGACCTCCGTGCAGCCTCTAGAACACGATGGGAGATGTTTTCTGTGCTGGCACAGTTTCTCCTTGCCAGACAGAGTGGAAAAGCTTTTTGCTAAGATGCAGACGAGAAGAGAGGCTAAAGACGAAGGTACGGTGCTCTGCAGAGCTAAGCACAGCTCCCGGACCTCTTTCGGCAGAAGGCGCACACCGCAGAGCACTGTGAGCGGCAGAATCGTCTTTGCGCGAAGAAGCAGCTTCTTCGTCTCCGGGAGCCGGAGAGAGCGGCAACTTCGCAAAGGTGATGAAACAAGCTGTACAACACTGCGATTGTGTGCGCAGCTTGCCAACTGAGAGAAAACAGTACCTGACCACTCTCCTGCCTTTTCTATTCACATGAACATTCGATTGCAAGCTGTTTTGGACAACTTTCTTTCTCTTCTTGCAAAACACTCGGCAGACCTCCGTGCAGCTTCTAGAACACGATGGGAGATGTTTTCTGTGCTGGCACAGTTTCTCCTTGCCAGACAGAGTGGAAAAGCTTTTTGCTAAGATGTAGACGAGAAGAGAGGCTAAAGACGAAGGTACGGTGCTCTGCAGAGTTAAGCACCGCTCCCGGACCTCTTTCGGCAGAAGGCGCACACCGCAGAGCACTGTGAGCGGCAGAATCGTCTTTGCGCGAAGAAGCAGCTTCTTCGTCTCCGGGAGCCGGAGAGAGCGGCAACTTCGCAAAGGTGATGAAACAAGCTGTACAACACTGCGATTGTGTGCGCAGCTTGCCAACTGAGAGAAAACAGTACCTGACCACTCTCCTGCCTTTTCTATTCACTTGAACATTCGATTGCAAGCTGTTTTGGACAACTTTCTTTCTCTTCTTGCAAAACACTCGGCAGACCTCCGTGCAGCCTCTAGAACACGATGGGAGATATTTTTTGTGCTGGCACAGTTTCTCCTTGCCAGACAGAGTGGAAAAGCTTTTTGCTAAGATGTAGACGAGAAGAGAGGCTAAAGACGAAGGTACGGTGCTCTGCAGAGCTAAGCACAGCTCCCGGACCTCTTTCGGCAGAAGGCGCACACCGCAGAGCACTGTGAGCGGCAGAATCGTCTTTGCGCGAAGAAGCAGCTTCTTCGTCTCCGGGAGCCGGAGAGAGCGGCAACTTCGCAAAGGTGATGAAACAAGCTGTACAACACTGCGATTGTGTGCGCAGCATGCCAAGTGGGAGAAAACAGTACCTGACCACTCTCCTGCCTTTTCTATTCACATGAACATTCGATTGCAAGCTGTTTTGGACAACTTTCTTTCTCTTCTTGCAAAACACTCGGCAGACCTCCGTGCAGCCTCTAGAACATGATGGGAGATGTTTTCTGTGCTGGCACAGTTTCTCCTTGCCAGACAGAGTGGAAAAGCTTTTTGCTAAGATGTAGACGAGAAGAGAGGCTAAAGACGAAGGTACGGTTCTCTGCAGAGCTAAGCACCGCTCCCGGACCTCTTTCGGCAGAAGGCGCACACCGCAGAGCACAGTGAGCGGCAGAATCGTCTTTGCGCGAAGAAGCAGCTTCTTCGTCTCCGGGAGCCGGAGAGAGCGGCAACTTCGCAAAGGTGATGAAACAAGCTGTACAACACTGCGATTGTGTGCGCAGCTTGCCAAGTGAGAGAAAACAGTACCTGACCACTCTCCTACATTTTCTATTCACATGAACATTCGATTGCAAGCTGTTTTGGACAACTTTCATTCTCTTCTTGCAAAACACTCGGCAGACCTCCGTGCAGCTTCTAGAACACGATGGGAGATGTTTTCTGTGCTGGCAAAGTTTCTCCTTGCCAGACAGAGTGGAAAAGCTTTTTGCTAAGATGTAGACGAGAAGAGAGGCTAAAGACGAAGGTACGGTGCTCTGCAGAGCTAAGCACCGCTCCCGGACCTCTTTCGGCAGAAGGCGCACACCGCAGAGCACTGTGAGCGGCAGAATCGTCTTTGCGCGAAGAAGCAGCTTCTTCGTCTCCGGGAGCCGGAGAGAGCGGCAGCTTCGCAAAGGTGATGAAACAAGCTGTACAACACTGCGATTGTGTGCGCAGCTTGCCAAGTGAGAGAAAACAGTACCTGACCACTCTCCTGCCTTTTCTATTCACTTGAACATTCGATTGCAAGCTGTTTTGGACAACTTTCTTTCTCTTCTTGCAAAACACTCGGCAGACCTCCGTGCAGCCTCTAGAACACGATGGGAGATGTTTTTTGTGCTGGCACAGTTTCTCCTTGCCAGACAGAGTGGAAAAGCTTTTTGCTAAGATGTAGACGAGAAGAGAGGCTAAAGACGAAGGTACGGTGCTCTGCAGAGCTAAGCACAGCTCCCGGACCTCTTTCGGCAGAAGGCGCACACCGCAGAGCACTGTGAGCGGCAGAATCGTCTTTGCGCGAAGAAGCAGCTTCTTCGTCTCCGGGAGCCGGAGAGAGCGGCAGCTTCGCAAAGGTGATGAAACAAGCTGTACAACACTGCGATTGTGTGCGCAGCATGCCAAGTGGGAGAAAACAGTACCTGACCACTCTCCTGCCTTTTCTATTCACATGAACATTCGATTGCAAGCTGTTTTGGACAACTTTCTTTCTCTTCTTGCAAAACACTCGGCAGACCTCCGTGCAGCCTCTAGAACACGATGGGAGATGTTTTCTGTGCTGGCACAGTTTCTCCTTGCCAGACAGAGTGGAAAAGCTTTTTGCTAAGATGTAGACGAGAAGAGAGGCTAAAGACGAAGGTACGGTGCTCTGCAGAGCTAAGCACCGCTTCCGGACCTCTTTCGGCAGAAGGCGCACACCGCAGAGCACTGTGAGCGGCAGAATCGTCTTTGCGCGAAGAAGCAGCTTCTTCGTCTCCGGGAGCCGGAGAGAGCGGCAACTTCGCAAAGGTGATGAAACAAGCTGTACAACACTGCGATTGTGTGCGCAGCTTGCCAACTGAGAGAAAACAGTACCTGACCACTCTCCTGCCTTTTCTATTCATATGAACATTCGATTGCAAGCTGTTTTGGACAACTTTCTTTCTCTTCTTGCAAAACACTCGGCAGACCTCCGTGCAGCCTCTAGAACACGATGGGAGATGTTTTCTGTGCTGGCACAGTTTCTCCTTGCCAGACAGAGTGGAAAAGCTTTTTGCTAAGATGTAGACGAGAAGAGAGGCTAAAGACGAAGGTACGGTGCTCTGCAGAGCTAAGCACCGCTCCCGGACCTCTTTCGTCAGAAGGCGCACACCGCAGAGCACAGTGAGCGGCAGAATCGTCTTTGCGCGAAGAAGCAGCTTCTTCGTCTCCGGGAGCCGGAGAGAGCGGCAACTTCGCAAAGGTGATGAAACAAGCTGTACAACACTGCGATTGTGTGAGCAGCGTGCCAACTGAGAGAAAACAGTACCTGACCACTCTCCTGCCTTTTCCATTCACATGAACATTCGATTGCAAGCTGTTTTGGACAACTTTCTTTCTCTTCTTGCAAAACACTCGGCAGACCTCCGTGCAGCCTCTAGAACACGATGGGAGATGTTTTCTGTGCTGGCACAGTTTTTCCTTGCCAGACAGAGTGGAAAAGCTTTTTGCTAAGATGTAGACGAGAAGAGAGGCTAAAGACGAAGGTACGGTGCTCTGCAGAGCTAAGCACCGCTCCCGGACGTCTTTCGGCAGAAGGCGCACAGCGCAGAGCACTGTGAGCGGCAGAATCGTCTTTGCGCGAAGAAGCAGCTTCTTCGTCTCCGGGAGCCGGAGAGAGCGGCAACTTCGCAAAGGTGATGAAACAAGCTGTACAACACTGCGATTGTGTGCGCAGCTTGCCAAGTGAGAGAAAACAGTACCTGACCACTCTCCTGCCTTTTCTATTCACATGAACATTCGATTGCAAGCTGTTTTGGACAACTTTCTTTCTCTTCTTGCAAAACACTCGGCAGACCTCCGTGCAGCCTCTAGAACACGATGGGAGATGTTTTCTGTGCTGGCACAGTTTCTCCTTGCCAGACAGAGTGGAAAAGCTTTTTGCTAAGATGTAGACGAGAAGAGAGGCTAAAGACGAAGGTACGGTGCTCTGCAGAGCTAAGCACCGCTCCCGGACCTCTTTCGGCAGAAGGCGCACACCGCAGAGCACTGTGAGCGGCAGAATCGTCTTTGCGCAAAGAAGCAATTTCTTGGTCTCCGGCAGCCGGAGAGAGCGGCAGCTTCGCAAAGGTGATGAAACAAGCTGTACAACACTGCGATTGTGTGCGCAGCTTGCCAACTGAGAGAAAACAGTACCTGACCACTCTCCTGCCTTTTCTATTCACTTGAATATTCGATTGCAAGCTGTTTTGGACAACTTTCTTTCTCTTCTTGCAAAACACTCGGCAGACCTCCGTGCAGCCTCTAGAACACGATGGGAGATGTTTTTTGTGCTGGCACAGTTTCTCCTTGCCAGACAGAGTGGAAAAGCTTTTTGCTAAGATGTAGACGAAAGAGAGGCTAAAGACGAAGGTACGGTGCTCTGCAGAGCTAAGCACCGCTCCCGGACCTCTTTCGGAAGAAGGCGCACACCGCAGAGCACTGTGAGCGGCAGAATCGTCTTTGCGCGAAGAAGCAGCTTCTTCGTCTCCGGGAGCCGGAGAGAGCGGCAACTTCGCAAAGGTGATGAAACAAGCTGTACAACACTGCGATTGTGTGCGCAGCTTGCCAACTGAGAGAAAACAGTACCTGACCACTCTCCTGCCTTTTTTATTCACATGAATATTCGGTTGCAAGCTGTTTTGGACAACTTTCTTTCTCTTCTTGCAAAACACTCGGCTGACCTCCGTGCAGCCTCTAGAACACGATGGGAGATGTTTTTTGTGCTGGCACAGTTTCTCCTTGCCAGACAGAGTGGAAAAGCTTTTTGCTAAGATGTAGACGAGAAGAGAGACTAAAGACGAAGGTACGGTGCTCTGCAGAGCTAAGCACCGCTCCCGGACCTCTTTCGGCAGAAGGCGCACACCGCAGAGCACAGTGAGCGGCAGAATCGTCTTTGCGCGAAGAAGCAGCTTCTTCGTCTCCGGGAGCCGGAGAGAGCGGCAACTTCGCAAAGGTGATGAAACAAGCTGTACAACACTGCGATTGTGTGCGCAGCGTGCCAAGTGGGAGAAAACAGTACCTGACCACTCTCCTGCCTTTTCTATTCACATGAACATTCGATTGCAAGCTGTTTTGGACAACTTTCTTTCTCTTCTTGCAAAACACTCGGCAGACCTCCGTGCAGCCTCTAGAACACGATGGGAGATGTTTTCTGTGCTGGCACAGTTTCTCCTTGCCAGACAGAGTGGAAAAGCTTTTTGCTAAGATGTAGACGAGAAGAGAGGCTAAAGACGAAGGTACGGTGCTCTGCAGAGCTAAGCACCGCTTCCGGACCTCTTTCGGCAGAAGGCGCACACCGCAGAGCACTGTGAGCGGCAGAATCGTCTTTGCGCGAAGAAGCAGCTTCTTCGTCTCCGGGAGCCGGAGAGAGCGGCAACTTCGCAAAGGTGATGAAACAAGCTGTACAACACTGCGATTGTGTGCGCAGCTTGCCAACTGAGAGAAAACAGTACCTGACCACTCTCCTGCCTTTTCTATTCACATGAACATTCGATTGCAAGCTGTTTTGGACAACTTTCTTTCTCTTCTTGCAAAACACTCGGCAGACCTCCGTGCAGCCTCTAGAACACGATGGGAGATGTTTTCTGTGCTGGCACAGTTTCTCCTTGCCAGACAGAGTGGAAAAGCTTTTTGCTAAGATGTAGACGAGAAGAGAGGCTAAAGAAGAAGGTACGGTGCTCTGCAGAGCTAAGCACCGCTCCCGTGCCTCTTTCGGCAGAAGGCGCACACCGCAGAGCACTGTGAGCGGCAGAATCGTCTTTGCGCGAAGAAGCAGCTTCTTCGTCTCCGGGAGACGGAGAGAGTGGCAACTTCGCAAAGGTGATGAAACAAGCTGTACAACACTGCGATTGTGTGAGCAGCGTGCCAACTGAGAGAAAACAGTACCTGACCACTCTCCTGCCTTTTCCATTCACATGAACATTCGATTGCAAGTTGTTTTGGACAACTTTCTTTCTCTTCTTGCAAAACACTCGGCAGACCTCCGTGCAGCCTCTAGAACACGATGGGAGATGTTTTCTGTGCTGGCACAGTTTCTCCTTGCCAGACAGAGTGGAAAAGCTTTTTGCTAAGATGTAGACGAGAAGAGAGGCTAAAGAAGAAGGTACGGTGCTCTGCAGAGCTAAGCACCGCTCCCGTGCCTCTTTCGGCAGAAGGCGCACACCGCAGAGCACTGTGAGCGGCAGAATCGTCTTTGCGCGAAGAAGCAGCTTCTTCGTCTCCGGGAGCCGGAGAGAGCGGCAACTTCGCAAAGGTGATGAAACAAGCTGTACAACACTGCGATTGTGTGAGCAGCGTGCCAACTGAGAGAAAACAGTACCTGACCACTCTCCTGCCTTTTCCATTCACATGAATATTCGATTGCAAGTTGTTTTGGACAACTTTCTTTCTCTTCTTGCAAAACACTCGGCAGACCTCCGTGCAGCCTCTAGAACACGATGGGAGATGTTTTCTGTGCTGGCACAGTTTCTCCTTGCCAGACAGATTGGAAAAGCTTTTTGCTAAGATGCAGACGAGAAGAGAGGCTAAAGACGAAGGTACGGTGCTCTGCAGAGCTAAGCACCGCTCCCGGACGTCTTTCGGCAGAAGGCGCACACCGCAGAGCACTGTGAGCGGCAGAATCGTCTTTGCGCGAAGAAGCAGCTTCTTCGTCTCCGGGAGCCGGAGAGAGCGGCAGCTTCGCAAAGGTGATGAAACAAGCTGTACAACACTGCGATTGTGTGCGCAGCTTGCCAACTGAGAGAAAACAGTACCTGACCACTCTCCTGCCTTTTCTATTCACTTGAACATTCGATTGCAAGCTGTTTTGGACAACTTTTTTTCTCTTCATGCAAAACACTCGGCAGACCTCCGTGCAGCCTCTAGAACACGATGGGAGATGTTTTCTGTGCTGGCACAGTTTCTCCTTGCCAGACAGAGTGGAAAAGCTTTTTGCTAAGATGTAGACGAGAAGAGAGGCTAAAGACGAAGGTACGGTGCTCTGCAGAGCTAAGCACCGCTCCCGGACCTCTTTCGGCAGAAGGCGCACACCGCAGAGCACTGTGAGCGGCAGAATCGTCTTTGCGCGAAGAAGCAGCTTCTTCGTCTCCGGGAGCCGGAGAGAGCGGCAGCTTCGCAAAGGTGATGAAACAAGCTGTACAACACTGCGATTGTGTGCGCAGCATGCCAAGTGGGAGAAAACAGTACCTGACCACTCTCCTGCCTTTTCTATTCACATGAACATTCGATTGCAATCTGTTTTGGACAACTTTCTTTCTCTTCTTGCAAAACACTCGGCAGACCTCCGTGCAGCCTCTAGAACACGATGGGAGATGTTTTCTGTGCTGGCACAGTTTCTCCTTGCCAGACAGAGTGGAAAAGCTTTTTGCTAAGATGTAGACGAGAAGAGAGGCTAAAGACGAAGGTACGGTGCTCTGCAGAGCTAAGCACCGCTTCCGGACCTCTTTGGGCAGAAGGCGCACACCGCAGAGCACTGTGAGCGGCAGAATCGTCTTTGCGCGAAGAAGCAGCTTCTTCGTCTCCGGGAGCCGGAGAGAGCGGCAACTTCGCAAAGGTGATGAAACAAGCTGTACAACACTGCGATTGTGTGCGCAGCTTGCCAAGTGAGAGAAAACAGTACCTGACCACTCTCCTGCCTTTTCTATTCACATGAACATTCGATTGCAAGCTGTTTTGGACAACTTTCTTTCTCTTCTTGCAAAACACTCGGCAGACCTCCGTGCAGCTTCTAGAACACGATGGGAGATGTTTTCTGTGCTGGCACAGTTTCTCCTTGCCAGACAGAGTGGAAAAGCTTTTTGCTAAGATGTAGACGAGAATAGAGGCTAAAGAAGAAGGTACGGTGCTCTGCAGAGCTAAGCACCGCTCCCGTGCCTCTTTCGGCAGAAGGCGCACACCGTAGAGCACTGTGAGCGGCAGAATCGTCTTTGCGCGAAGAAGCAGCTTCTTCGTCTCCGGGAGCCGGAGAGAGCGGCAACTTCGCAAAGGTGATGAAACAAGCTGTACAACACTGCGATTGTGTGAGCAGCGTGCCAACTGAGAGAAAACAGTACCTGACCACTCTCCTGCCTTTTCCATTCACATGAACATTCGATTGCAAGTTGTTTTGGACAACTTTCTTTCTCTTCTTGCAAAACACTCGGCAGACCTCCGTGCAGCCTCTAGAACACGATGGGAGATGTTTTCTGTGCTGGCACAGTTTCTCCTTGCCAGACAGAGTGGAAAAGCTTTTTGCTAAGATGCAGACGAGAAGAGAGGCTAAAGACGAAGGTACGGTGCTCTGCAGAGCTAAGCACCGCTCCCGGACGTCTTTCGGCAGAAGGCGCACAGCGCAGAGCACTGTGAGGGGCAGAATCGTCTTTGCGCGAAGAAGCAGCTTCTTCGTCTCCGGGAGCCGGAGAGAGCGGCAACTTCGCAAAGGTGATGAAACAAGCTGTACAACACTGCGATTGTGTGCGCAGCTTGCCAAGTGAGAGAAAACAGTACCTGACCACTCTCCTGCCTTTTCTATTCACATGAACATTCGATTGCAAGCTGTTTTGGACAACTTTCTTTCTCTTCTTGCAAAACACTCGGCAGACCTCCGTGCAGCCTCTAGAACACGATGGGAGATGTTTTCTGTGCTGGCACAGTTTCTCCTTGCCAGACAGAGTGGAAAAGCTTTTTGCTAAGATGTAGACGAGAAGAGAGGCTAAAGACGAAGGTACGGTGCTCTGCAGAGCTAAGCACCGCTCCCGGACCTCTTTCGGCAGAAGGCGCACACCGCAGAGCACTGTGAGCGGCAGAATCGTCTTTGCGCGAAGAAGCAGCTTCTTCGTCTCCGGGAGCCGGAGAGAGCGGCAGCTTCGCAAAGGTGATGAAACAAGCTGTACAACACTGCGATTGTGTGCGCAGCATGCCAAGTGGGAGAAAACAGTACCTGACCACTCTCCTGCCTTTTCTATTCACATGAACATTCGATTGCAAGCTGTTTTGGACAACTTTCTTTCTCTTCTTGCAAAACACTCGGCAGACCTCCGTGCAGCCTCTAGAACACGATGGGAGATGTTTTCTGTGCTGGCACAGTTTCTCCTTGCCAGACAGAGTGGAAAAGCTTTTTGCTAAGATGTAGACGAGAAGAGAGGCTAAAGACGATGGTACGGTGCTCTGCAGAGCTAAGCACCGCTTCCGGACCTCTTTGGGCAGAAGGCGCACACCGCAGAGCACTGTGAGCGGCAGAATCGTCTTTGCGCGAAGAAGCAGCTTCTTCGTCTCCGGGAGCCGGAGAGAGCGGCAACTTCGCAAAGGTGATGAAACAAGCTGTACAACACTGCGATTGTGTGCGCAGCTTGCCAAGTGAGAGAAAACAGTACCTGACCACTCTCCTGCCTTTTCTATTCACATGAACATTCGATTGCAAGCTGTTTTGGACAACTTTCTTTCTCTTCTTGCAAAACACTCGGCAGACCACCGTGCAGCTTCTAGAACACGATGGGAGATGTTTTCTGTGCTGGCACAGTTTCTCCTTGCCAGACAGAGTGGAAAAGCTTTTTGCTAAGATGTAGACGAGAAGAGAGGCTAAAGACGAAGGTACGGTGCTCTGCAGAGTTAAGCACCGCTCCCGGACCTCTTTGGGCAGAAGGCGCACACCGCAGAGCACTGTGAGCGGCAGAATCGTCTTTGCGCGAAGAAGCAGCTTCTTCGTCTCCGGGAGCCGGAGAGAGCGGCAACTTCGCAAAGGTGATGAAACAAGCTGTACAACACTGCGATTGTGTGCGCAGCTTGCCAACTGAGAGAAAACAGTACCTGACCACTCTCCTGCCTTTTCTATTCACTTGAACATTCGATTGCAAGCTGTTTTGGACAACTTTCTTTCTCTTCTTGCAAAACACTCGGCAGACCTCCGTGCAGCCTCTAGAACACGATGGGAGATGTTTTTTGTGCTGGCACAGTTTCTCCTTGCCAGACAGAGTGGAAAAGCTTTTTGCTAAGATGTAGACGAGAAGAGAGGCTAAAGACGAAGGTACGGTGCTCTGCAGAGCTAAGCACAGCTCCCGGACCTCTTTCGGCAGAAGGCGCACACCGCAGAGCACTGTGAGCGGCAGAATCGTCTTTGCGCGAAGAAGCAGCTTCTTCGTCTCCGGGAGCCGGAGAGAGCGGCAGCTTCGCAAAGGTGATGAAACAAGCTGTACAACACTGCGATTGTGTGCGCAGCATGCCAAGTGGGAGAAAACAGTACCTGACCACTCTCCTGCCTTTTCTATTCACATGAACATTCGATTGCAAGCTGTTTTGGACAACTTTCTTTCTCTTCTTGCAAAACACTCGGCAGACCTCCGTGCAGCCTCTAGAACACGATGGGAGATGTTTTCTGTGCTGGCACAGTTTCTCCTTGCCAGACAGAGTGGAAAAGCTTTTTGCTAAGATGTAGACGAGAAGAGAGGCTAAAGACGAAGGTACGGTGCTCTGCAGAGCTAAGCACCGCTCCCGGGCCTCTTTCGGCAGAAGGCGCACACCGCAGAGCACTGTGAGCGGCAGAATCGTCTTTGCGCGAAGAAGCAGCTTCTTCGTCTCCGGGAGCCGGAGAGAGCGGCAGCTTCGCAAAGGTGATGAAACAAGCTGTACAACACTGCGATTGTGTGCGCAGCTTGCCAAGTGAGAGGAAACAGTACCTGACCACTCTCCTGCCTTTTCTATTCACTTGAACATTCGATTGCAAGCTGTTTTGGACAACTTTCTTTCTCTTCTTGCAAAACACTCGGCAGACCTCCGTGCAGCCTCTAGAACACGATGGGAGATGTTTTTTGTGCTGGCACAGTTTCTCCTTGCCAGACAGAGTGGAAAAGCTTTTTGCTAAGATGTAGACGAGAAGAGAGGCTAAAGACGAAGGTACGGTGCTCTGCAGAGCTAAGCACAGCTCCCGGACCTCTTTCGGCAGAAGGCGCACACCGCAGAGCACTGTGAGCGGCAGAATCGTCTTTGCGCGAAGAAGCAGCTTCCTCGTCTCCGGGAGCCGGAGAGAGCGGCAGCTTCGCAAAGGTGATGAAACAAGCTGTACAACACTGCGATTGTGTGCGCAGCATGCCAAGTGGGAGAAAACAGTACCTGACCACTCTCCTGCCTTTTCTATTCACATGAACATTCGATTGCAAGCTGTTTTGGACAACTTTATTTCTCTTCTTGCAAAACACTCGGCAGACCTCCGTGCAGCCTCTAGAACACGATGGGAGATGTTTTCTCTGCTGGCACAGTTTCTCCTTGCCAGACAGAGTGGAAAAGCTTTTTGCTAAGATGTAGACGAGAAGAGAGGCTAAAGACGAAGGTACGGTGCTCTGCAGAGCTAAGCACCGCTCCCGGACCTCTTTCGGCAGAAGGCGCACACCGCAGAGCACTGTGAGCGGCAGAATCGTCTTTGCGCGAAGAAGCAGCTTCTTCGTCTCCGGGAGCCGGAGAGAGCGGCAACTTCGCAAAGGTGATGAAACAAGCTGTACAACACTGCGATTGTGTGCGCAGCTTGCCAAGTGAGAGAAAACAGTACCTGACCACTCTCCTACCTTTTCTATTCACATGAACATTCGATTGCAAGCTGTTTTGGACAACTTTCTTTCTCTTCTTGCAAAACACTCGGCAGACCTCCGTGCAGCCTCTAGAACACGATGGGAGATGTTTTCTGTGCTGGCACAGTTTCTCCTTGCCAGACAGAGTGGAAAAGCTTTTTGCTAAGATGCAGAGGAGAAGAGAGGCTAAAGACGAAGGTACGGTGCTCTGCAGAGCTAAGCACCGCTTCCGGACCTCTTTCGGCAGAAGGCGCACACCGCAGAGCACTGTGAGCGGCAGAATCGTCTTTGCGCGAAGAAGCAGCTTCTTCGTCTCCGGGAGCCGGAGAGAGCGGCAGCTTCGCAAAGGTGATGAAACAAGCTGTACAACACTGCGATTGTGTGCGCAGCTTGCCAACTGAGAGAAAACAGTACCTGACCACTCTCCTGCCTTTTCTATTCACTTGAACATTCGATTGCAAGCTGTTTTGGACAACTTTCTTTCTCTTCTTGCAAAACACTCGGCAGACCTCCGTGCAGCCTCTAGAACACGATGGGAGATGTTTTTTGTGCTGGCACAGTTTCTCCTTGCCAGACAGAGTGGAAAAGCTTTTTGCTAAGATGTAGACGAGAAGAGAGGCTAAAGACGAAGGTACGGTGCTCTGCAGAGCTAAGCACAGCTCCCGGACCTCTTTCGGCAGAAGGCGCACACCGCAGAGCACTGTGAGCGGCACAATCGTCTTTGCGCGAAGAAGCAGCTTCTTCGTCTCCGGGAGCCGGAGAGAGCGGCAGCTTCGCAAAGGTGATGAAACAAGCTGTACAACACTGCGATTGTGTGCGCAGCATGCCAAGTGGGAGAAAACAGTACCTGACCACTCTCCTGCCTTTTCTATTCACATGAACATTCGATTGCAAGCTGTTTTTGGACAACTTTCTTTCTCTTCTTGCAAAACACTCGGCAGACCTCCGTGCAGCTTCTAGAACACGATGGGAGATGTTTTCTGTGCTGGCACAGTTTCTCCTTGCCAGACAGAGTGGAAAAGCTTTTTGCTAAGATGTAGACGAGAAGAGAGGCTAAAGACGAAGGTACGGTGCTCTGCAGAGCTAAGCACCGCTTCCGGACCTCTTTGGGCAGAAGGGGCACACCGCAGAGCACTGTGAGCGGCAGAATCGTCTTTGCGCGAAGAAGCAGCTTCTTCGTCTCCGGGAGCCGGAGAGAGCGGCAACTTCGCAAAGGTGATGAAACAAGCTGTACAACACTGCGATTGTGTGCGCAGCTTGCCAACTGAGAGAAAACAGTACCTGACCACTCTCCTGCCTTTTCTATTCATATGAACATTCGATTGCAAGCTGTTTTGGACAACTTTCTTTCTCTTCTTGCAAAACACTCGGCAGACCTCCGTGCAGCCTCTAGAAGACGATGGGAGATGTTTTCTGTGCTGGCACAGTTTCTCCTTGCCAGACAGAGTGGAAAAGCTTTTTGCTAAGATGCAGACGAGAAGAGAGGCTAAAGACGAAGGTACGGTGCTCTGCAGAGCTAAGCACCGCTCCCGGACGTCTTTCGGCAGAAGGCGCACACCGCAGAGCACTGTGAGCGGCAGAATCGTCTTTGCGCGAAGAAGCAGCTTCTTCGTCTCCGGGAGCCGGAGAGAGCGGCAACTTCGCAAAGGTGATGAAACAAGCTGTACAACACTGCGATTGTGTGCGCAGCTTGCCAACTGAGAGAAAACAGTACCTGACCACTCTCCTGCCTTTTCTATTCACATGAACATTCGATTGCAAGCTGTTTTGGACAACTTTCTTTCTCTTCTTGCAAAACACTCGGCAGACCTCCGTGCAGTCTCTAGAAGACGATGGGAGATGTTTTCTGTGCTGGCACAGTTTCTCCTTGCCAGACAGAGTGGAAAAGCTTTTTGCTAAGATGCAGACGAGAAGAGAGGCTAAAGACGAAGGTACGGTGCTCTGCAGAGCTAAGCACCGCTCCCGGACGTCTTTAGGCAGAAGGCGCACACCGCAGAGCACTGTGAGCGGCAGAATCGTCTTTGCGCGAAGAAGCAGCTTCTTCGTCTCCGGGAGCCGGAGAGAGCGGCAACTTCGCAAAGGTGATGAAACAAGCTGTACAACACTGCGATTGTGTGCGCAGCTTGCCAAGTGGGAGAAAACAGTACCTGACCACTCTCCTGCCTTTTCTATTCACATGAACATTCGATTGCAAGCTGTTTTGGACAACTTTCTTTCTCTTCTTGCAAAACACTCGACAGACCTCCGTGCAGCTTCTAGAACACGATGGGAGATGTTTTCTGTGCTGGCACAGTTTCTCCTTGCCAGACAGAGTGGAAAAGCTTTTTGCTAAGATGTAGACGAGAAGAGAGGCTAAAGACGAAGGTACGGTGCTCTGCAGAGCTAAGCACCGCTTCCGGACCTCTTTCGGCAGAAGGCGCACACCGCAGAGCACTGTGAGCGGCAGAATCGTCTTTGCGCGAAGAAGCAGCTTCTTCGTCTCCGGGAGCCGGAGAGAGCGGCAGCTTCGCAAAGGTGATGAAACAAGCTGTACAACACTGCGATTGTGTGCGCAGCTTGCCAACTGAGAGAAAACAGTACCTGACCACTCTCCTGCCTTTTCTATTCACTTGAACATTCGATTGCAAGCTGTTTTGGACAACTTTCTTTCTCTTCTTGCAAAACACTCGGCAGACCTCCGTGCAGCCTCTAGAACACGATGGGAGATGTTTTTTGTGCTGGCACAGTTTCTCCTTGCCAGACAGAGTGGAAAAGCTTTTTGCTAAGATGTAGACGAGAAGAGAGGCTAAAGACGAAGGTACGGTGCTCTGCAGAGCTAAGCACAGCTCCCGGGGCTCTTTCGGCAGAAGGCGCACACCGCAGAGCACTGTGAGCGGCAGAATCGTCTTTGCGCGAAGAAGCAGCTTCTTCGTCTCCGGGAGCCGGAGAGAGCGGCAACTTCGCAAAGGTGATGAAACAAGCTGTACAACACTGCGATTGTGTGCGCAGCATGCCAAGTGGGAGAAAACAGTACCTGACCACTCTCCTGCCTTTTCTATTCACATGAACATTCGATTGCAAGCTGTTTTGGACAACTTTCTTTCTCTTCTTGCAAAACACTCGGCAGACCTCCGTGCAGCCTCTAGAACACGATGGGAGATGTTTTCTGTGCTGGCACAGTTTCTCCTTGCCAGACAGAGTGGAAAAGCTTTTTGCTAAGATGTAGACGAGAAGAGAGGCTAAAGACGAAGGTACGGTGCTCTGCAGAGCTAAGCACCGCTCCCGGACGTCTTTCGGCAGAAGGCGCACAGCGCAGAGCACTGTGAGCGGCAGAATCGTCTTTGCGCGAAGAAGCAGCTTCTTCGTCTCCGGGAGCCGGAGAGAGCGGCAACTTCGCAAAGGTGATGAAACAAGCTGTACAACACTGCGATTGTGTGCGCAGCTTGCCAAGTGAGAGAAAACAGTACCTGACCACTCTCCTGCCTTTTCTATTCACATGAACATTCGATTGCAAGCTGTTTTGGACAACTTTCTTTCTCTTCTTGCAAAACACTCGGCAGACCTCCGTGCAGCCTCTAGAACACGATGGGAGATGTTTTCTGTGCTGGCACAGTTTCTCCTTGCCAGACAGAGTGGAAAAGCTTTTTGCTAAGATGTAGACGAGAAGAGAGGCTAAAGACGAAGGTACGGTGCTCTGCAGAGCTAAGCACCGCTCCCGGACCTCTTTCGGCAGAAGGCGCACACCGCAGAGCACTGTGAGCGGCAGAATCGTCTTTGTGCGAAGAAGCAGCTTCTTCGTCTCCGGCAGCCGGAGAAAGCGGCAGCTTCGCAAAGGTGATGAAACAAGCTGTACAACACTGCGATTGTGTGCGCAGCTTGCCAACTGAGAGAAAACAGTACCTGACCACTCTCCTGCCTTTTCTATTCACTTGAACATTCGATTGCAAGCTGTTTTGGACAACTTTCTTTCTCTTCTTGCAAAACACTCGGCAGACCTCCGTGCAGCCTCTAGAACACGATGGGAGATGTTTTTTGTGCTGGCACAGTTTCTCCTTGCCAGACAGAGTGGAAAAGCTTTTTGCTAAGATGTAGACGAAAGAGAGGCTAAAGACGAAGGTACGGTGCTCTGCAGAGCTAAGCACCGTTCCCGGACCTCTTTCGGCAGAAGGCGCACACCGCAGAGCACTGTGAGCGGCAGAATCGTCTTTGCGCGAAGAAGCAGCTTCTTCGTCTCCGGGAGCCGGAGAGAGCGGCAACTTCGCAAAGGTGATGAAACAAGCTGTACAACACTGCGATTGTGTGCGCAGCTTGCCAACTGAGAGAAAACAGTACCTGACCACTCTCCTGCCTTTTTTATTCACATGAATATTCGGTTGCAAGCTGTTTTGGACAACTTTCTTTCTCTTCTTGCAAAACACTCGGCTGACCTCCGTGCAGCCTCTAGAACACGATGGGAGATGTTTTTTGTGCTGGCACAGTTTCTCCTTGCCAGACAGAGTGGAAAAGCTTTTTGCTAAGATGTAGACGAGAAGAGAGACTAAAGACGAAGGTACGGTGCTCTGAAGAGCTAAGCACCGCTCCCGGACCTCTTTCGGCAGAAGGCGCACACCGCAGAGCACAGTGAGCGGCAGAATCGTCTTTGCGCGAAGAAGCAGCTTCTTCGTCTCCGGGAGCCGGAGAGAGCGGCAACTTCGCAAAGGTGATGAAACAAGCTGTACAACACTGCGATTGTGTGCGCAGCTTGCCAAGTGAGAGAAAACAGTACCTGACCACTCTCCTGCCTTTTCTATTCACATGAACATTCGATTGCAAGCTGTTTTGGACAACTTTCTTTCTCTTCTTGCAAAACACTCGGCAGACCTCCGTGCAGCCTCTAGAACACGATGGGAGATGTTTTCTGTGCTGGCACAGTTTTTCCTTGCCAGACAGAGTGGAAAAGCTTTTTGCTAAGATGTAGACGAGAAGAGAGGCTAAAGACGAAGGTACGGTGCTCTGCAGAGCTAAGCACCGCTTCCGGACCTCTTTCGGCAGAAGGCGCACACCGCAGAGCACTGTGAGCGGCAGAATCGTCTTTGCGCGAAGAAGCAGCTTCTTCGTCTCCGGGAGCCGGAGAGAGCGGCAACTTCGCAAAGGTGATGAAACAAGCTGTACAACACTGCGATTGTGTGCGCAGCATGCCAAGTGGGAGAAAACAGTACCTGACCACTCTCCTGCCTTTTCTATTCACATGAACATTCGATTGCAAGCTGTTTTGGACAACTTTCTTTCTCTTCTTGCAAAACACTCGGCAGACCTCCGTGCAGCCTCTAGAACACGATGGGAGATGTTTTCTGTGCTGGCACAGTTTCTCCTTGCCAGACAGAGTGGAAAAGCTTTTTGCTAAGATGTAGACGAGAAGAGAGGCTAAAGACGAAGGTACGGTGCTCTGCAGAGCTAAGCACCGCTTCCGGACCTCTTTGGGCAGAAGGCGCACACCGCAGAGCACTGTGAGCGGCAGAATCGTCTTTGCGCGAAGAAGCAGCTTCTTCGTCTCCGGGAGCCGGAGAGAGCGGCAACTTCGCAAAGGTGATGAAACAAGCTGTACAACACTGCGATTGTGTGCGCAGCTTGCCAACTGTGAGAAAACAGTACCTGACCACTCTCCTGCCTTTTCTATTCACATGAACATTCGATTGCAAGCTGTTTTGGACAACTTTCTTTCTCTTCTTGCAAAACACTCGGCAGACCTCCGTGCAGCCTCTAGAACACGATGGGAGATGTTTTCTGTGCTGGCACAGTTTCTCCTTTCCAGACAGAGTGGAAAAGCTTTTTGCAAAGATGTAGACGAGAAGAGAGGCTAAAGACGAAGGTACGGTGCTCTGCAGAGCTAAGCACCGCTCCCGGACCTCTTTCGGCAGAAGGCGCACACCGCAGAGCACTGTGAGCAGCAGAATCGTCTTTGCGCGAAGAAGCAGCTTCTTCGTCTCCGGGAGCCGGAGAGAGCGGCAACTTCGCAAAGGTGATGAAACAAGCTGTACAACACTGCGATTGTGTGCGCAGCTTGCCAAGTGAGAGAAAACAGTACCTGACCACTCTCCTGCCTTTTCTATTCACATGAACATTCGATTGCAAGCTGTTTTGGACAACTTTCTTTCTCTTCTTGCAAAACACTCGGCAGACCTCCGTGCAGCTTCTAGAACACGATGGGAGATGTTTTCTGTGCTGGCACAGTTTCTCCTTGCCAGACAGAGTGGAAAAGCTTTTTGCTAAGATGTAGACGAGAAGAGAGGCTAAAGACGAAGGTACGGTGCTCTGCAGAGTTAAGCACCGCTCCCGGACCTCTTTCGGCAGAAGGCGCACAACGCAGAGCACTGTGAGCGGCAGAATCGTCTTTGCGCGAAGAAGCAGCTTCTTCGTCTCCGGGAGCCGGAGAGAGCGGCAACTTCGCAAAGGTGATGAAACAAGCTGTACAACACTGCGATTGTGTGCGCAGCTTGCCAACTGAGAGAAAACAGTACCTGACCACTCTCCTGCCTTTTCTATTCAATTGAACATTCGATTGCAAGCTGTTTTGGACAACTTTCTTTCTCTTCTTGCAAAACACTCGGCAGACCTCCGTGCAGCCTCTAGAACACGATGGGAGATGTTTTTTGTGCTGGCACAGTTTCTCCTTGCCAGACAGAGTGGAAAAGCTTTTTGCTAAGATGTAGACGAGAAGAGAGGCTAAAGACGAAGGTACGGTGCTCTGCAGAGCTAAGCACCGCTCCCGGACCTCTTTCGGCAGAAGGCGCACACCGCAGAGCACTGTGAGCGGCAGAATCGTCTTTGCGCGAAGAAGCAGCTTCTTCGTCTCCGGGAGCCGGAGAGAGCGGCAGCTTCGCAAAGGTGATGAAACAAGCTGTACAACACTGCGATTGTGTGCGCAGCATGCCAAGTGGGAGAAAACAGTACCTGACCACTCTCCTGCCTTTTCTATTCACATGAACATTCGATTGCAAGCTGTTTTGGACAACTTTCTTTCTCTTCTTGCAAAACACTCGGCAGACCTCCGTGCAGCCTCTAGAACACGATGGGAGATGTTTTCTCTGCTGGCACAGTTTCTCCTTGCCAGACAGAGTGGAAAAGCTTTTTGCTAAGATGTAGACGAGAAGAGAGGCTAAAGACGAAGGTACGGTGCTCTGCAGAGCTAAGCACCGCTCCCGGACCTCTTTCGGCAGAAGGCGCACACCGCAGAGCACAGTGAGCGGCAGAATCGTCTTTGCGCGAAGAAGCAGCTTCTTCGTCTCCGGGAGCCGGAGAGAGCGGCAGCTTCGCAAAGGTGATGAAACAAGCTGTACAACACTGCGATTGTGTGCGCAGCTTGCCAAGTGAGAGAAAACAGTACCTGACCACTCTCCTACCTTTTCTATTCACATGAACATTCGATTGCAAGCTGTTTTGGACAACTTTCTTTCTCTTCTTGCAAAACACTCGGCAGACCTCCGTGCAGCTTCTAGAACACGATGGGTGATGTTTTCTGTGCTGGCAAAGTTTCTCCTTGCCAGACAGAGTGGAAAAGCTTTTTGCTAAGATGTAGACGAGAAGAGAGGCTAAAGACGAAGGTACGGTGCTCTGCAGAGCTAAGCACCGCTCCCGGACCTCTTTCGGCAGAAGGCGCACACCGCAGAGCACTGTGAGCGGCAGAATCGTCTTTGCGCGAAGAAGCAGCTTCTTCGTCTCCGGGAGCCGGAGAGAGCGGCAACTTCGCAAAGGTGATGAAACAAGCTGTACAACACTGCGATTGTGTGCGCAGCTTGCCAACTGAGAGAAAACAGTACCTGACCACTCTCCTGCCTTTTCTATTCACTTGAACATTCGATTGCAAGCTGTTTTGGACAACTTTCTTTCTCTTCTTGCAAAACACTCGGCAGACCTCCGTGCAGCCTCTAGAACACGATGGGAGATGTTTTTTGTGCTGGCACAGTTTCTCCTTGCCAGACAGAGTGGAAAAGCTTTTTGCTAAGATGTAGACGAGAAGAGAGGCTAAAGACGAAGGTACGGTGCTCTGCAGAGCTAAGCACAGCTCCCGGACCTCTTTCGGCAGAAGGCGCACACCGCAGAGCACTGTGAGCGGCAGAATCGTCTTTGCGCGAAGAAGCAGCTTCTTCGTCTCCGGGAGCCGGAGAGAGCGGCAGCTTCGCAAAGGTGATGAAACAAGCTGTACAACACTGCGATTGTGTGCGCAGCATGCCAAGTGGGAGAAAACAGTACCTGACCACTCTCCTGCCTTTTCTATTCACATGAACATTCGATTGCAAGCTGTTTTGGACAACTTTCTTTCTCTTCTTGCAAAACACTCGGCAGACCTCCGTGCAGCCTCTAGAACACGATGGGAGATGTTTTCTGTGCTGGCACAGTTTCTCCTTGCCAGACAGAGTGGAAAAGCTTTTTGCTAAGATGTAGACGAGAAGAGAGGCTAAAGACGAAGGTACGGTGCTCTGCAGAGCTAAGCACCGCTTCCGGACCTCTTTGGGCAGAAGGCGCACACCGCAGAGCACTGTGAGCGGCAGAATCGTCTTTGCGCGAAGAAGCAGCTTCTTCGTCTCCGGGAGCCGGAGAGAGCGGCAACTTCGCAAAGGTGATGAAACAAGCTGTACAACACTGCGATTGTGTGCGCAGCTTGCCAACTGAGAGAAAACAGTACCTGACCACTCTCCTGCCTTTTCTATTCATATGAACATTCGATTGCAAGCTGTTTTGGACAACTTTCTTTCTCTTCTTGCAAAACATTCGGCAGACCTCCGTGCAGCCTCTAGAACACGATGGGAGATGTTTTCTGTGCTGGCAAAGTTTCTCCTTGCCAGACAGAGTGGAAAAGCTTTTTGCTAAGATGTAGACGAGAAGAGAGGCTAAAGACGAAGGTACGGTGCTCTGCAGAGCTAAGCACCGCTCCCGTGCCTCTTTCGGCAGAAGGCGCACACCGCAGAGCACTGTGAGCGGCAGAATCGTCTTTGCGCGAAGAAGCAGCTTCTTCGTCTCCGGGAGCCGGAGAGAGCGGCAACTTCGCAAAGGTGATGAAACAAGCTGTACAACACTGCGATTGTGTGAGCAGCGTGCCAACTGAGAGAAAACAGTACCTGACCACTCTCCTGCATTTTCCATTCACAGGAACATTCGATTGCAAGCTGTTTTGGACAACTTTCTTTCTCTTCTTGCAAAACACTCGGCAGACCTCCGTGCAGCTTCTAGAACACGATGGGAGATGTTTTCTGTGCTGGCACAGTTTCTCCTTGCCAGACAGAGTGGAAAAGCTTTTTGCTAAGATGTAGACGAGAAGAGAGGCTAAAGACGAAGGTACGGTGCTCTTCAGAGCTAAGCACCGCTCCCGGACCTCTTTCGGCAGAAGGCGCACACCGCAGAGCACTGTGAGCGGCAGAATCGTCTTTGCGCGAAGAAGCAGCTTCTTCGTCTCCGGGAGCCGGAGAGAGCGGCAACTTCGCAAAGGTGATGAAACAAGCTGTACAACACTGCGATTGTGTGCGCAGCTTGCCAACTGAGAGAAAACAGTACCTGACCACTCTCCTGCCTTTTTTATTCACATGAACATTCGGTTGCCAGCTGTTTTGGACAACTTTCTTTCTCTTCTTGCAAAACACTCGGCTGACCTCCGTGCAGCCTCTAGAACACGATGGGAGATGTTTTCTGTGCTGGCACAGTTTCTCCTTGCCAGACAGAGTGGAAAAGCTTTTTGCTAAGATGTAGACGAGAAGAGAGGCTAAAGACGAAGGTACGGTGCTCTGCAGAGCTAAGCACCGCTCCCGGACCTCTTTCGGCAGAAGGCGCACACCGCAGAGCACTGTGAGCGGCAGAATCGTCTTTGCGCGAAGAAGCAGCTTCTTCGTCTCCGGGAGCCGGAGAGAGCGGCAACTTCGCAAAGGTGATGAAACAAGCTGTACAACACTGCGATTGTGTGCGCAGCTTGCCAACTGAGAGAAAACAGTACCTGACCACTCTCCTGCCTTTTCTATTCACTTGAACATTCGATTGCAAGCTGTTTTGGACAACTTTCTTTCTCTTCTTGCAAAACACTCGGCAGACCTCCGTGCAGCCTCTAGAACACGATGGGAGATGTTTTTTGTGCTGGCACAGTTTCTCCTTGCCAGACAGAGTGGAAAAGCTTTTTGCTAAGATGTAGACGAAAGAGAGGCTAAAGACGAAGGTACGGTGCTCTGCAGAGCTAAGCACCGCTCCCGGGCCTCTTTCGGCAGAAGGCGCACACCGCAGAGCACTGTGAGCGGCAGAATCGTCTTTGCGCGAAGAAGCAGCTTCTTCGTCTCCGGGAGCCGGAGAGAGCGGCAACTTCGCAAAGGTGATGAAACAAGCTGTACAACACTGCGATTGTGTGCGCAGCTTGCCAACTGAGAGAAAACAGTACCTGACCACTCTCCTGCCTTTTCTATTCACATGAACATTCGATTGCAAGCTGTTTTGGACAACTTTCTTTCTCTTCTTGCAAAACACTCGGCAGACCTCCGTGCAGCTTCTAGAACACGATGGGAGATGTTTTCTGTGCTGGCACAGTTTCTCCTTGCCAGACAGAGTGGAAAAGCTTTTTGCTAAGATGTAGACGAGAAGAGAGGCTAAAGACGAAGGTACGGTGCTCTGCAGAGTTAAGCACCGCTCCCGGACCTCTTTCGGCAGAAGGCGCACAACGCAGAGCACTGTGAGCGGCAGAATCGTCTTTGCGCGAAGAAGCAGCTTCTTCGTCTCCGGGAGCCGGAGAGAGCGGCAACTTCGCAAAGGTGATGAAACAAGCTGTACAACACTGCGATTGTGTGCGCAGCTTGCCAACTGAGAGAAAACAGTACCTGACCACTCTCCTGCCTTTTCTATTCAATTGAACATTCGATTGCAAGCTGTTTTGGACAACTTTCTTTCTCTTCTTGCAAAACACTCGGCAGACCTCCGTGCAGCCTCTAGAACACGATGGGAGATGTTTTTTGTGCTGGCACAGTTTCTCCTTGCCAGACAGAGTGGAAAAGCTTTTTGCTAAGATGTAGACGAGAAGAGAGGCTAAAGACGAAGGTACGGTGCTCTGCAGAGCTAAGCACCGCTCCCGGACGTCTTTCGGCAGAAGGCGCACACCGCAGAGCACTGTGAGCGGCAGAATCGTCTTTGCGCGAAGAAGCAGCTTCTTCGTCTCCGGGAGCCGGAGAGAGCGGCAACTTCGCAAAGGTGATGAAACAAGCTGTACAACACTGCGATTGTGTGCGCAGGTTGCCAAGTGAGAGAAAACAGTACCTGACCACTCTCCTGCCTTTTCTATTCACATGAACATTCGATTGCAAGCTGTTTTGGACAACTTTCTTTCTCTTCTTGCAAAACACTCGGCAGACCTCCGTGCAGCTTCTAGAACACGATGGGAGATGTTTTCTGTGCTGGCACAGTTTCTCCTTGCCAGACAGAGTGGAAAAGCTTTTTGCTAAGATGTAGACGAGAAGAGAGGCTAAAGACGAAGGTACGGTGCTCTGCAGAGTTAAGCACCGCTCCCGGACCTCTTTCGGCAGAAGGCGCACAACGCAGAGCATTGTGAGCGGCAGAATCGTCTTTGCGCGAAGAAGCAGCTTCTTCGTCTCCGGGAGCCGGAGAGAGCGGCAACTTCGCAAAGGTGATGAAACAAGCTGTACAACACTGCGATTGTGTGCGCAGCTTGCCAACTGAGAGAAAACAGTACCTGACCACTCTCCTGCCTTTTCTATTCAATTGAACATTCGATTGCAAGCTGTTTTGGACAACTTTCTTTCTCTTCTTGCAAAACACTCGGCAGACCTCCGTGCAGCCTCTAGAACACGATGGGAGATGTTTTTTGTGCTGGCACAGTTTCTCCTTGCCAGACAGAGTGGAAAAGCTTTTTGCTAAGATGTAGACGAAAGAGAGGCTAAAGACGAAGGTACGGTGCTCTGCAGAGCTAAGCACCGCTCCCGGGCCTCTTTCGGCAGAAGGCGCACACCGCAGAGCACTGTGAGCGGCAGAATCGTCTTTGCGCGAAGAAGCAGCTTCTTCGTCTCCGGGAGCCGGAGAGAGCGGCAACTTCGCAAAGGTGATGAAACAAGCTGTACAACACTGCGATTGTGTGCGCAGCTTGCCAAGTGAGAGAAAACAGTACCTGACCACTCTCCTGCCTTTTCTATTCACATGAACATTCGATTGCAAGCTGTTTTGGACAACTTTCTTTCTCTTCTTGCAAAACACTCGGCAGACCTCCGTGCAGCTTCTAGAACACGATGGGAGATGTTTTCTGTGCTGGCACAGTTTCTCCTTGCCAGACAGAGTGGAAAAGCTTTTTGCTAAGATGTAGACGAGAAGAGAGGCTAAAGACGAAGGTACGGTGCTCTGCAGAGTTAAGCACCGCTCCCGGACCTCTTTCGGCAGAAGGCGCACAACGCAGAGCACTGTGAGCGGCAGAATCGTCTTTGCGCGAAGAAGCAGCTTCTTCGTCTCCGGGAGCCGGAGAGAGCGGCAACTTCGCAAAGGTGATGAAACAAGCTGTACAACACTGCGATTGTGTGCGCAGCTTGCCAACTGAGAGAAAACAGTACCTGACCACTCTCCTGCCTTTTCTATTCACTTGAACATTCGATTGCAAGCTGTTTTGGACAACTTTCTTTCTCTTCTTGCAAAACACTCGGCAGACCTCCGTGCAGCCTCTAGAACACGATGGGAGATGTTTTTTGTGCTGGCACAGTTTCTCCTTGCCAGACAGAGTGGAAAAGCTTTTTGCTAAGATGTAGACGAAAGAGAGGCTAAAGACGAAGGTACGGTGCTCTGCAGAGCTAAGCACCGCTCCCGGACGTCTTTCGGCAGAAGGCGCACACCGCAGAGCACTGTGAGCGGCAGAATCGTCTTTGCGCGAAGAAGCAGCTTCTTCGTCTCCGGGAGCCGGAGAGAGCGGCAACTTCGCAAAGGTGATGAAACAAGCTGTACAACACTGCGATTGTGTGCGCAGCTTGCCAAGTGAGAGAAAACAGTACCTGACCACTCTCCTGCCTTTTCTATTCACATGAACATTCGATTGCAAGCTGTTTTGGACAACTTTCTTTCTCTTCTTGCAAAACACTCGGCAGACCTCCGTGCAGCTTCTAGAACACGATGGGAGATGTTTTCTGTGCTGGCACAGTTTCTCCTTGCCAGACAGAGTGGAAAAGCTTTTTGCTAAGATGTAGACGAGAAGAGAGGCTAAAGACGAAGGTACGGTGCTCTGCAGAGTTAAGCACCGCTCCCGGACCTCTTTCGGCAGAAGGCGCACAACGCAGAGCATTGTGAGCGGCAGAATCGTCTTTGCGCGAAGAAGCAGCTTCTTCGTCTCCGGGAGCCGGAGAGAGCGGCAACTTCGCAAAGGTGATGAAACAAGCTGTACAACACTGCGATTGTGTGCGCAGCTTGCCAACTGAGAGAAAACAGTACCTGACCACTCTCCTGCCTTTTCTATTCAATTGAACATTCGATTGCAAGCTGTTTTGGACAACTTTCTTTCTCTTCTTGCAAAACACTCGGCAGACCTCCGTGCAGCCTCTAGAACACGATGGGAGATGTTTTTTGTGCTGGCACAGTTTCTCCTTGCCAGACAGAGTGGAAAAGCTTTTTGCTAAGATGTAGACGAGAAGAGAGGCTAAAGACGAAGGTACGGTGCTCTGCAGAGCTAAGCACCGCTCCCGGACCTCTTTCGGCAGAAGGCGCACACCGCAGACCACTGTGAGCGGCAGAATCGTCTTTGCGCGAAGAAGCAGCTTCTTCGTCTCCGGGAGCCGGAGAGAGCGGCAGCTTCGCAAAGGTGATGAAACAAGCTGTACAACACTGCGATTGTGTGCGCAGCATGCCAAGTGGGAGAAAACAGTACCTGACCACTCTCCTGCCTTTTCTATTCACATGAACATTCGATTGCAAGCTGTTTTGGACAACTTTCTTTCTCTTCTTGCAAAACACTCGGCAGACCTCCGTGCAGCCTCTAGAACACGATGGGAGGTGTTTTCTCTGCTGGCACAGTTTCTCCTTGCCAGACAGAGTGGAAAAGCTTTTTGCTAAGATGTAGACGAGAAGAGAGGCTAAAGACGAAGGTACGGTGCTCTGCAGAGCTAAGCACCGCTCCCGGACCTCTTTCGGCAGAAGGCGCACACCGCAGAGCACAGTGAGCGGCAGAATCGTCTTTGCGCGAAGAAGCAGCTTCTTCGTCTCCGGGAGCCGGAGAGAGCGGCAACTTCGCAAAGGTGATGAAACAAGCTGTACAACACTGCGATTGTGTGCGCAGCTTGCCAAGTGGGAGAAAACAGTACCTGACCACTCTCCTACCTTTTCTATTCACATGAACATTCGATTGCAAGCTGTTTTGGACAACTTTCTTTCTCTTCTTGCAAAACACTCGGCAGACCTCCGTGCAGCTTCTAGAACACGATGGGAGATGTTTTCTGTGCTGGCAAAGTTTCTTTTTGCCAGACAGAGTGGAAAAGCTTTTTGCTAAGATGTAGACGAGAAGAGAGGCTAAAGACGAAGGTACGGTGCTCTGCAGAGCTAAGCAGCGCTCCCGGACCTCTTTCGGCAGAAGGCGCACACCGCAGAGCACTGTGAGCGGCAGAATCGTCTTTGCGCGAAGAAGCAGCTTCTTCGTCTCCGGGAGCCGGAGAGAGCGGCAGCTTCGCAAAGGTGATGAAACAAGCTGTACACCACTGCGATTGTGTGCGCAGCTTGCCAACTGAGAGAAAACAGTACCTGACCACTCTCCTGCCTTTTCTATTCACTTGAACATTCGATTGCAAGCTGTTTTGGACAACTTTCTTTCTCTTCTTGCAAAACACTCGGCAGACCTCCGTGCAGCCTCTAGAACACGATGGGAGATGTTTTTTGTGCTGGCACAGTTTCTCCTTGCCAGACAGAGTGGAAAAGCTTTTTGCTAAGATGTAGACGAGAAGAGAGGCTAAAGACGAAGGTACGGTGCTCTGCAGAGCTAAGCACAGCTCCCGGACCTCTTTCGGCAGAAGGCGCACACCGCAGAGCACTGTGAGCGGCAGAATCGTCTTTGCGCGAAGAAGCAGCTTCTTCGTCTCCGGGAGCCGGAGAGAGCGGCAGCTTCGCAAAGGTGATGAAACAAGCTGTACAACACTGCGATTGTGTGCGCAGCATGCCAAGTGGGAGAAAACAGTACCTGACCACTCTCCTGCCTTTTCTATTCACATGAACATTCGATTGCAAGCTGTTTTGGACAACTTTCTTTCTCTTCTTGCAAAACACTCGGCAGACCTCCGTGCAGCCTCTAGAACACGATGGGAGATGTTTTCTGTGCTGGCACAGTTTCTCCTTGCCAGACAGAGTGGAAAAGCTTTTTGCTAAGATGTAGACGAGAAGAGAGGCTAAAGACGAAGGTACGGTGCTCTGCAGAGCTAAGCACCGCTTCCGGACCTCTTTGGGCAGAAGGCGCACACCGCAGAGCACTGTGAGCGGCAGAATCGTCTTTGCGCGAAGAAGCAGCTTCTTCGTCTCCGGGAGCCGGAGAGAGCGGCAACTTCGCAAAGGTGATGAAACAAGCTGTACAACACTGCGATTGTGTGCGCAGCTTGCCAACTGAGAGAAAACAGTACCTGACCACTCTCCTGCCTTTTCTATTCATATGAACATTCGATTGCAAGCTGTTTTGGACAACTTTCTTTCTCTTCTTGCAAAACACTCGGCAGACCTCCGTGCAGCCTCTAGAACACGATGGGAGATGTTTTCTGTGCTGGCACAGTTTCTCCTTGCCAGACAGAGTGGAAAAGCTTTTTGCTAAGATGTAGACGAGAAGAGAGGCTAAAGACGAAGGTACGGTGCTCTGCAGAGCTAAGCACCGCTCCCGTGCCTCTTTCGGCAGAAGGCGCACACCGCAGAGCACTGTGAGCGGCAGAATCGTCTTTGCGCGAAGAAGCAGCTTCTTCGTCTCCGGGAGCCGGAGAGAGCGGCAACTTCGCAAAGGTGATGAAACAAGCTGTACAACACTGCGATTGTGTGAGCAGCGTGCCAACTGAGAGAAAACAGTACCTGACCACTCTCCTGCCTTTTCCATTCACATGAACATTCGATTGCAAGCTGTTTTGGACAACTTTCTTTCTCTTCTTGCAAAACACTCGGCAGACCTCCGTGCAGCTTCTAGAACACGATGGGAGATGTTTTCTGTGCTGGCACAGTTTCTCCTTGCCAGACAGAGTGGAAAAGCTTTTTGCTAAGATGTAGACGAGAAGAGAGGCTAAAGACGAAGGTACGGTGCTCTGCAGATCTAAGCACCGCTCCCGGACCTCTTTCGGCAGAAGGCGCACACCGCAGAGCACAGTGAGCGGCAGAATCGTCTTTGCGCGAAGAAGCAGCTTCTTCGTCTCCGGGAGCCGGAGAGAGCGGCAACTTCGCAAAGGTGATGAAACAAGCTGTACAACACTGCGATTGTGTGCGCAGCTTGCCAACTGAGAGAAAACAGTACCTGACCACTCTCCTGCCTTTTCTATTCACATGAACATTCGGTTGCCAGCTGTTTTGGACAACTTTCTTTCTCTTCTTGCAAAACACTCGGCTGACCTCCGTGCAGCCTCTAGAACACGATGGGAGATGTTTTTTGTGCTGGCACAGTTTCTCCTTGCCAGACAGAGTGGAAAAGCTTTTTGCTAAGATGTAGACGAGAAGAGAGACTAAAGACGAAGGTACGGTGCTCTGCAGAGCTAAGCACCGCTCCCGGACCTCTTTCGGCAGAAGGCGCACACCGCAGAGCACAGTGAGCGGCAGAATCGTCTTTGCGCGAAGAAGCAGCTTCTTCGTCTCCGGGAGCCGGAGAGAGCGGCAACTTCGCAATGGTGATGAAACAAGCTGTACAACACTGCGATTGTGTGCGCAGCTTGCCAAGTGAGAGAAAACAGTACCTGACCACTCTCCTGCCTTTTCTATTCACATGAACATTCGATTGCAAGCTGTTTTGGACAACTTTCTTTCTCTTCTTGCAAAACACTCGGCAGACCTCCGTGCAGCCTCTAGAACACGATGGGAGATGTTTTCTGTGCTGGCACAGTTTTTCCTTGCCAGACAGAGTGGAAAAGCTTTTTGCTAAGATGTAGACGAGAAGAGAGGCTAAAGACGAAGGTACGGTGCTCTGCAGAGCTAAGCACCGCTCCCGGACGTCTTTCGGCAGAAGGCGCACAGCGCAGAGCACTGTGAGCGGCAGAATCGTCTTTGCGCGTAGAAGCAGCTTCTTCGTCTCCGGGAGCCGGAGAGAGCGGCAACTTCGCAAAGGTGATGAAACAAGCTGTACAACACTGCGATTGTGTGCGCAGCTTGCCAAGTGAGAGAAAACAGTACCTGACCACTCTCCTGCCTTTTCTATTCACATGAACATTCGATTGCAAGCTGTTTTGGACAACTTTCTTTCTCTTCTTGCAAAACACTCGGCAGACCTCCGTGCAGCCTCTAGAACACGATGGGAGATGTTTTCTGTGCTGGCACAGTTTCTCCTTGCCAGACAGAGTGGAAAACCTTTTTGCTAAAGATGTAGACGAGATGAGAGGCTAAAGACGAAGGTACGGTGCTCTGCAGAGCTAAGCACCACTCCCGGACCTCTTTCGGCAGAAGGCGCACACCGCAGAGCACTGTGAGCGGCAGAATCGTCTTTGCGCGAAGAAGCAGCTTCTTCGTCTCCGGGAGCCGGAGAGAGCGGCAACTTCGCAAAGGTGATGAAACAAGCTGTACAACACTGCGATTGTGTGCGCAGCTTGCCAACTGAGAGAAAACAGTACCTGACCACTCTCCTGCCTTTTCTATTCACTTGAACATTCGATTGCAAGCTGTTTTGGACAACTTTCTTTCTCTTCTTGCAAAACACTCGGCAGACCTCCGTGCAGCCTCTAGAACACGATGGGAGATGTTTTTTGTGCTGGCACAGTTTCTCCTTGCCAGACAGAGTGGAAAAGCTTTTTGCTAAGATGTAGACGAAAGAGAGGCTAAAGACGAAGGTACGGTGCTCTGCAGAGCTAAGCACCGCTCCCGGACGTCTTTCGGCAGAAGGCGCACACCGCAGAGCACAGTGAGCGGCAGAATCGTCTTTGCGCGAAGAAGCAGCTTCTTCGTCTCCGGGAGCCGGAGAGAGCGGCAAGTTCGCAAAGGTGATGAAACAAGCTGTACAACACTGCGATTGTGTGCGCAGCTTGCCAACTGAGAGAAAACAGTACCTGACCACTCTCCTGCCTTTTTTATTCACATGAACATTCGGTTGCAAGCTGTTTTGGACAACTTTCTTTCTCTTCTTGCAAAACACTCGGCAGACCTCCGTGCAGCCTCTAGAACACGATGGGAGATGTTTTTTGTGCTGGCACAGTTTCTCCTTGCCAGACAGAGTGGAAAAGCTTTTTGCTAAGATGTAGACGAAAGAGAGGCTAAAGACGAAGGTACGGTGCTCTGCAGAGCTAAGCACCGCTCCCGGACCTCTTTCGGCAGAAGGCGCACAGCGCAGAGCACTGTGAGCGGCAGAATCGTCTTTGCGCGAAGAAGCAGCTTCTTCGTCTCCGGGAGCCGGAGAGAGCGGCAACTTCGCAAAGGTGATGAAACAAGCTGTACAACACTGCGATTGTGTGCGCAGCTTGCCAACTGAGAGAAAACAGTACCTGACCACTCTCCTGCCTTTTCTATTCACATGAACATTCGATTGCAAGCTGTTTTGGACAACTTTCTTTCTCTTCTTGCAAAACACTCGGCAGACCTCCGTGCAGCCTCTAGAACACGATGGGAGATGTTTTCTGTGCTGGCACAGTTTTTCCTTGCCAGACAGAGTGGAAAAGCTTTTTGCTAAGATGTAGACGAGAAGAGAGGCTAAAGACGAAGGTACGGTGCTCTGCAGAGCTAAGCACCGCTCCCGGACCTCTTTCGGCAGAAGGCGCACACCGCAGAGCACAGTGAGCGGCAGAATCGTCTTTGCGCGAAGAAGCAGCTTCCTCGTCTCCGGGAGCCGGAGAGAGCGGCAACTTCGCAAAGGTGATGAAACAAGCTGTACAACACTGCGATTGTGTGCGCAGCATGCCAAGTGGGAGAAAACAGTACCTGACCACTCTCCTGCCTTTTCTATTCACATGAACATTCGATTGCAAGCTGTTTTGGACAACTTTCTTTCTCTTCTTGCAAAACACTCGGCAGACCTCCGTGCAGCCTCTAGAACACGATGGGAGATGTTTTCTGTGCTGGCACAGTTTCTCCTTGCCAGACAGAGTGGAAAAGCTTTTTGCTAAGATGTAGACGAGAAGAGAGGCTAAAGACGAAGGTACGGTGCTCTGCAGAGCTAAGCACCGCTTCCGGACCTCTTTCGGCAGAAGGCGCACACCGCAGAGCACTGTGAGCGGCAGAATCGTCTTTGCGCGAAGAAGCAGCTTCTTCGTCTCCGGGAGCCGGAGAGAGCGGCAACTTCGCAAAGGTGATGAAACAAGCTGTACAACACTGCGATTGTGTGCGCAGCTTGCCAACTGAGAGAAAACAGTACCTGACCACTCTCCTGCCTTTTCTATTCATATGAACATTCGATTGCAAGCTGTTTTGGACAACTTTCTTTCTCTTCTTGCAAAACACTCGGCAGACCTCCGTGCAGCCTCTAGAACACGATGGGAGATGTTTTCTGTGCTGGCACAGTTTCTCCTTGCCAGACAGAGTGGAAAAGCTTTTTGCTAAGATGTAGACGAGAAGAGAGGCTAAAGACGAAGGTACGGTGCTCTGCAGAGCTAAGCACCGCTCCCGTGCCTCTTTCGGCAGAAGGCGCACACCGCAGAGCACAGTGAGCGGCAGAATCGTGTTTGCGCGAAGAAGCAGCTTCTTCGTCTCCGGGAGCCGGAGAGAGCGGCAACTTCGCAAAGGTGATGAAACAAGCTGTACAACACTGCGATTGTGTGAGCAGCGTGCCAACTGAGAGAAAACAGTACCTGACCACTCTCCTGCCTTTTCCATTCACATGAACATTCGATTGCAAGTTGTTTTGGACAACTTTCTTTCTCTTCTTGCAAAACACTCGGCAGACCTCCGTGCAGCCTCTAGAACACGATGGGAGATGTTTTCTGTGCTGGCACAGTTTCTCCTTGCCAGACAGAGTGGAAAAGCTTTTTGCTAAGATGCAGACGAGAAGAGAGGCTAAAGACGAAGGTACGGTGCTCTGCAGAGCTAAGCACCGCTCCCGGACCTCTTTCGGCAGAAGGCGCACACCGCAGAGCACAGTGAGCGGCAGAATCGTCTTTGCGCGAAGAAGCAGCTTCTTCGTCTCCGGGAGCCGGAGAGAGCGGCAACTTCGCAAAGGTGATGAAACAAGCTGTACAACACTGCGATTGTGTGCGCAGCTTGCCAAGTGTGAGAAAACAGTACCTGACCACTCTCCTGCCTTTTCTATTCACATGAACATTCGATTGCAAGCTGTTTTGGACAACTTTCTTTCTCTTCTTGCAAAACACTCGGCAGACCTCCGTGCAGCCTCTAGAACACGATGGGAGATGTTTTCTGTGCTGGCACAGTTTCTCCTTGCCAGACAGAGTGGAAAAGCTTTTTGCTAAGATGTAGACGAGAAGAGAGGCTAAAGACGAAGGTACGGTGCTCTGCAGAGCTAAGCACCGCTCCCGGACCTCTTTCGGCAGAAGGCGCACACCGCAGAGCACAGTGAGCGGCAGAATCGTCTTTGCGCGAAGAAGCAGCTTCTTCGTCTCCGGGAGCCGGAGAGAGCGGCAACTTCGCAAAGGTGATGAAACAAGCTGTACAACACTGCGATTGTGTGCGCAGCTTGCCAAGTGAGAGAAAACAGTACCTGACCACTCTCCTACCTTTTCTATTCACATGAACATTCGATTGCAAGCTGTTTTGGACAACTTTCTTTCTCTTCTTGCAAAACACTCGGCAGACCTCCATGCAGCTTCTAGAACACGATGGGAGATGTTTTCTGTGCTGGCAAAGTTTCTCCTTGCCAGACAGAGTGGAAAAGCTTTTTGCTAAGATGTAGACGAGAAGAGAGGCTAAAGACGAAGGTACGGTGCTCTGCAGAGCTAAGCACCGCTCCCGGACCTCTTTCGGCAGAAGGCGCACACCGCAGAGCACTGTGAGCGGCAGAATCGTCTTTGCGCGAAGAAGCAGCTTCTTCGTCTCCGGGAGCCGGAGAGAGCGGCAACTTCGCAAAGGTGATGAAACAAGCTGTACAACACTGCGATTGTGTGCGCAGCTTGCCAACTGAGAGAAAACAGTACCTGACCACTCTCCTGCCTTTTCTATTCACTTGAACATTCGATTGCAAGCTGTTTTGGACAACTTTCTTTCTCTTCTTGCAAAACACTCGGCAGACCTCCGTGCAGCCTCTAGAACACGATGGGAGATGTTTTTTGTGCTGGCACAGTTTCTCCTTGCCAGACAGAGTGGAAAAGCTTTTTGCTAAGATGTAGACGAGAAGAGAGGCTAAAGACGAAGGTACGGTGCTCTGCAGAGCTAAGCACAGCTCCCGGACCTCTTTCGGCAGAAGGCGCACACCGCAGAGCACTGTGAGCGGCAGAATCGTCTTTGCGCGAAGAAGCAGCTTCTTCGTCTCCGGGAGCCGGAGAGAGCGGCAGCTTCGCAAAGGTGATGAAACAAGCTGTACAACACTGCGATTGTGTGCGCAGCATGCCAAGTGGGAGAAAACAGTACCTGACCACTCTCCTGCCTTTTCTATTCACATGAACATTCGATTGCAAGCTGTTTTGGACAACTTTCTTTCTCTTCTTTCAAAACACTCGGCAGACCTCCGTGCAGCCTCTAGAACACGATGGGAGATGTTTTCTGTGCTGGCACAGTTTCTCCTTGCCAGACAGAGTGGAAAAGCTTTTTGCTAAGATGTAGACGAGAAGAGAGGCTAAAGACGAAGGTACGGTGCTCTGCAGAGCTAAGCACCGCTTCCGGACCTCTTTGGGCAGAAGGCGCACACCGCAGAGCACTGTGAGCGGCAGAATCGTCTTTGCGCGAAGAAGCAGCTTCTTCGTCTCCGGGAGCCGGAGAGAGCGGCAACTTCGCAAAGGTGATGAAACAAGCTGTACAACACTGCGATTGTGTGCGCAGCTTGCCAACTGAGAGAAAACAGTACCTGACCACTCTCCTGCCTTTTCTATTCACATGAACATTCGATTGCAAGCTGTTTTGGACAACTTTCTTTCTCTTCTTGCAAAACACTCGGCAGACATCCGTGCAGCTTCTAGAACACGATGGGAGATGTTTTCTGTGCTGGCACAGTTTCTCCTTGCCAGACAGAGTGGAAAAGCTTTTTGCTAAGATGTAGACGAGAAGAGAGGCTAAAGACGAAGGTACGGTGCTCTGCAGAGTTAAGCACCGCTCCCGGACCTCTTTCGGCAGAAGGCGCACACCGCAGAGCACTGTGAGCGGCAGAATCGTCTTTGCGCGAAGAAGCAGCTTCTTCGTCTCCGGGAGCCGGAGAGAGCGGCAACTTCGCAAAGGTGATGAAACAAGCTGTACAACACTGCGATTGTGTGCGCAGCTTGCCAACTGAGAGAAAACAGTACCTGACCACTCTCCTGCCTTTTCTATTCACTTGAACATTCGATTGCAAGCTGTTTTGGACAACTTTCTTTCTCTTCTTGCAAAACACTCGGCAGACCTCCGTGCAGCCTCTAGAACACGATGGGAGATGTTTTTTGTGCTGGCACAGTTTCTCCTTGCCAGACAGAGTGGAAAAGCTTTTTGCTAAGATGTAGACGAGAAGAGAGGCTAAAGACGAAGGTACGGTGCTCTGCAGAGCTAAGCACCTCTCCCGGACCTCTTTCGGCAGAAGGCGCACACCGCAGAGCACTGTGAGCGGCAGAATCGTCTTTGCGCGAAGAAGCAGCTTCTTCGTCTCCGGGAGCCGGAGAGAGCGGCAACTTCGCAAAGGTGATGAAACAAGCTGTACAACACTGCGATTGTGTGCGCAGCTTGCCAAGTGAGAGAAAACAGTACCTGACCACTCTCCTGCCTTTTCCATTCACATGAACATTCGATTGCAAGCTGTTTTGGACAACTTTCTTTCTCTTCTTGCAAAACACTCGGCAGACCTCCGTGCAGCCTCTAGAACACGATGGGAGATGTTTTTTGTGCTGGCACAGTTTCTCCTTGCCAGACAGAGTGGAAAAGCTTTTTGCTAAGATGTAGACGAGAAGAGAGGCTAAAGACGAAGGTACGGTGCTCTGCAGAGCTAAGCACAGCTCCCGGACCTCTTTCGGCAGAAGGCGCACACCGCAGAGCACTGTGAGCGGCAGAATCGTCTTTACGCGAAGAAGCAGCTTCTTCGTCTCCGGGAGCCGGAGAGAGCGGCAGCTTCGCAAAGGTGATGAAACAAGCTGTACAACACTGCGATTGTGTGCGCAGCATGCCAAGTGGGAGAAAACAGTACCTGACCACTCTCCTGCCTTTTCTATTCACATGAACATTCGATTGCAAGCTGTTTTGGACAACTTTCTTTCTCTTCTTGCAAAACACTCGGCAGACCTCCGTGCAGCCTCTAGAACACGATGGGAGATGTTTTCTGTGCTGGCACAGTTTCTCCTTGCCAGACAGAGTGGAAAAGCTTTTTGCTAAGATGTAGACGAGAAGAGAGGCTAAAGACGAAGGTACGGTGCTCTGCAGAGCTAAGCACCGCTCCCGGACCTCTTTCGGCAGAAGGCGCACACCGCAGAGCACAGTGAGCGGCAGAATCGTCTTTGCGCGAAGAAGCAGCTTCTTCGTCTCCGGGAGCCGGAGAGAGCGGCAACTTCGCAAAGGTGATGAAACAAGCTGTACAACACTGCGATTGTGTGCGCAGCTTGCCAAGTGAGAGAAAACAGTACCTGACCACTCTCCTACCTTTTCTATTCACATGAACATTCGATTGCAAGCTGTTTTGGACAACTTTCTTTCTCTTCTTGCAAAACACTCGGCAGACCTCCATGCAGCTTCTAGAACACGATGGGAGATGTTTTCTGTGCTGGCAAAGTTTCTCCTTGCCAGACAGAGTGGAAAAGCTTTTTGCTAAGATGTAGACGAGAAGAGAGGCTAAAGACGAAGGTACGGTGCTCTGCAGAGCTAAGCACCGCTCCCGGACCTCTTTCGGCAGAAGGCGCACAGCGCAGAGCACTGCGAGCGGCAGAATCGTCTTTGCGCGAAGAAGCAGCTTCTTCGTCTCCGGGAGCCGGAGAGAGCGGCAACTTCGCAAAGGTGATGAAACAAGCTGTACAACACTGCGATTGTGTGCGCAGCTTGCCAACTGAGAGAAAACAGTACCTGACCACTCTCCTGCCTTTTCTATTCACTTGAACATTCGATTCCAAGCTGTTTTGGACAACTTTCTTTCTCTTCTTGCAAAACACTCGGCAGACCTCCGTGCAGCCTCTAGAACACGATGGGAGATGTTTTTTGTGCTGGCACAGTTTCTCCTTGCCAGACAGAGTGGAAAAGCTTTTTGCTAAGATGTAGACGAGAAGAGAGGCTAAAGACGAAGGTACGGTGCTCTGCAGAGCTAAGCACAGCTCCCGGACCTCTTTCGGCAGAAGGCGCACACCGCAGAGCACTGTGAGCGGCAGAATCGTCTTTGCGCGAAGAAGCAGCTTCTTCGTCTCCGGGAGCCGGAGAGAGCGGCAGCTTCGCAAAGGTGATGAAACAAGCTGTACAACACTGCGATTGCGTGCGCAGCATGCCAAGTGGGAGAAAACAGTACCTGACCACTCTCCTGCCTTTTCTATTCACATGAACATTCGATTGCAAGCTGTTTTGGACAACTTTCTTTCTCTTCTTGCAAAACACTCGGCAGACCTCCGTGCAGCCTCTAGAACACGATGGGAGATGTTTTCTGTGCTGGCACAGTTTCTCCTTGCCAGACAGAGTGGAAAAGCTTTTTGCTAAGATGTAGACGAGAAGAGAGGCTAAAGACGAAGGTACGGTGCTCTGCAGAGCTAAGCACCGCTTCCGGACCTCTTTGGGCAGAAGGCGCACACCGCAGAGCACTGTGAGCGGCAGAATCGTCTTTGCGCGAAGAAGCAGCTTCTTCGTCTCCGGGAGCCGGAGAGAGCGGCAACTTCGCAAAGGTGATGAAACAAGCTGTACAACACTGCGATTGTGTGCGCAGCTTGCCAACTGAGAGAAAACAGTACCTGACCACTCTCCTGCCTTTTCTATTCATATGAACATTCGATTGCAAGCTGTTTTGGACAACTTTCTTTCTCTTCTTGCAAAACACTCGGCAGACCTCCGTGCAGCCTCTAGAAGACGATGGGAGATGTTTTCTGTGCTGGCACAGTTTCTCCTTGCCAGACAGAGTGGAAAAGCTTTTTGCTAAGATGCAGACGAGAAGAGAGGCTAAAGACGAAGGTACGGTGCTCTGCAGAGCTAAGCACCGCTCCCGGACCTCTTTCGGCAGAAGGCGCACACCGCAGAGCACTGTGAGCGGCAGAATCGTCTTTGCGCGAAGAAGCAGCTTCTTCGTCTCCGGGAGCCGGAGAGAGCGGCAACTTCGCAAAGGTGATGAAACAAGCTGTACAACACTGCGATTGTGTGCGCAGCATGCCAAGTGGGAGAAAACAGTACCTGACCACTCTCCTGCCTTTTCTATTCACATGAACATTCGATTGCAAGTTGTTTTGGACAACTTTCTTTCTCTTCTTGCAAAACACTCGGCAGACCTCCGTGCAGCTTCTAGAACACGATGGGAGATGTTTTCTGTGCTGGCACAGTTTCTCCTTGCCAGACAGAGTGGAAAAGCTTTTTGGTAAGATGTAGACGAGAAGAGAGGCTAAAGACGAAGGTACGGTGCTCTGCAGAGCTAAGCACCGCTTCCGGACCTCTTTCGGCAGAAGGCGCACACCGCAGAGCACTGTGAGCGGCAGAATCGTCTTTGCGCGAAGAAGCAGCTTCTTCGTCTCCGGCAGCCGGAGAGAGCGGCAGCTTCGCAAAGGTGATGAAACAAGCTGTACAACACTGCGATTGTGTGCGCAGCATGCCAAGTGGGAGAAAACAGTACCTGACCACTCTCCTGCCTTTTCTATTCACATGAACATTCGATTGCAAGCTGTTTTGGACAACTTTCTTTCTCTTCTTGCAAAACACTCGGCAGACCTCCGTGCAGCCTCTAGAACACGATGGGAGATGTTTTTTGTGCTGGCACAGTTTCTCCTTGCCAGACAGAGTGGAAAAGCTTTTTGCTAAGATGTAGACGAGAAGAGAGGCTAAAGACGAAGGTACGGTGCTCTGCAGAGCTAAGCACAGCTCCCGGACGTCTTTCGGCAGAAGGCGCACACCGCAGAGCACTGTGAGCGGCAGAATCGTCTTTGCGCGAAGAAGCAGCTTCTTCGTCTCCGGGAGCCGGAGAGAGCGGCAACTTCGCAAAGGTGATGAAACAAGCTGTACAACACTGCGATTGTGTGCGCAGCATGCCAAGTGGGAGAAAACAGTACCTGACCACTCTCCTGCCTTTTCTATTCACATGAACATTCGATTGCAAGCTGTTTTGGACAACTTTCTTTCTCTTCTTGCAAAACACTCGGCAGACCTCCGTGCAGCCTCTAGAACACGATGGGAGATGTTTTCTGTGCTGGCACAGTTTCTCCTTGCCAGACAGAGTGGAAAAGCTTTTTGCTAAGATGTAGACGAGAAGAGAGGCTAAAGACGAAGGTACGGTGCTCTGCAGAGCTAAGCACCGCTTCCGGACCTCTTTGGGCAGAAGGCGCACACCGCAGAGCACAGTGAGCGGCAGAATGGTCTTTGCGCGAAGAAGCAGCTTCTTCGTCTCCGGGAGCCGGAGAGAGCGGCAACTTCGCAAAGGTGATGAAAGAAGCTGTACAACACTGCGATTGTGTGCGCAGCTTGCCAAGTGAGAGAAAAGAGTACCTGACCACTCTCCTGCCTTTTCTATTCACTTGAACATTCGATTGCAAGCTGTTTTGGACAACTTTCTTTCTCTTCTTGCAAAACACTCGGCAGACCTCCGTGCAGCTTCTAGAACACGATGGGAGATGTTTTTTGTGCTGGCACAGTTTCTCCTTGCCAGACAGAGTGGAAAAGCTTTTTGCTAAGGTGTAGACGAGAAGAGAGGCTAAAGACGAAGGTACGGTGCTCTGCAGAGCTAAGCACCGCTCCCGGACCTCTTTCGGCAGAAGGCGCACACCGCAGAGCACTGTGAGCGGCAGAATCGTCTTTGCGCGAAGAAGCAGCTTCTTCGTCTACGGGAGCCGGAGAGAGCGGCAGCTTCGCAAAGGTGATGAAACAAGCTGTACAACACTGCGATTGCGTGCGCAGCATGCCAAGTGGGAGAAAACAGTACCTGACCACTCTCCTGCCTTTTCTATTCACATGAACATTCGATTGCAAGCTGTTTTGGACAACTTTCTTTCTCTTCTTGCAAAACACTCGGCAGACCTCCGTGCAGCCTCTAGAACACGATGGGAGATGTTTTCTGTGCTGGCACAGTTTCTCCTTGCCAGACAGAGTGGAAAAGCTTTTTGCTAAGATGTAGACGAGAAGAGAGGCTAAAGACGAAGGTACGGTGCTCTGCAGAGCTAAGCACCGCTTCCGGACCTCTTTGGGCAGAAGGCGCACACCGCAGAGCACTGTGAGCGGCAGAATCGTCTTTGCGCGAAGAAGCAGCTTCTTCGTCTCCGGGAGCCGGAGAGAGCGGCAACTTCGCAAAGGTGATGAAACAAGCTGTACAACACTGCGATTGTGTGCGCAGCTTGCCAACTGAGAGAAAACAGTACCTGACCACTCTCCTGACTTTTCTATTCATATGAACATTCGATTGCAAGCTGTTTTGGACAACTTTCTTTCTCTTCTTGCAAAACACTCGGCAGACCTCCGTGCAGCCTCTAGAAGACGATGGGAGATGTTTTCTGTGCTGGCACAGTTTCTCCTTGCCAGACAGAGTGGAAAAGCTTTTTGCTAAGATGCAGACGAGAAGAGAGGCTAAAGACGAAGGTACGGTGCTCTGCAGAGCTAAGCACCGCTCCCGGACCTCTTTCGGCAGAAGGCGCACACCGCAGAGCACTGTGAGCGGCAGAATCGTCTTTGCGCGAAGAAGCAGCTTCTTCGTCTCCGGGAGCCGGAGAGAGCGGCAACTTCGCAAAGGTGATGAAACAAGCTGTACAACACTGCGATTGTGTGCGCAGCTTGCCAACTGAGAGAAAACAGTACCTGACCACTCTCCTGCCTTTTCTATTCACTTGAACATTCGATTGCAAGCTGTTTTGGACAACTTTCTTTCTCTTCTTGCAAAACACTCGGCAGACCTCCGTGCAGCCTCTAGAACACGATGGGAGATGTTTTTTGTGCTGGCACAGTTTCTCCTTGCCAGACAGAGTGGAAAAGCTTTTTGCTAAGATGTAGACGAGAAGAGAGGCTAAAGACGAAGGTACGGTGCTCTGCAGAGCTAAGCACAGCTCCCGGACCTCTTTCGGCAGAAGGCGCACACCGCAGAGCACTGTGAGCGGCAGAATCGTCTTTGCGCGAAGAAGCAGCTTCTTCGTCTCCGGGAGCCGGAGAGAGCGGCAGCTTCGCAAAGGTGATGAAACAAGCTGTACAACACTGCGATTGTGTGCGCAGCATGCCAAGTGGGAGAAAACAGTACCTGACCACTCTCCTGCCTTTTCTATTCACATGAACATTCGATTGCAAGCTGTTTTGGACAACTTTCTTTCTCTTCTTGCAAAACACTCGGCAGACCTCCGTGCAGCCTCTAGAACACGATGGGAGATGTTTTCTGTGCTGGCACAGTTTCTCCTTGCCAGACAGAGTGGAAAAGCTTTTTGCTAAGATGTAGACGAGAAGAGAGGCTAAAGACGAAGGTACGGTGCTCTGGAGAGCTAAGCACCGCTTCCGGACCTCTTTGGGCAGAAGGCGCACACCGCAGAGCACTGTGAGCGGCAGAATCGTCTTTGCGCGAAGAAGCAGCTTCTTCGTCTCCGGGAGCCGGAGAGAGCGGCAACTTCGCAAAGGTGATGAAACAAGCTGTACAACACTGCGATTGTGTGCGCAGCTTGCCAACTGAGAGAAAACAGTACCTGACCACTCTCCTGCCTTTTCTATTCACTTGAACATTCGATTGCAAGCTGTTTTGGACAACTTTCTTTCTCTTCTTGCAAAACACTCGGCAGACCTCCGTGCAGCCTCTAGAACACGATGGGAGATGTTTTTTGTGCTGGCACAGTTTCTCCTTGCCAGACAGAGTGGAAAAGCTTTTTGCTAAGATGTAGACGAGAAGAGAGGCTAAAGACGAAGGTACGGTGCTCTGCAGAGCTAAGCACAGCTCCCGGACCTCTTTCGGCAGAAGGCGCACACCGCAGAGCACTGTGAGCGGCAGAATCGTCTTTGCGCGAAGAAGCAGCTTCTTCGTCTCCGGGAGCCGGAGAGAGCGGCAGCTTCGCAAAGGTGATGAAACAAGCTGTACAACACTGCGATTGTGTGCGCAGCATGCCAAGTGGGAGAAAACAGTACCTGACCACTCTCCTGCCTTTTCTATTCACATGAACATTCGATTGCAAGCTGTTTTGGACAACTTTCTTTCTCTTCTTGCAAAACACTCGGCAGACCTCCGTGCAGCCTCTAGAACACCATGGGAGATGTTTTCTGTGCTGGCACAGTTTCTCCTTGCCAGACAGAGTGGAAAAGCTTTTTGCTAAGATGTAGACGAGAAGAGAGGCTAAAGACGAAGGTACGGTGCTCTGGAGAGCTAAGCACCGCTTCCGGACCTCTTTGGGCAGAAGGCGCACACCGCAGAGCACTGTGAGCGGCAGAATCGTCTTTGCGCGAAGAAGCAGCTTCTTCGTCTCCGGGAGCCGGAGAGAGCGGCAACTTCGCAAAGGTGATGAAACAAGCTGTACAACACTGCGATTGTGTGCGCAGCTTGCCAACTGAGAGAAAACAGTACCTGACCACTCTCCTGCCTTTTCTATTCACATGAACATTCGATTGCAAGCTGTTTTGGACAACTTTCTTTCTCTTCTTGCAAAACACTCGGCAGACATCCGTGCAGCTTCTAGAACACGATGGGAGATGTTTTCTGTGCTGGCACAGTTTCTCCTTGCCAGACAGAGTGGAAAAGCTTTTTGCTAAGATGTAGACGAGAAGAGAGGCTAAAGACGAAGGTACGGTGCTCTGCAGAGTTAAGCACCGCTCCCGGACCTCTTTCGGCAGAAGGCGCACACCGCAGAGCACTGTGAGCGGCAGAATCGTCTTTGCGCGAAGAAGCAGCTTCTTCGTCTCCGGGAGCCGGAGAGAGCGGCAACTTCGCAAAGGTGATGAAACAAGCTGTACAACACTGCGATTGTGTGCGCAGCTTGCCAACTGAGAGAAAACAGTACCTGACCACTCTCCTGCCTTTTCTATTCACTTGAACATTCGATTGCAAGCTGTTTTGGACAACTTTCTTTCTCTTCTTGCAAAACACTCGGCAGACCTCCGTGCAGCCTCTAGAACACGATGGGAGATGTTTTTTGTGCTGGCACAGTTTCTCCTTGCCAGACAGAGTGGAAAAGCTTTTTGCTAAGATGTAGACGAGAAGAGAGGCTAAAGACGAAGGTACGGTGCTCTGCAGAGCTAAGCACAGCTCCCGGACCTCTTTCGGCAGAAGGCGCACACCGCAGAGCACTGTGAGCGGCAGAATCGTCTTTGCGCGAAGAAGCAGCTTCTTCGTCTCCGGGAGCCGGAGAGAGCGGCAACTTCGCAAAGGTGATGAAACAAGCTGTACAACACTGCGATTGTGTGCGCAGCTTGCCAACTGAGAGAAAACAGTACCTGACCACTCTCCTGCCTTTTCTATTCACATGAACATTCGATTGCAAGCTGTTTTGGACAACTTTCTTTCTCTTCTTGCAAAACACTCGGCAGACCTCCGTGCAGCCTCTAGAACACGATGGGAGATGTTTTTTGTGCTGGCACAGTTTCTCCTTGCCAGACAGAGTGGAAAAGCTTTTTGCTAAGATGTAGACGAGAAGAGAGGCTAAAGACGAAGGTACGGTGCTCTGCAGAGCTAAGCACAGCTCCCGGACCTCTTTCGGCAGAAGGCGCACACCGCAGAGCACTGTGAGCGGCAGAATCGTCTTTGCGCGAAGAAGCAGCTTCTTCGTCTCCGGGAGCCGGAGAGAGCGGCAGCTTCGCAAAGGTGATGAAACAAGCTGTACAACACTGCGATTGTGTGCGCAGCATGCCAAGTGGGAGAAAACAGTACCTGACCACTCTCCTGCCTTTTCTATTCACATGAACATTCGATTGCAAGCTGTTTTGGACAACTTTCTTTCTCTTCTTGCAAAACACTCGGCAGACCTCCGTGCAGCCTCTAGAACACGATGGGAGATGTTTTCTGTGCTGGCACAGTTTCTCCTTGCCAGACAGAGTGGAAAAGCTTTTTGCTAAGATGTAGACGAGAAGAGAGGCTAAAGACGAAGGTACGGTGCTCTGCAGATCTAAGCACCGCTCCCGGACCTCTTTCGGCAGAAGGCGCACACCGCAGAGCACAGTGAGCGGCAGAATCGTCTTTGCGCGAAGAAGCAGCTTCTTCGTCTCCGGGAGCCGGAGAGAGCGGCAACTTCGCAAAGGTGATGAAACAAGCTGTACAACACTGCGATTGTGTGCGCAGCTTGCCAAGTGAGAGAAAACAGTACCTGACCACTCTCCTACCTTTTCTATTCACATGAACATTCGATTGCAAGCTGTTTTGGACAACTTTCTTTCTCTTCTTGCAAAACACTCGGCAGACCTCCATGCAGCTTCTAGAACACGATGGGAGATGTTTTCTGTGCTGGCAAAGTTTCTCCTTGCCAGACAGAGTGGAAAAGCTTTTTGCTAAGATGTAGACGAGAAGAGAGGCTAAAGACGAAGGTACGGTGCTCTGCAGAGCTAAGCACCGCTCCCGGACCTCTTTCGGCAGAAGGCGCACAGCGCAGAGCACTGTGAGCGGCAGAATCGTCTTTGCGCGAAGAAGCAGCTTCTTCGTCTCCGGGAGCCGGAGAGAGCGGCAACTTCGCAAAGGTGATGAAACAAGCTGTACAACACTGCGATTGTGTGCGCAGCTTGCCAACTGAGAGAAAACAGTACCTGACCACTCTCCTGCCTTTTCTATTCACTTGAACATTCGATTGCAAGCTGTTTTGGACAACTTTCTTTCTCTTCTTGCAAAACACTCGGCAGACCTCCGTGCAGCCTCTAGAACACGATGGGAGATGTTTTTTGTGCTGGCACAGTTTCTCCTTGCCAGACAGAGTGGAAAAGCTTTTTGCTAAGATGTAGACGAGAAGAGAGGCTAAAGACGAAGGTACGGTGCTCTGCAGAGCTAAGCACAGCTCCCGGACCTCTTTCGGCAGAAGGCGCACACCGCAGAGCACTGTGAGCGGCAGAATCGTCTTTGCGCGAAGAAGCAGCTTCTTCGTCTCCGGGAGCCGGAGAGAGCGGCAACTTCGCAAAGGTGATGAAACAAGCTGTACAACACTGCGATTGTGTGCGCAGCATGCCAAGTGGGAGAAAACAGTACCTGACCACTCTCCTGCCTTTTCTATTCACATGAACATTCGATTGCAAGTTGTTTTGGACAACTTTCTTTCTCTTCTTGCAAAACACTCGGCAGACCTCCGTGCAGCTTCTAGAACACGATGGGAGATGTTTTCTGTGCTGGCACAGTTTCTCCTTGCCAGACAGAGTGGAAAAGCTTTTTGGTAAGATGTAGACGAGAAGAGAGGCTAAAGACGAAGGTACGGTGCTCTGCAGAGCTAAGCACCGCTTCCGGACCTCTTTCGGCAGAAGGCGCACACCGCAGAGCACTGTGAGCGGCAGAATCGTCTTTGCGCGAAGAAGCAGCTTCTTCGTCTCCGGGAGCCGGAGAGAGCGGCAGCTTCGCAAATGTGATGAAACAAGCTGTACAACACTGCGATTGTGTGCGCAGCATGCCAAGTGGGAGAAAACAGTACCTGACCACTCTCCTGCCTTTTCTATTCACATGAACATTCGATTGCAAGCTGTTTTGGACAACTTTCTTTCTCTTCTTGCAAAACACTCGGCAGACCTCCGTGCAGCCTCTAGAACACGATGGGAGATGTTTTTTGTGCTGGCACAGTTTCTCCTTGCCAGACAGAGTGGAAAAGCTTTTTGCTAAGATGTAGACGAGAAGAGAGGCTAAAGACGAAGGTACGGTGCTCTGCAGAGCTAAGCACAGCTCCCGGACGTCTTTCGGCAGAAGGCGCACACCGCAGAGCACTGTGAGCGGCAGAATCGTCTTTGCGCGAAGAAGCAGCTTCTTCGTCTCCGGGAGCCGGAGAGAGCGGCAACTTCGCAAAGGTGATGAAACAAGCTGTACAACACTGCGATTGTGTGCGCAGCATGCCAAGTGGGAGAAAACAGTACCTGACCACTCTCCTGCCTTTTCTATTCACATGAACATTCGATTGCAAGCTGTTTTGGACAACTTTCTTTCTCTTCTTGCAAAACACTCGGCAGACCTCCGTGCAGCCTCTAGAACACGATGGGAGATGTTTTCTGTGCTGGCACAGTTTCTCCTTGCCAGACAGAGTGGAAAAGCTTTTTGCTAAGATGTAGACGAGAAGAGAGGCTAAAGACGAAGGTACGGTGCTCTGCAGAGCTAAGCACCGCTTCCGGACCTCTTTGGGCAGAAGGCGCACACCGCAGAGCACAGTGAGCGGCAGAATGGTCTTTGCGCGAAGAAGCAGCTTCTTCGTCTCCGGGAGCCGGAGAGAGCGGCAACTTCGCAAAGGTGATGAAACAAGCTGTACAACACTGCGATTGTGTGCGCAGCTTGCCAACTGAGAGAAAAGAGTACCTGACCACTCTCCTGCCTTTTCTATTCACTTGAACATTCGATTGCAAGCTGTTTTGGACAACTTTCTTTCTCTTCTTGCAAAACACTCGGCAGACCTCCGTGCAGCTTCTAGAACACGATGGGAGATGTTTTTTGTGCTGGCACAGTTTCTCCTTGCCAGACAGAGTGGAAAAGCTTTTTGCTAAGGTGTAGACGAGAAGAGAGGCTAAAGACGAAGGTACGGTGCTCTGCAGAGCTAAGCACCGCTCCCGGACCTCTTTCGGCAGAAGGCGCACACCGCAGAGCACTGTGAGCGGCAGAATCGTCTTTGCGCGAAGAAGCAGCTTCTTCGTCTCCGGGAGCCGGAGAGAGCGGCAGCTTCGCAAAGGTGATGAAACAAGCTGTACAACACTGCGATTGCGTGCGCAGCATGCCAAGTGGGAGAAAACAGTACCTGACCACTCTCCTGCCTTTTCTATTCACATGAACATTCGATTGCAAGCTGTTTTGGACAACTTTCTTTCTCTTCTTGCAAAACACTCGGCAGACCTCCGTGCAGCCTCTAGAACACGATGGGAGATGTTTTCTGTGCTGGCACAGTTTCTCCTTGCCAGACAGAGTGGAAAAGCTTTTTGCTAAGATGTAGACGAGAAGAGAGGCTAAAGACGAAGGTACGGTGCTCTGCAGAGCTAAGCACCGCTTCCGGACCTCTTTGGGCAGAAGGCGCACACCGCAGAGCACTGTGAGCGGCAGAATCGTCTTTGCGCGAAGAAGCAGCTTCTTCGTCTCCGGGAGCCGGAGAGAGCGGCAACTTCGCAAAGGTGATGAAACAAGCTGTACAACACTGCGATTGTGTGCGCAGCTTGCCAACTGAGAGAAAACAGTACCTGACCACTCTCCTGCCTTTTCTATTCATATGAACATTCGATTGCAAGCTGTTTTGGACAACTTTCTTTCTCTTCTTGCAAAACACTCGGCAGACCTCCGTGCAGCCTCTAGAAGACGATGGGAGATGTTTTCTGTGCTGGCACAGTTTCTCCTTGCCAGACAGAGTGGAAAAGCTTTTTGCTAAGATGCAGACGAGAAGAGAGGCTAAAGACGAAGGTACGGTGCTCTGCAGAGCTAAGCACCGCTCCCGGGCGTCTTTCGGCAGAAGGCGCACACCGCAGAGCACTGTGAGCGGCAGAATCGTCTTTGCGCGAAGAAGCAGCTTCTTCGTCTCCGGGAGCCGGAGAGAGCGGCAACTTCGCAAAGGTGATGAAACAAGCTGTACAACACTGCGATTGTGTGCGCAGCTTGCCAAGTGGGAGAAAACAGTACCTGACCACTCTCCTGCCTTTTCTATTCACATGAACATTCGATTGCAAGTTGTTTTGGACAACTTTGTTTCTCTTCTTGCAAAACACTCGGCAGACCTCCGTGCAGCTTCTAGAACACGATGGGAGATGTTTTCTGTGCTGGCACAGTTTCTCCTTGCCAGACAGAGTGGAAAAGCTTTTTGGTAAGATGTAGACGAGAAGAGAGGCTAAAGACGAAGGTACGGTGCTCTGCAGAGCTAAGCACCGCTTCCGGACCTCTTTCGGCAGAAGGCGCACACCGCAGAGCACTGTGAGCGGCAGAATCGTCTTTGCGCGAAGAAGCAGCTTCTTCGTCTCCGGCAGCCGGAGAGAGCGGCAGCTTCGCAAAGGTGATGAAACAAGCTGTACAACACTGCGATTGTGTGCGCAGCATGCCAAGTGGGAGAAAACAGTACCTGACCACTCTCCTGCCTTTTCTATTCACATGAACATTCGATTGCAAGCTGTTTTGGACAACTTTCTTTCTCTTCTTGCAAAACACTCGGCAGACCTCCGTGCAGCCTCTAGAACACGATGGGAGATGTTTTTTGTGCTGGCACAGTTTCTCCTTGCCAGACAGAGTGGAAAAGCTTTTTGCTAAGATGTAGACGAGAAGAGAGGCTAAAGACGAAGGTACGGTGCTCTGCAGAGCTAAGCACAGCTCCCGGACGTCTTTCGGCAGAAGGCGCACACCGCAGAGCACTGTGAGCGGCAGAATCGTCTTTGCGCGAAGAAGCAGCTTCTTCGTCTCCGGGAGCCGGAGAGAGCGGCAACTTCGCAAAGGTGATGAAACAAGCTGTACAACACTGCGATTGTGTGCGCAGCATGCCAAGTGGGAGAAAACAGTACCTGACCACTCTCCTGCCTTTTCTATTCACATGAACATTCGATTGCAAGCTGTTTTGGACAACTTTCTTTCTCTTCTTGCAAAACACTCGGCAGACCTCCGTGCAGCCTCTAGAACACGATGGGAGATGTTTTCTGTGCTGGCACAGTTTCTCCTTGCCAGACAGAGTGGAAAAGCTTTTTGCTAAGATGTAGACGAGAAGAGAGGCTAAAGACGAAGGTACGGTGCTCTGCAGAGCTAAGCACCGCTTCCGGACCTCTTTGGGCAGAAGGCGCACACCGCAGAGCACTGTGAGCGGCAGAATCGTCTTTGCGCGAAGAAGCAGCTTCTTCGTCTCCGGGAGCCGGAGAGAGCGGCAACTTCGCAAAGGTGATGAAACAAGCTGTACAACACTGCGATTGTGTGCGCAGCTTGCCAACTGAGAGAAAACAGTACCTGACCACTCTCCTGCCTTTTCTATTCACTTGAACATTCGATTGCAAGCTGTTTTGGACAACTTTCTTTCTCTTCTTGCAAAACACTCGGCAGACCTCCGTGCAGCCTCTAGAACACGATGGGAGATGTTTTTTGTGCTGGCACAGTTTCTCCTTGCCAGACAGAGTGGAAAAGCTTTTTGCTAAGATGTAGACGAGAAGAGAGGCTAAAGACGAAGGTACGGTGCTCTGCAGAGCTAAGCACCGCTCCCGGACCTCTTTCGGCAGAAGGCGCACACCGCAGAGCACAGTGAGCGGCAGAATGGTCTTTGCGCGAAGAAGGAGCTTCTTCGTCTCCGGGAGCCGGAGAGAGCGGCAACTTCGCAAAGGTGATGAAACAAGCTGTACAACACTGCGATTGTGTGCGCAGCTTGCCAACTGAGAGAAAAGAGTACCTGACCACTCTCCTGCCTTTTCTATTCACTTGAACATTCGATTGCAAGCTGTTTTGGACAACTTTCTTTCTCTTCTTGCAAAACACTCGGCAGACCTCCGTGCAGCTTCTAGAACACGATGGGAGATGTTTTTTGTGCTGGCACAGTTTCTCCTTGCCAGACAGAGTGGAAAAGCTTTTTGCTAAGATGTAGACGAGAAGAGAGGCTAAAGACGAAGGTACGGTGCTCTGCAGAGCTAAGCACCGCTCCCGGACCTCTTTCGGCAGAAGGCGCACACCGCAGAGCACTGTGAGCGGCAGAATCGTCTTTGCGCGAAGAAGCAGCTTCTTCGTCTCCGGGAGCCGGAGAGAGCGGCAACTTCGCAAAGGTGATGAAACAAGCTGTACAACACTGCGATTGTGTGCGCAGCTTGCCAACTGAGAGAAAACAGTACCTGACCACTCTCCTGCCTTTTCTATTCACTTGAACATTCGATTGCAAGCTGTTTTGGACAACTTTCTTTCTCTTCTTGCAAAACACTCGGCAGACCTCCGTGCAGCCTCTAGAACACGATGGGAGATGTTTTTTGTGCTGGCACAGTTTCTCCTTGCCAGACAGAGTGGAAAAGCTTTTTGCTAAGATGTAGACGAGAAGAGAGGCTAAAGACGAAGGTACGGTGCTCTGCAGAGCTAAGCACAGCTCCCGGACCTCTTTCGGCAGAAGGCGCACACCGCAGAGCACTGTGAGCGGCAGAATCGTCTTTGCGCGAAGAAGCAGCTTCTTCGTCTCCGGGAGCCGGAGAGAGCGGCAGCTTCGCAAAGGTGATGAAACAAGCTGTACAACACTGCGATTGTGTGCGCAGCATGCCAAGTGGGAGAAAACAGTACCTGACCACTCTCCTGCCTTTTCTATTCACATGAACATTCGATTGCAAGCTGTTTTGGACAACTTTCTTTCTCTTCTTGCAAAACACTCGGCAGACCTCCGTGCAGCGTCTAGAACACGATGGGAGATGTTTTCTGTGCTGGCACAGTTTCTCCTTGCCAGACAGAGTGGAAAAGCTTTTTGCTAAGATGTAGACGAGAAGAGAGGCTAAAGACGAAGGTACGGTGCTCTGCAGAGCTAAGCACCGCTTCCGGACCTCTTTGGGCAGAAGGCGCACACCGCAGAGCACTGTGAGCGGCAGAATCGTCTTTGCGCGAAGAAGCAGCTTCTTCGTCTCCGGGAGCCGGAGAGAGCGGCAACTTCGCAAAGGTGATGAAACAAGCTGTACAACACTGCGATTGTGTGCGCAGCTTGCCAACTGAGAGAAAACAGTACCTGACCACTCTCCTGCCTTTTCTATTCATATGAACATTCGATTGCAAGCTGTTTTGGACAACTTTCTTTCTCTTCTTGCAAAACACTCGGCAGACCTCCGTGCAGCCTCTAGAAGACGATGGGAGATGTTTTCTGTGCTGGCACAGTTTCTCCTTGCCAGACAGAGTGGAAAAGCTTTTTGCTAAGATGCAGACGAGAAGAGAGGCTAAAGACGAAGGTACGGTGCTCTGCAGAGCTAAGCACCGCTCCCGGACCTCTTTCGGCAGAAGGCGCACACCGCAGAGCACTGTGAGCGGCAGAATCGTCTTTGCGCGAAGAAGCAGCTTCTTCGTCTCCGGGAGCCGGAGAGAGCGGCAACTTCGCAAAGGTGATGAAACAAGCTGTACAACACTGCGATTGTGTGCGCAGCTTGCCAAGTTGGAGAAAACAGTACCTGACCACTCTCCTGCCTTTTCTATTCACATGAACATTCGATTGCAAGTTGTTTTGGACAACTTTCTTTCTCTTCTTGCAAAACACTCGGCAGACCTCCGTGCAGCTTCTAGAACACGATGGGAGATGTTTTCTGTGCTGGCACAGTTTCTCCTTGCCAGACAGAGTGGAAAAGCTTTTTGCTAAGATGTAGACGAGAAGAGAGGCTAAAGACGAAGGTACGGTGCTCTGCAGAGCTAAGCACCGCTTCCGGACCTCTTTCGGCAGAAGGCGCACACCGCAGAGCACTGTGAGCGGCAGAATCGTCTTTGCGCGAAGAAGCAGCTTCTTCGTCTCCGGCAGCCGGAGAGAGCGGCAGCTTCGCAAAGGTGATGAAACAAGCTGTACAACACTGCGATTGTGTGCGCAGCTTGCCAACTGAGAGAAAACAGTACCTGACCACTCTCCTGCCTTTTCTATTCACTTGAACATTCGATTGCAAGCTGTTTTGGACAACTTTCTTTCTCTTCTTGCAAAACACTCGGCAGACCTCCGTGCAGCCTCTAGAACACGATGGGAGATGTTTTTTGTGCTGGCACAGTTTCTCCTTGCCAGACAGAGTGGAAAAGCTTTTTGCTAAGATGTAGACGAGAAGAGAGGCTAAAGACGAAGGTACGGTGCTCTGCAGAGCTAAGCACAGCTCCCGGACGTCTTTCGGCAGAAGGCGCACACCGCAGAGCACTGTGAGCGGCAGAATCGTCTTTGCGCGAAGAAGCAGCTTCTTCGTCTCCGGGAGCCGGAGAGAGCGGCAACTTCGCAAAGGTGATGAAACAAGCTGTACAACACTGCGATTGTGTGCGCAGCATGCCAAGTGGGAGAAAACAGTACCTGACCACTCTCCTGCCTTTTCTATTCACATGAACATTCGATTGCAAGCTGTTTTGGACAACTTTCTTTCTCTTCTTGCAAAACACTCGGCAGACCTCCGTGCAGCCTCTAGAACACGATGGGAGATGTTTTCTGTGCTGGCACAGTTTCTCCTTGCCAGACAGAGTGGAAAAGCTTTTTGCTAAGATGTAGACGAGAAGAGAGGCTAAAGACGAAGGTACGGTGCTCTGCAGAGCTAAGCACCGCTCCCGGACCTCTTTCGGCAGAAGGCGCACACCGCAGAGCACTGTGAGCGGCAGAATCGTCTTTGCGCGAAGAAGCAGCTTCTTCGTCTCCGGCAGCCGGAGAGAGCGGCAGCTTCGCAAAGGTGATGAAACAAGCTGTACAACACTGCGATTGTGTGCGCAGCATGCCAAGTGGGAGAAAACAGTACCTGACCACTCTCCTGCCTTTTCTATTCACATGAACATTCGATTGCAAGCTGTTTTGGACAACTTTCTTTCTCTTCTTGCAAAACACTCGGCAGACCTCCGTGCAGCCTCTAGAACACGATGGGAGATGTTTTTTGTGCTGGCACAGTTTCTCCTTGCCAGACAGAGTGGAAAAGCTTTTTGCTAAGATGTAGACGAGAAGAGAGGCTAAAGACGAAGGTACGGTGCTCTGCAGAGCTAAGCACAGCTCCCGGACGTCTTTCGGCAGAAGGCGCACACCGCAGAGCACTGTGAGCGGCAGAATCGTCTTTGCGCGAAGAAGCAGCTTCTTCGTCTCCGGGAGCCGGAGAGAGCGGCAACTTCGCAAAGGTGATGAAACAAGCTGTACAACACTGCGATTGTGTGCGCAGCATGCCAAGTGGGAGAAAACAGTACCTGACCACTCTCCTGCCTTTTCTATTCACATGAACATTCGATTGCAAGCTGTTTTGGACAACTTTCTTTCTCTTCTTGCAAAACACTCGGCAGACCTCCGTGCAGCCTCTAGAACACGATGGGAGATGTTTTCTGTGCTGGCACAGTTTCTCCTTGCCAGACAGAGTGGAAAAGCTTTTTGCTAAGATGTAGACGAGAAGAGAGGCTAAAGACGAAGGTACGGTGCTCTGCAGAGCTAAGCACCGCTTCCGGACCTCTTTGGGCAGAAGGCGCACACCGCAGAGCACTGTGAGCGGCAGAATCGTCTTTGCGCGAAGAAGCAGCTTCTTCGTCTCCGGGAGCCGGAGAGAGCGGCAACTTCGCAAAGGTGATGAAACAAGCTGTACAACACTGCGATTGTGTGCGCAGCTTGCCAAGTGAGAGAAAACAGTACCTGACCACTCTCCTGCCTTTTCTATTCATATGAACATTCGATTGCAAGCTGTTTTGGACAACTTTCTTTCTCTTCTTGCAAAACACTCGGCAGACCTCCGTGCAGCCTCTAGAACACGATGGGAGATGTTTTCTGTGCTGGCACAGTTTCTCCTTGCCAGACAGAGTGGAAAAGCTTTTTGCTAAGATGTAGACGAGAAGAGAGGCTAAAGACGAAGGTACGGTGCTCTGCAGAGCTAAGCACCGCTCCCGGACCTCTTTCGGCAGAAGGCGCACACCGCAGAGCACAGTGAGCGGCAGAATGGTCTTTGCGCGAAGAAGCAGCTTCTTCGTCTCCGGGAGCCGGAGAGAGCGGCAACTTCGCAAAGGTGATGAAACAAGCTGTACAACACTGCGATTGTGTGCGCAGCTTGCCAACTGAGAGAAAAGAGTACCTGACCACTCTCCTGCCTTTTCTATTCACATGAACATTCGATTGCAAGCTGTTTTGGACAACTTTCTTTCTCTTCTTGCAAAACACTCGGCAGACCTCCGTGCAGCTTCTAGAACACGATGGGAGATGTTTTTTGTGCTGGCACAGTTTCTCCTTGCCAGACAGAGTGGAAAAGCTTTTTGCTAAGATGTAGACGAGAAGAGAGGCTAAAGACGAAGGTACGGTGCTCTGCAGAGCTAAGCACCGCTCCCGGACCTCTTTCGGCAGAAGGCGCACACCGCAGAGCACTGTGAGCGGCAGAATCGTCTTTGCGCGAAGAAGCAGCTTCTTCGTCTCCGGGAGCCGGAGAGAGCGGCAACTTCGCAAAGGTGATGAAACAAGCTGTACAACACTGCGATTGTGTGCGCAGCTTGCCAACTGAGAGAAAACAGTACCTGACCACTCTCCTGCCTTTTCTATTCACTTGAACATTCGATTGCAAGCTGTTTTGGACAACTTTCTTTCTCTTCTTGCAAAACACTCGGCAGACCTCCGTGCAGCCTCTAGAACACGATGGGAGATGTTTTTTGTGCTGGCACAGTTTCTCCTTGCCAGACAGAGTGGAAAAGCTTTTTGCTAAGATGTAGACGAGAAGAGAGGCTAAAGACGAAGGTACGGTGCTCTGCAGAGCTAAGCACAGCTCCCGGACCTCTTTCGGCAGAAGGCGCACACCGCAGAGCACTGTGAGCGGCAGAATCGTCTTTGCGCGAAGAAGCAGCTTCTTCGTCTCCGGGAGCCGGAGAGAGCGGCAGCTTCGCAAAGGTGATGAAACAAGCTGTACAACACTGCGATTGTGTGCGCAGCATGCCAAGTGGGAGAAAACAGTACCTGACCACTCTCCTGCCTTTTCTATTCACATGAACATTCGATTGCAAGCTGTTTTGGACAACTTTCTTTCTCTTCTTGCAAAACACTCGGCAGACCTCCGTGCAGCCTCTAGAACACGATGGGAGATGTTTTCTGTGCTGGCACAGTTTCTCCTTGCCAGACAGAGTGGAAAAGCTTTTTGGTAAGATGTAGACGAGAAGAGAGGCTAAAGACGAAGGTACGGTGCTCTGCAGAGCTAAGCACCGCTTCCGGACCTCTTTCGGCAGAAGGCGCACACCGCAGAGCACTGTGAGCGGCAGAATCGTCTTTGCGCGAAGAAGCAGCTTCTTCGTCTCCGGCAGCCGGAGAGAGCGGCAGCTTCGCAAAGGTGATGAAACAAGCTGTACAACACTGCGATTGTGTGCGCAGCATGCCAAGTGGGAGAAAACAGTACCTGACCACTCTCCTGCCTTTTCTATTCACATGAACATTCGATTGCAAGCTGTTTTGGACAACTTTCTTTCTCTTCTTGCAAAACACTCGGCAGACCTCCGTGCAGCCTCTAGAACACGATGGGAGATGTTTTTTGTGCTGGCACAGTTTCTCCTTGCCAGACAGAGTGGAAAAGCTTTTTGCTAAGATGTAGACGAGAAGAGAGGCTAAAGACGAAGGTACGGTGCTCTGCAGAGCTAAGCACAGCTCCCGGACGTCTTTCGGCAGAAGGCGCACACCGCAGAGCACTGTGAGCGGCAGAATCGTCTTTGCGCGAAGAAGCAGCTTCTTCGTCTCCGGGAGCCGGAGAGAGCGGCAACTTCGCAAAGGTGATGAAACAAGCTGTACAACACTGCGATTGTGTGCGCAGCATGCCAAGTGGGAGAAAACAGTACCTGACCACTCTCCTGCCTTTTCTATTCACATGAACATTCGATTGCAAGCTGTTTTGGACAACTTTCTTTCTCTTCTTGCAAAACACTCGGCAGACCTCCGTGCAGCCTCTAGAACACGATGGGAGATGTTTTCTGTGCTGGCACAGTTTCTCCTTGCCAGACAGAGTGGAAAAGCTTTTTGCTAAGATGTAGACGAGAAGAGAGGCTAAAGACGAAGGTACGGTGCTCTGCAGAGCTAAGCACCGCTTCCGGACCTCTTTGGGCAGAAGGCGCACACCGCAGAGCACTGTGAGCGGCAGAATCGTCTTTGCGCGAAGAAGCAGCTTCTTCGTCTCCGGGAGCCGGAGAGAGCGGCAACTTCGCAAAGGTGATGAAACAAGCTGTACAACACTGCGATTGTGTGCGCAGCTTGCCAACTGAGAGAAAACAGTACCTGACCACTCTCCTGCCTTTTCTATTCATATGAACATTCGATTGCAAGCTGTTTTGGACAACTTTCTTTCTCTTCTTGCAAAACACTCGGCAGACATCCGTGCAGCCTCTAGAACACGATGGGAGATGTTTTCTGTGCTGGCACAGTTTCTCCTTGCCAGACAGAGTGGAAAAGCTTTTTGCTAAGATGTAGACGAGAAGAGAGGCTAAAGACGAAGGTACGGTGCTCTGCAGAGCTAAGCACAGCTCCCGGACCTCTTTCGGCAGAAGGCGCACACCGCAGAGCACAGTGAGCGGCAGAATGGTCTTTGCGCGAAGAAGCAGCTTCTTCGTCTCCGGGAGCCGGAGAGAGCGGCAACTTCGCAAAGGTGATGAAACAAGCTGTACAACACTGCGATTGTGTGCGCAGCTTGCCAACTGAGAGAAAAGAGTACCTGACCACTCTCCTGCCTTTTCTATTCACTTGAACATTCGATTGCAAGCTGTTTTGGACAACTTTCTTTCTCTTCTTGCAAAACACTCGGCAGACCTCCGTGCAGCCTCTAGAACACGATGGGAGATGTTTTTTGTGCTGGCACAGTTTCTCCTTGCCAGACAGAGTGGAAAAGCTTTTTGCTAAGATGTAGACGAGAAGAGAGGCTAAAGACGAAGGTACGGTGCTCTGCAGAGCTAAGCACAGCTCCCGGACGTCTTTCGGCAGAAGGCGCACACCGCAGAGCACTGTGAGCGGCAGAATCGTCTTTGCGCGAAGAAGCAGCTTCTTCGTCTCCGGGAGCCGGAGAGAGCGGCAACTTCGCAAAGGTGATGAAACAAGCTGTACAACACTGCCATTGTGTGCGCAGCATGCCAAGTGGGAGAAAACAGTACCTGACCACTCTCCTGCCTTTTCTATTCACATGAACATTCGATTGCAAGCTGTTTTGGACAACTTTCTTTCTCTTCTTGCAAAACACTCGGCAGACCTCCGTGCAGCCTCTAGAACACGATGGGAGATGTTTTCTGTGCTGGCACAGTTTCTCCTTGCCAGACAGAGTGGAAAAGCTTTTTGCTAAGATGTAGACGAGAAGAGAGGCTAAAGACGAAGGTACGGTGCTCTGCAGAGCTAAGCACCGCTTCCGGACCTGTTTGGGCAGAAGGCGCACACCGCAGAGCACTGTGAGCGGCAGAATCGTCTTTGCGCGAAGAAGCAGCTTCTTCGTCTCCGGGAGCCGGAGAGAGCGGCAACTTCGCAAAGGTGATGAAACAAGCTGTACAACACTGCGATTGTGTGCGCAGCTTGCCAACTGAGAGAAAACAGTACCTGACCACTCTCCTGCCTTTTCTATTCATATGAACATTCGATTGCAAGCTGTTTTGGACAACTTTCTTTCTCTTCTTGCAAAACACTCGGCAGACCTCCGTGCAGCCTCTAGAACACGATGGGAGATGTTTTCTGTGCTGGCACAGTTTCTCCTTGCCAGACAGAGTGGAAAAGCTTTTTGCTAAGATGTAGACGAGAAGAGAGGCTAAAGACGAAGGTACAGTGCTCTGCAGAGCTAAGCACCGCTCCCGTGCCTCTTTCGGCAGAAGGCGCACACCGCAGAGCACAGTGAGCGGCAGAATCGTCTTTGCGCGAAGAAGCAGCTTCTTCGTCTCCGGGAGCCGGAGAGAGCGGCAACTTCGCAAAGGTGATGAAACAAGCTGTACAACACTGCGATTGTGTGAGCAGCGTGCCAACTGAGAGAAAACAGTACCTGACCACTCTCCTGCCTTTTCCATTCACATGAACATTCGATTGCAAGTTGTTTTGGACAACTTTCTTTCTCTTCTTGCAAAACACTCGGCAGACCTCCGTGCAGCCTCTAGAACACGATGGGAGATGTTTTCTGTGCTGGCACAGTTTCTCCTTGCCAGACAGAGTGGAAAAGCTTTTTGCTAAGATGCAGACGAGAAGAAAGGCTAAAGACGAAGGTACGGTGCTCTGCAGAGCTAAGCACCGCTCCCGGACGTCTTTCGGCAGAAGGCGCACACCGCAGAGCACTGTGAGCGGCAGAATCGTCTTTGCGCGAAGAAGCAGCTTCTTCGTCTCCGGGAGCCGGAGAGAGCGGCAACTTCGCAAAGGTGATGAAACAAGCTGTACAACACTGCGATTGTGTGCGCAGCTTGCCAAGTGAGAGAAAACAGTACCTGACCACTCTCCTGCCTTTTCTATTCACATGAACATTCGATTGCAAGCTGTTTTGGACAACTTTCTTTCTCTTCTTGCAAAACACTCGGCAGACCTCCGTGCAGCTTCTAGAACACGATGGGAGATGTTTTCTGTGCTGGCACAGTTTCTCCTTGCCAGACAGAGTGGAAAAGCTTTTTGCTAAGATGTAGACGAGAAGAGAGGCTAAAGACGAAGGTACGGTGCTCTGCAGAGTTAAGCACCGCTCCCGGACCTCTTTCGGCAGAAGGCGCACACCGCAGAGCACTGTGAGCGGCAGAATCGTCTTTGCGCGAAGAAGCAGCTTCTTCGTCTCCGGGAGCCGGAGAGAGCGGCAACTTCGCAAAGGTGATGAAACAAGCTGTACAACACTGCGATTGTGTGCGCAGCTTGCCAACTGAGAGAAAACAGTACCTGACCACTCTCCTGCCTTTTCTATTCACTTGAACATTCGATTGCAAGCTGTTTTGGACAACTTTCTTTCTCTTCTTGCAAAACACTCGGCAGACCTCCGTGCAGCCTCTAGAACACGATGGGAGATGTTTTCTGTGCTGGCACAGTTTCTCCTTGCCAGACAGAGTGGAAAAGCTTTTTGCTAAGATGTAGACGAGAAGAGAGGCTAAAGACGAAGGTACGGTGCTCTGCAGAGCTAAGCACCGCTCCCGGACCTCTTTCGGCAGAAGGCGCACACCGCAGAGCACAGTGAGCGGCAGAATGGTCTTTGCGCGAAGAAGCAGCTTCTTCGTCTCCGGGAGCCGGAGAGAGCGGCAACTTCGCAAAGGTGATGAAACAAGCTGTACAACACTGCGATTGTGTGCGCAGCTTGCCAACTGAGAGAAAACAGTACCTGACCACTCTCCTACATTTCTATTCACATGAACATTCGATTGCAAGCTGTTTTGGACAACTTTCTTTCTCTTCTTGCAAAACACTCGGCAGACCTCCGTGCAGCTTCTAGAACACGATGGGAGATGTTTTCTGTGCTGGCAAAGTTTCTCCTTGCCAGACAGAGTGGAAAAGCTTTTTGCTAAGATGTAGACGAGAAGAGAGGCTAAAGACGAAGGTACGGTGCTCTGCAGAGCTAAGCACCGCTCCCGGACCTCTTTCGGCAGAAGCCGCACACCGCAGAGCACTGTGAGCGGCAGAATCGTCTTTGCGCGAAGAAGCAGCTTCTTCGTCTCCGGGAGCCGGAGAGAGCGGCAACTTCGCAAAGGTGATGAAACAAGCTGTACAACACTGCGATTGTGTGCGCAGCTTACCAACTGAGAGAAAACAGTACCTGACCACTCTCCTGCCTTTTCTATTCACTTGAACATTCGATTGCAAGCTGTTTTGGACAACTTTCTTTCTCTTCTTGCAAAACACTCGGCAGACCTCCGTGCAGCCTCTAGAACACGATGGGAGATGTTTTTTGTGCTGGCACAGTTTCTCCTTGCCAGACAGAGTGGAAAAGCTTTTTGCTAAGATGTAGACGAGAAGAGAGGCTAAAGACGAAGGTACGGTGCTCTGCAGAGCTAAGCACCGCTTCCGGACCTCTTTGGGCAGAAGGCGCACACCGCAGAGCACTGTGAGCGGCAGAATCCTCTTTGCGCGAAGAAGCAGCTTCTTCGTCTCCGGGAGCCGGAGAGAGCGGCAACTTCGCAAAGGTGATGAAACAAGCTGTACAACACTGCGATTGTGTGCGCAGCTTGCCAACTGAGAGAAAACAGTACCTGACCACTCTCCTGCCTTTTCTATTCACATGAACATTCGATTGCAAGCTGTTTTGGACAACTTTCTTTCTCTTCTTGCAAAACACTCGGCAGACCTCCGTGCAGCTTCTAGAACACGATGGGAGATGTTTTCTGTGCTGACACAGTTTCTCCTTGCCAGACAGAGTGGAAAAGCTTTTTGCTAAGATGTAGACGAGAAGAGAGGCTAAAGACGAAGGTACGGTGCTCTGCAGAGTTAAGCACAGCTCCCGGACCTCTTTCGGCAGAAGGCGCACACCGCAGAGCACTGTGAGCGGCAGAATCGTCTTTGCGCGAAGAAGCAGCTTCTTCGTCTCCGGGAGCCGGAGAGAGCGGCAACTTCGCAAAGGTGATGAAACAAGCTGTACAACACTGCGATTGTGTGCGCAGCTTGCCAACTGAGAGAAAACAGTACCTGACCACTCTCCTGCCTTTTCTATTCACTTGAACATTCGATTGCAAGCTGTTTTGGACAACTTTCTTTCTCTTCTTGCAAAACACTCGGCAGACCTCCGTGCAGCCTCTAGAACACGATGGGAGATGTTTTTTGTGCTGGCACAGTTTCTCCTTGCCAGACAGAGTGGAAAAGCTTTTTGCTAAGATGTAGACGAGAAGAGAGGCTAAAGACGAAGGTACGGTGCTCTGCAGAGCTAAGCACAGCTCCCGGACGTCTTTCGGCAGAAGGCGCACACCGCAGAGCACTGTGAGCGGCAGAATCGTCTTTGCGCGAAGAAGCAGCTTCTTCGTCTCCGGGAGCCGGAGAGAGCGGCAACTTCGCAAAGGTGATGAAACAAGCTGTACAACACTGCGATTGTGTGCGCAGCTTGCCAACTGAGAGAAAACAGTACCTGACCACTCTCCTGCCTTTTCTATTCATATGAACATTCGATTGCAAGCTGTTTTGGACAACTTTCTTTCTCTTCTTGCAAAACACTCGGCAGACCTCCGTGCAGCCTCTAGAACACGATGGGAGATGTTTTCTGTGCTGGCACAGTTTCTCCTTGCCAGACAGAGTGGAAAAGCTTTTTGCTAAGATGTAGACGAGAAGAGAGGCTAAAGACGAAGGTACAGTGCTCTGCAGAGCTAAGCACCGCTCCCGTGCCTCTTTCGGCAGAAGGCGCACACCGCAGAGCACAGTGAGCGGCAGAATCGTCTTTGCGCGAAGAAGCAGCTTCTTCGTCTCCGGGAGCCGGAGAGAGCGGCAACTTCGCAAAGGTGATGAAACAAGCTGTACAACACTGCGATTGTGTGAGCAGCGTGCCAACTGAGAGAAAACAGTACCTGACCACTCTCCTGCCTTTTCCATTCACATGAACATTCGATTGCAAGTTGTTTTGGACAACTTTCTTTCTCTTCTTGCAAAACACTCGGCAGACCTCCGTGCAGCCTCTAGAACACGATGGGAGATGTTTTCTGTGCTGGCACAGTTTCTCCTTGCCAGACAGAGTGGAAAAGCTTTTTGCTAAGATGCAGACGAGAAGAAAGGCTAAAGACGAAGGTACGGTGCTCTGCAGAGCTAAGCACCGCTCCCGGACGTCTTTCGGCAGAAGGCGCACACCGCAGAGCACTGTGAGCGGCAGAATCGTCTTTGCGCGAAGAAGCAGCTTCTTCGTCTCCGGGAGCCGGAGAGAGCGGCAACTTCGCAAAGGTGATGAAACAAGCTGTACAACACTGCGATTGTGTGCGCAGCTTGCCAAGTGAGAGAAAACAGTACCTGACCACTCTCCTGCCTTTTCTATTCACATGAACATTCGATTGCAAGCTGTTTTGGACAACTTTCTTTCTCTTCTTGCAAAACACTCGGCAGACCTCCGTGCAGCTTCTAGAACACGATGGGAGATGTTTTCTGTGCTGGCACAGTTTCTCCTTGCCAGACAGAGTGGAAAAGCTTTTTGCTAAGATGTAGACGAGAAGAGAGGCTAAAGACGAAGGTACGGTGCTCTGCAGAGTTAAGCACCGCTCCCGGACCTCTTTCGGCAGAAGGCGCACACCGCAGAGCACTGTGAGCGGCAGAATCGTCTTTGCGCGAAGAAGCAGCTTCTTCGTCTCCGGGAGCCGGAGAGAGCGGCAACTTCGCAAAGGTGATGAAACAAGCTGTACAACACTGCGATTGTGTGCGCAGCTTGCCAACTGAGAGAAAACAGTACCTGACCACTCTCCTGCCTTTTCTATTCACTTGAACATTCGATTGCAAGCTGTTTTGGACAACTTTCTTTCTCTTCTTGCAAAACACTCGGCAGACCTCCGTGCAGCCTCTAGAACACGATGGGAGATGTTTTCTGTGCTGGCACAGTTTCTCCTTGCCAGACAGAGTGGAAAAGCTTTTTGCTAAGATGTAGACGAGAAGAGAGGCTAAAGACGAAGGTACGGTGCTCTGCAGAGCTAAGCACCGCTCCCGGACCTCTTTCGGCAGAAGGCGCACACCGCAGAGCACAGTGAGCGGCAGAATGGTCTTTGCGCGAAGAAGCAGCTTCTTCGTCTCCGGGAGCCGGAGAGAGCGGCAACTTCGCAAAGGTGATGAAACAAGCTGTACAACACTGCGATTGTGTGCGCAGCTTGCCAACTGAGAGAAAACAGTACCTGACCACTCTCCTACATTTCTATTCACATGAACATTCGATTGCAAGCTGTTTTGGACAACTTTCTTTCTCTTCTTGCAAAACACTCGGCAGACCTCCGTGCAGCTTCTAGAACACGATGGGAGATGTTTTCTGTGCTGGCAAAGTTTCTCCTTGCCAGACAGAGTGGAAAAGCTTTTTGCTAAGATGTAGACGAGAAGAGAGGCTAAAGACGAAGGTACGGTGCTCTGCAGAGCTAAGCACCGCTCCCGGACCTCTTTCGGCAGAAGCCGCACACCGCAGAGCACTGTGAGCGGCAGAATCGTCTTTGCGCGAAGAAGCAGCTTCTTCGTCTCCGGGAGCCGGAGAGAGCGGCAACTTCGCAAAGGTGATGAAACAAGCTGTACAACACTGCGATTGTGTGCGCAGCTTACCAACTGAGAGAAAACAGTACCTGACCACTCTCCTGCCTTTTCTATTCACTTGAACATTCGATTGCAAGCTGTTTTGGACAACTTTCTTTCTCTTCTTGCAAAACACTCGGCAGACCTCCGTGCAGCCTCTAGAACACGATGGGAGATGTTTTTTGTGCTGGCACAGTTTCTCCTTGCCAGACAGAGTGGAAAAGCTTTTTGCTAAGATGTAGACGAGAAGAGAGGCTAAAGACGAAGGTACGGTGCTCTGCAGAGCTAAGCACCGCTTCCGGACCTCTTTGGGCAGAAGGCGCACACCGCAGAGCACTGTGAGCGGCAGAATCCTCTTTGCGCGAAGAAGCAGCTTCTTCGTCTCCGGGAGCCGGAGAGAGCGGCAACTTCGCAAAGGTGATGAAACAAGCTGTACAACACTGCGATTGTGTGCGCAGCTTGCCAACTGAGAGAAAACAGTACCTGACCACTCTCCTGCCTTTTCTATTCACATGAACATTCGATTGCAAGCTGTTTTGGACAACTTTCTTTCTCTTCTTGCAAAACACTCGGCAGACCTCCGTGCAGCTTCTAGAACACGATGGGAGATGTTTTCTGTGCTGACACAGTTTCTCCTTGCCAGACAGAGTGGAAAAGCTTTTTGCTAAGATGTAGACGAGAAGAGAGGCTAAAGACGAAGGTACGGTGCTCTGCAGAGTTAAGCACAGCTCCCGGACCTCTTTCGGCAGAAGGCGCACACCGCAGAGCACTGTGAGCGGCAGAATCGTCTTTGCGCGAAGAAGCAGCTTCTTCGTCTCCGGGAGCCGGAGAGAGCGGCAACTTCGCAAAGGTGATGAAACAAGCTGTACAACACTGCGATTGTGTGCGCAGCTTGCCAACTGAGAGAAAACAGTACCTGACCACTCTCCTGCCTTTTCTATTCACTTGAACATTCGATTGCAAGCTGTTTTGGACAACTTTCTTTCTCTTCTTGCAAAACACTCGGCAGACCTCCGTGCAGCCTCTAGAACACGATGGGAGATGTTTTTTGTGCTGGCACAGTTTCTCCTTGCCAGACAGAGTGGAAAAGCTTTTTGCTAAGATGTAGACGAGAAGAGAGGCTAAAGACGAAGGTACGGTGCTCTGCAGAGCTAAGCACAGCTCCCGGACGTCTTTCGGCAGAAGGCGCACACCGCAGAGCACTGTGAGCGGCAGAATCGTCTTTGCGCGAAGAAGCAGCTTCTTCGTCTCCGGGAGCCGGAGAGAGCGGCAACTTCGCAAAGGTGATGAAACAAGCTGTACAACACTGCCATTGTGTGCGCAGCATGCCAAGTGGGAGAAAACAGTACCTGACCACTCTCCTGCCTTTTCTATTCACATGAACATTCGATTGCAAGCTGTTTTGGACAACTTTCTTTCTCTTCTTGCAAAACACTCGGCAGACCTCCGTGCAGCCTCTAGAACACGATGGGAGATGTTTTCTGTGCTGGCACAGTTTCTCCTTGCCAGACAGAGTGGAAAAGCTTTTTGCTAAGATGTAGACGAGAAGAGAGGCTAAAGACGAAGGTACGGTGCTCTGCAGAGCTAAGCACCGCTTCCGGACCTCTTTGGGCAGAAGGCGCACACCGCAGAGCACTGTGAGCGGCAGAATCGTCTTTGCGCGAAGAAGCAGCTTCTTCGTCTCCGGGAGCCGGAGAGAGCGGCAACTTCGCAAAGGTGATGAAACAAGCTGTACAACACTGCGATTGTGTGCGCAGCTTGCCAACTGAGAGAAAACAGTACCTGACCACTCTCCTGCCTTTTCTATTCATATGAACATTCGATTGCAAGCTGTTTTGGACAACTTTCTTTCTCTTCTTGCAAAACACTCGGCAGACCTCCGTGCAGCCTCTAGAACACGATGGGAGATGTTTTTTGTGCTGGCACAGTTTCTCCTTGCCAGACAGAGTGGAAAAGCTTTTTGCTAAGATGTAGACGAGAAGAGAGGCTAAAGACGAAGGTACGGTGCTCTGCAGAGCTAAGCACCGCTCCCGTGCCTCTTTCGGCAGAAGGCGCACACCGCAGAGCACAGTGAGCGGCAGAATCGTCTTTGCGCGAAGAAGCAGCTTCTTCGTCTCCGGGAGCCGGAGAGAGCGGCAACTTCGCAAAGGTGATGAAACAAGCTGTACAACACTGCGATTGTGTGCGCAGCTTGCCAACTGAGAGAAAACAGTACCTGACCACTCTCCTGCCTTTTCTATTCACATGAACATTCGATTGCAAGCTGTTTTGGACAACTTTCTTTCTCTTCTTGCAAAACACTCGGCAGACCTCCGTGCAGCTTCTAGAACACGATGGGAGATGTTTTCTGTGCTGGCACAGTTTCTCCTTGCCAGACAGAGTGGAAAAGCTTTTTGCTAAGATGTAGACGAGAAGAGAGGCTAAAGACGAAGGTACGGTGCTCTGCAGAGTTAAGCACAGCTCCCGGACCTCTTTCGGCAGAAGGCGCACACCGCAGAGCACTGTGAGCGGCAGAATCGTCTTTGCGCGAAGAAGCAGCTTCTTCGTCTCCGGGAGCCGGAGAGAGCGGCAACTTCGCAAAGGTGATGAAACAAGCTGTACAACACTGCGATTGTGTGCGCAGCTTGCCAACTGAGAGAAAACAGTACCTGACCACTCTCCTGCCTTTTCTATTCACTTGAACATTCGATTGCAAGCTGTTTTGGACAACTTTCTTTCTCTTCTTGCAAAACACTCGGCAGACCTCCGTGCAGCCTCTAGAACACGATGGGAGATGTTTTCTGTGCTGGCACAGTTTCTCCTTGCCAGACAGAGTGGAAAAGCTTTTTGCTAAGATGTAGACGAGAAGAGAGGCTAAAGACGAAGGTACGGTGCTCTGCAGAGCTAAGCACCGCTCCCGGACCTCTTTCGGCAGAAGGCGCACACCGCAGAGCACAGTGAGCGGCAGAATGGTCTTTGCGCGAAGAAGCAGCTTCTTCGTCTCCGGGAGCCGGAGAGAGCGGCAACTTCGCAAAGGTGATGAAACAAGCTGTACAACACTGCGATTGTGTGCGCAGCTTGCCAACTGAGAGAAAACAGTACCTGACCACTCTCCTGCCTTTTCTATTCACTTGAACATTCGATTGCAAGCTGTTTTGGACAACTTTCTTTCTCTTCTTGCAAAACACTCGGCAGACCTCCGTGCAGCCTCTAGAACACGATGGGAGATGTTTTTTGTGCTGGCACAGTTTCTCCTTGCCAGACAGAGTGGAAAAGCTTTTTGCTAAGATGTAGACGAGAAGAGAGGCTAAAGACGAAGGTACGGTGCTCTGCAGAGCTAAGCACAGCTCCCGGACGTCTTTCGGCAGAAGGCGCACACCGCAGAGCACTGTGAGCGGCAGAATCGTCTTTGCGCGAAGAAGCAGCTTCTTCGTCTCCGGGAGCCGGAGAGAGCGGCAACTTCGCAAAGGTGATGAAACAAGCTGTACAACACTGCCATTGTGTGCGCAGCATGCCAAGTGGGAGAAAACAGTACCAGACCACTCTCCTGCCTTTTCTATTCACATGAACATTCGATTGCAAGCTGTTTTGGACAACTTTCTTTCTCTTCTTGCAAAACACTCGGCAGACCTCCGTGCAGCCTCTAGAACACGATGGGAGATGTTTTCTGTGCTGGCACAGTTTCTCCTTGCCAGACAGAGTGGAAAAGCTTTTTGCTAAGATGTAGACGAGAAGAGAGGCTAAAGAGGAAGGTACGGTGCTCTGCAGAGCTAAGCACCGCTTCCGGACCTCTTTGGGCAGAAGGCGCACACCGCAGAGCACTGTGAGCGGCAGAATCGTCTTTGCGCGAAGAAGCAGCTTCTTCGTCTCCGGGAGCCGGAGAGAGCGGCAACTTCGCAAAGGTGATGAAACAAGCTGTACAACACTGCGATTGTGTGCGCAGCTTGCCAACTGAGAGAAAACAGTACCTGACCACTCTCCTGCCTTTTCTATTCATATGAACATTCGATTGCAAGCTGTTTTGGACAACTTTCTTTCTCTTCTTGCAAAACACTCGGCAGACCTCCGTGCAGCCTCTAGAACACGATGGGAGATGTTTTCTGTGCTGGCACAGTTTCTCCTTGCCAGACAGAGTGGAAAAGCTTTTTGCTAAGATGTAGACGAGAAGAGAGGCTAAAGACGAAGGTACGGTGCTCTGCAGAGCTAAGCACCGCTCCCGTGCCTCTTTCGGCAGAAGGCGCACACCGCAGAGCACAGTGAGCGGCAGAATCGTCTTTGCGCGAAGAAGCAGCTTCTTCGTCTCCGGGAGCCGGAGAGAGCGGCAACTTCGCAAAGGTGATGAAACAAGCTGTACAACACTGCGATTGTGTGCGCAGCTTACCAACTGAGAGAAAACAGTACCTGACCACTCTCCTGCCTTTTCTATTCACTTGAACATTCGATTGCAAGCTGTTTTGGACAACTTTCTTTCTCTTCTTGCAAAACACTCGGCAGACCTCCGTGCAGCCTCTAGAACACGATGGGAGATGTTTTTTGTGCTGGCACAGTTTCTCCTTGCCAGACAGAGTGGAAAAGCTTTTTGCTAAGATGTAGACGAGAAGAGAGGCTAAAGACGAAGGTACGGTGCTCTGCAGAGCTAAGCACCGCTTCCGGACCTCTTTGGGCAGAAGGCGCACACCGCAGAGCACTGTGAGCGGCAGAATCCTCTTTGCGCGAAGAAGCAGCTTCTTCGTCTCCGGGAGCCGGAGAGAGCGGCAACTTCGCAAAGGTGATGAAACAAGCTGTACAACACTGCGATTGTGTGCGCAGCTTGCCAACTGAGAGAAAACAGTACCTGACCACTCTCCTGCCTTTTCTATTCACATGAACATTCGATTGCAAGCTGTTTTGGACAACTTTCTTTCTCTTCTTGCAAAACACTCGGCAGACCTCCGTGCAGCTTCTAGAACACGATGGGAGATGTTTTCTGTGCTGGCACAGTTTCTCCTTGCCAGACAGAGTGGAAAAGCTTTTTGCTAAGATGTAGACGAGAAGAGAGGCTAAAGACGAAGGTACGGTGCTCTGCAGAGTTAAGCACAGCTCCCGGACCTCTTTCGGCAGAAGGCGCACACCGCAGAGCACTGTGAGCGGCAGAATCGTCTTTGCGCGAAGAAGCAGCTTCTTCGTCTCCGGGAGCCGGAGAGAGCGGCAACTTCGCAAAGGTGATGAAACAAGCTGTACAACACTGCGATTGTGTGCGCAGCTTGCCAACTGAGAGAAAACAGTACCTGACCACTCTCCTGCCTTTTCTATTCACTTGAACATTCGATTGCAAGCTGTTTTGGACAACTTTCTTTCTCTTCTTGCAAAACACTCGGCAGACCTCCGTGCAGCCTCTAGAACACGATGGGAGATGTTTTCTGTGCTGGCACAGTTTCTCCTTGCCAGACAGAGTGGAAAAGCTTTTTGCTAAGATGTAGACGAGAAGAGAGGCTAAAGACGAAGGTACGGTGCTCTGCAGAGCTAAGCACCGCTCCCGGACCTCTTTCGGCAGAAGGCGCACACCGCAGAGCACAGTGAGCGGCAGAATGGTCTTTGCGCGAAGAAGCAGCTTCTTCGTCTCCGGGAGCCGGAGAGAGCGGCAACTTCGCAAAGGTGATGAAACAAGCTGTACAACACTGCGATTGTGTGCGCAGCTTGCCAACTGAGAGAAAAGAGTACCTGACCACTCTCCTGCCTTTTCTATTCACTTGAACATTCGATTGCAAGCTGTTTTGGACAACTTTCTTTCTCTTCTTGCAAAACACTCGGCAGACCTCCGTGCAGCCTCTAGAACACGATGGGAGATGTTTTTTGTGCTGGCACAGTTTCTCCTTGCCAGACAGAGTGGAAAAGCTTTTTGCTAAGATGTAGACGAGAAGAGAGGCTAAAGACGAAGGTACGGTGCTCTGCAGAGCTAAGCACAGCTCCCGGACGTCTTTCGGCAGAAGGCGCACACCGCAGAGCACTGTGAGCGGCAGAATCGTCTTTGCGCGAAGAAGCAGCTTCTTCGTCTCCGGGAGCCGGAGAGAGCGGCAACTTCGCAAAGGTGATGAAACAAGCTGTACAACACTGCCATTGTGTGCGCAGCATGCCAAGTGGGAGAAAACAGTACCTGACCACTCTCCTGCCTTTTCTATTCACATGAACATTCGATTGCAAGCTGTTTTGGACAACTTTCTTTCTCTTCTTGCAAAACACTCGGCAGACCTCCGTGCAGCCTCTAGAACACGATGGGAGATGTTTTCTGTGCTGGCACAGTTTCTCCTTGCCAGACAGAGTGGAAAAGCTTTTTGCTAAGATGTAGACGAGAAGAGAGGCTAAAGACGAAGGTACGGTGCTCTGCAGAGCTAAGCACCGCTTCCGGACCTGTTTGGGCAGAAGGCGCACACCGCAGAGCACTGTGAGCGGCAGAATCGTCTTTGCGCGAAGAAGCAGCTTCTTCGTCTCCGGGAGCCGGAGAGAGCGGCAACTTCGCAAAGGTGATGAAACAAGCTGTACAACACTGCGATTGTGTGCGCAGCTTGCCAACTGAGAGAAAACAGTACCTGACCACTCTCCTGCCTTTTCTATTCATATGAACATTCGATTGCAAGCTGTTTTGGACAACTTTCTTTCTCTTCTTGCAAAACACTCGGCAGACCTCCGTGCAGCCTCTAGAACACGATGGGAGATGTTTTCTGTGCTGGCACAGTTTCTCCTTGCCAGACAGAGTGGAAAAGCTTTTTGCTAAGATGTAGACGAGAAGAGAGGCTAAAGACGAAGGTACAGTGCTCTGCAGAGCTAAGCACCGCTCCCGTGCCTCTTTCGGCAGAAGGCGCACACCGCAGAGCACAGTGAGCGGCAGAATCGTCTTTGCGCGAAGAAGCAGCTTCTTCGTCTCCGGGAGCCGGAGAGAGCGGCAACTTCGCAAAGGTGATGAAACAAGCTGTACAACACTGCGATTGTGTGAGCAGCGTGCCAACTGAGAGAAAACAGTACCTGACCACTCTCCTGCCTTTTCCATTCACATGAACATTCGATTGCAAGTTGTTTTGGACAACTTTCTTTCTCTTCTTGCAAAACACTCGGCAGACCTCCGTGCAGCCTCTAGAACACGATGGGAGATGTTTTCTGTGCTGGCACAGTTTCTCCTTGCCAGACAGAGTGGAAAAGCTTTTTGCTAAGATGCAGACGAGAAGAAAGGCTAAAGACGAAGGTACGGTGCTCTGCAGAGCTAAGCACCGCTCCCGGACGTCTTTCGGCAGAAGGCGCACACCGCAGAGCACTGTGAGCGGCAGAATCGTCTTTGCGCGAAGAAGCAGCTTCTTCGTCTCCGGGAGCCGGAGAGAGCGGCAACTTCGCAAAGGTGATGAAACAAGCTGTACAACACTGCGATTGTGTGCGCAGCTTGCCAAGTGAGAGAAAACAGTACCTGACCACTCTCCTGCCTTTTCTATTCACATGAACATTCGATTGCAAGCTGTTTTGGACAACTTTCTTTCTCTTCTTGCAAAACACTCGGCAGACCTCCGTGCAGCTTCTAGAACACGATGGGAGATGTTTTCTGTGCTGGCACAGTTTCTCCTTGCCAGACAGAGTGGAAAAGCTTTTTGCTAAGATGTAGACGAGAAGAGAGGCTAAAGACGAAGGTACGGTGCTCTGCAGAGTTAAGCACCGCTCCCGGACCTCTTTCGGCAGAAGGCGCACACCGCAGAGCACTGTGAGCGGCAGAATCGTCTTTGCGCGAAGAAGCAGCTTCTTCGTCTCCGGGAGCCGGAGAGAGCGGCAACTTCGCAAAGGTGATGAAACAAGCTGTACAACACTGCGATTGTGTGCGCAGCTTGCCAACTGAGAGAAAACAGTACCTGACCACTCTCCTGCCTTTTCTATTCACTTGAACATTCGATTGCAAGCTGTTTTGGACAACTTTCTTTCTCTTCTTGCAAAACACTCGGCAGACCTCCGTGCAGCCTCTAGAACACGATGGGAGATGTTTTCTGTGCTGGCACAGTTTCTCCTTGCCAGACAGAGTGGAAAAGCTTTTTGCTAAGATGTAGACGAGAAGAGAGGCTAAAGACGAAGGTACGGTGCTCTGCAGAGCTAAGCACCGCTCCCGGACCTCTTTCGGCAGAAGGCGCACACCGCAGAGCACAGTGAGCGGCAGAATGGTCTTTGCGCGAAGAAGCAGCTTCTTCGTCTCCGGGAGCCGGAGAGAGCGGCAACTTCGCAAAGGTGATGAAACAAGCTGTACAACACTGCGATTGTGTGCGCAGCTTGCCAACTGAGAGAAAACAGTACCTGACCACTCTCCTACATTTCTATTCACATGAACATTCGATTGCAAGCTGTTTTGGACAACTTTCTTTCTCTTCTTGCAAAACACTCGGCAGACCTCCGTGCAGCTTCTAGAACACGATGGGAGATGTTTTCTGTGCTGGCAAAGTTTCTCCTTGCCAGACAGAGTGGAAAAGCTTTTTGCTAAGATGTAGACGAGAAGAGAGGCTAAAGACGAAGGTACGGTGCTCTGCAGAGCTAAGCACCGCTCCCGGACCTCTTTCGGCAGAAGCCGCACACCGCAGAGCACTGTGAGCGGCAGAATCGTCTTTGCGCGAAGAAGCAGCTTCTTCGTCTCCGGGAGCCGGAGAGAGCGGCAACTTCGCAAAGGTGATGAAACAAGCTGTACAACACTGCGATTGTGTGCGCAGCTTACCAACTGAGAGAAAACAGTACCTGACCACTCTCCTGCCTTTTCTATTCACTTGAACATTCGATTGCAAGCTGTTTTGGACAACTTTCTTTCTCTTCTTGCAAAACACTCGGCAGACCTCCGTGCAGCCTCTAGAACACGATGGGAGATGTTTTTTGTGCTGGCACAGTTTCTCCTTGCCAGACAGAGTGGAAAAGCTTTTTGCTAAGATGTAGACGAGAAGAGAGGCTAAAGACGAAGGTACGGTGCTCTGCAGAGCTAAGCACCGCTTCCGGACCTCTTTGGGCAGAAGGCGCACACCGCAGAGCACTGTGAGCGGCAGAATCGTCTTTGCGCGAAGAAGCAGCTTCTTCGTCTCCGGGAGCCGGAGAGAGCGGCAACTTCGCAAAGGTGATGAAACAAGCTGTACAACACTGCGATTGTGTGCGCAGCTTGCCAACTGAGAGAAAACAGTACCTGACCACTCTCCTGCCTTTTCTATTCACTTGAACATTCGATTGCAAGCTGTTTTGGACAACTTTCTTTCTCTTCTTGCAAAACACTCGGCAGACCTCCGTGCAGCCTCTAGAACACGATGGGAGATGTTTTTTGTGCTGGCACAGTTTCTCCTTGCCAGACAGAGTGGAAAAGCTTTTTGCTAAGATGTAGACGAGAAGAGAGGCTAAAGACGAAGGTACGGTGCTCTGCAGAGCTAAGCACAGCTCCCGGACGTCTTTCGGCAGAAGGCGCACACCGCAGAGCACTGTGAGCGGCAGAATCGTCTTTGCGCGAAGAAGCAGCTTCTTCGTCTCCGGGAGCCGGAGAGAGCGGCAACTTCGCAAAGGTGATGAAACAAGCTGTACAACACTGCCATTGTGTGCGCAGCATGCCAAGTGGGAGAAAACAGTACCTGACCACTCTCCTGCCTTTTCTATTCACATGAACATTCGATTGCAAGCTGTTTTGGACAACTTTCTTTCTCTTCTTGCAAAACACTCGGCAGACCTCCGTGCAGCCTCTAGAACACGATGGGAGATGTTTTCTGTGCTGGCACAGTTTCTCCTTGCCAGACAGAGTGGAAAAGCTTTTTGCTAAGATGTAGACGAGAAGAGAGGCTAAAGACGAAGGTACGGTGCTCTGCAGAGCTAAGCACCGCTTCCGGACCTCTTTGGGCAGAAGGCGCACACCGCAGAGCACTGTGAGCGGCAGAATCGTCTTTGCGCGAAGAAGCAGCTTCTTCGTCTCCGGGAGCCGGAGAGAGCGGCAACTTCGCAAAGGTGATGAAACAAGCTGTACAACACTGCGATTGTGTGCGCAGCTTGCCAACTGAGAGAAAACAGTACCTGACCACTCTCCTGCCTTTTCTATTCATATGAACATTCGATTGCAAGCTGTTTTGGACAACTTTCTTTCTCTTCTTGCAAAACACTCGGCAGACCTCCGTGCAGCCTCTAGAACACGATGGGAGATGTTTTCTGTGCTGGCACAGTTTCTCCTTGCCAGACAGAGTGGAAAAGCTTTTTGCAAAGATGTAGACGAGAAGAGAGGCTAAAGACGAAGGTACGGTGCTCTGCAGAGCTAAGCACCGCTCCCGTGCCTCTTTCGGCAGAAGGCGCACACCGCAGAGCACAGTGAGCGGCAGAATCGTCTTTGCGCGAAGAAGCAGCTTCTTCGTCTCCGGGAGCCGGAGAGAGCGGCAACTTCGCAAAGGTGATGAAACAAGCTGTACAACACTGCGATTGTGTGCGCAGCTTACCAACTGAAAGAAAACAGTACCTGACCACTCTCCTGCCTTTTCTATTCACTTGAACATTCGATTGCAAGCTGTTTTGGACAACTTTCTTTCTCTTCTTGCAAAACACTCGGCAGACCTCCGTGCAGCCTCTAGAACACGATGGGAGATGTTTTTTGTGCTGGCACAGTTTCTCCTTGCCAGACAGAGTGGAAAAGCTTTTTGCTAAGATGTAGACGAGAAGAGAGGCTAAAGACGAAGGTACGGTGCTCTGCAGAGCTAAGCACCGCTTCCGGACCTCTTTGGGCAGAAGGCGCACACCGCAGAGCACTGTGAGCGGCAGAATCCTCTTTGCGCGAAGAAGCAGCTTCTTCGTCTCCGGGAGCCGGAGAGAGCGGCAACTTCGCAAAGGTGATGAAACAAGCTGTACAACACTGCGATTGTGTGCGCAGCTTGCCAACTGAGAGAAAACAGTACCTGACCACTCTCCTGCCTTTTCTATTCACATGAACATTCGATTGCAAGCTGTTTTGGACAACTTTCTTTCTCTTCTTGCAAAACACTCGGCAGACCTCCGTGCAGCTTCTAGAACACGATGGGAGATGTTTTCTGTGCTGGCACAGTTTCTCCTTGCCAGACAGAGTGGAAAAGCTTTTTGCTAAGATGTAGACGAGAAGAGAGGCTAAAGACGAAGGTACGGTGCTCTGCAGAGTTAAGCACAGCTCCCGGACCTCTTTGGGCAGAAGGCGCACACCGCAGAGCACTGTGAGCGGCAGAATCGTCTTTGCGCGAAGAAGCAGCTTCTTCGTCTCCGGGAGCCGGAGAGAGCGGCAACTTCGCAAAGGTGATGAAACAAGCTGTACAACACTGCGATTGTGTGCGCAGCTTGCCAACTGAGAGAAAACAGTACCTGACCACTGTCCTGCCTTTTCTATTCACTTGAACATTCGATTGCAAGCTGTTTTGGACAACTTTCTTTCTCTTCTTGCAAAACACTCGGCAGACCTCCGTGCAGCCTCTAGAACACGATGGGAGATGTTTTTTGTGCTGGCACAGTTTCTCCTTGCCAGACAGAGTGGAAAAGTATTTTGCTAAGATGTAGACGAGAAGAGAGGCTAAAGACGAAGGTACGGTGCTCTGCAGAGCTAAGCACAGCTCCCGGACGTCTTTCGGCAGAAGGCGCACACCGCAGAGCACTGTGAGCGGCAGAATCGTCTTTGCGCGAAGAAGCAGCTTCTTCGTCTCCGGGAGCCGGAGAGAGCGGCAACTTCGCAAAGGTGATGAAACAAGCTGTACAACACTGCGATTGTGTGCGCAGCTTACCAACTGAGAGAAAACAGTACCTGACCACTCTCCTGCCTTTTCTATTCACTTGAACATTCGATTGCAAGCTGTTTTGGACAACTTTCTTTCTCTTCTTGCAAAACACTCGGCAGACCTCCGTGCAGCCTCTAGAACACGATGGGAGATGTTTTTTGTGCTGGCACAGTTTCTCCTTGCCAGACAGAGTGGAAAAGCTTTTTGCTAAGATGTAGACGAGAAGAGAGGCTAAAGACGAAGGTACGGTGCTCTGCAGAGCTAAGCACCGCTTCCGGACCTCTTTGGGCAGAAGGCGCACACCGCAGAGCACTGTGAGCGGCAGAATCCTCTTTGCGCGAAGAAGCAGCTTCTTCGTCTCCGGGAGCCGGAGAGAGCGGCAACTTCGCAAAGGTGATGAAACAAGCTGTACAACACTGCGATTGTGTGCGCAGCTTGCCAACTGAGAGAAAACAGTACCTGACCACTCTCCTGCCTTTTCTATTCACATGAACATTCGATTGCAAGCTGTTTTGGACAACTTTCTTTCTCTTCTTGCAAAACACTCGGCAGACCTCCGTGCAGCTTCTAGAACACGATGGGAGATGTTTTCTGTGCTGGCACAGTTTCTCCTTGCCAGACAGAGTGGAAAAGCTTTTTGCTAAGATGTAGACGAGAAGAGAGGCTAAAGACGAAGGTACGGTGCTCTGCAGAGTTAAGCACAGCTCCCGGACCTCTTTCGGCAGAAGGCGCACACCGCAGAGCACTGTGAGCGGCAGAATCGTCTTTGCGCGAAGAAGCAGCTTCTTCGTCTCCGGGAGCCGGAGAGAGCGGCAACTTCGCAAAGGTGATGAAACAAGCTGTACAACACTGCGATTGTGTGCGCAGCTTGCCAACTGAGAGAAAACAGTACCTGACCACTCTCCTGCCTTTTCTATTCACTTGAACATTCGATTGCAAGCTGTTTTGGACAACTTTCTTTCTCTTCTTGCAAAACACTCGGCAGACCTCCGTGCAGCCTCTAGAACACGATGGGAGATGTTTTTTGTGCTGGCACAGTTTCTCCTTGCCAGACAGAGTGGAAAAGCTTTTTGCTAAGATGTAGACGAGAAGAGAGGCTAAAGATGAAGGTACGGTGCTCTGCAGAGCTAAGCACAGCTCCCGGACGTCTTTCGGCAGAAGGCGCACACCGCAGAGCACTGTGAGCGGCAGAATCGTCTTTGCGCGAAGAAGCAGCTTCTTCGTCTCCGGGAGCCGGAGAGAGCGGCAACTTCGCAAAGGTGATGAAACAAGCTGTACAACACTGCCATTGTGTGCGCAGCATGCCAAGTGGGAGAAAACAGTACCTGACCACTCTCCTGCCTTTTCTATTCACATGAACATTCGATTGCAAGCTGTTTTGGACAACTTTCTTTCTCTTCTTGCAAAACACTCGGCAGACCTCCGTGCAGCCTCTAGAACACGATGGGAGATGTTTTCTGTGCTGGCACAGTTTCTCCTTGCCAGACAGAGTGGAAAAGCTTTTTGCTAAGATGTAGACGAGAAGAGAGGCTAAAGACGAAGGTACGGTGCTCTGCAGAGCTAAGCACCGCTTCCGGACCTCTTTGGGCAGAAGGCGCACACCGCAGAGCACTGTGAGCGGCAGAATCGTCTTTGCGCGAAGAAGCAGCTTCTTCGTCTCCGGGAGCCGGAGAGAGCGGCAACTTCGCAAAGGTGATGAAACAAGCTGTACAACACTGCGATTGTGTGCGCAGCTTGCCAACTGAGAGAAAACAGTACCTGACCACTCTCCTGCCTTTTCTATTCATATGAACATTCGATTGCAAGCTGTTTTGGACAACTTTCTTTCTCTTCTTGCAAAACACTCGGCAGACCTCCGTGCAGCCTCTAGAACACGATGGGAGATGTTTTCTGTGCTGGCACAGTTTCTCCTTGCCAGACAGAGTGGAAAAGCTTTTTGCTAAGATGTAGACGAGAAGAGAGGCTAAAGACGAAGGTACGGTGCTCTGCAGAGCTAAGCACCGCTTCCGGACCTCTTTGGGCAGAAGGCGCACACCGCAGAGCACTGTGAGCGGCAGAATCGTCTTTGCGCGAAGAAGCAGCTTCTTCGTCTCCGGGAGCCGGAGAGAGCGGCAACTTCGCAAAGGTGATGAAACAAGCTGTACAACACTGCGATTGTGTGCGCAGCTTGCCAAGTGAGAGAAAACAGTACCTGACCACTCTCCTGCCTTTTCTATTCATATGAACATTCGATTGCAAGCTGTTTTGGACAACTTTCTTTCTCTTCTTGCAAAACACTCGGCAGACCTCCGTGCAGCCTCTAGAACACGATGGGAGATGTTTTCTGTGCTGGCACAGTTTCTCCTTGCCAGACAGAGTGGAAAAGCTTTTTGCTAAGATGTAGACGAGAAGAGAGGCTAAAGACGAAGGTACGGTGCTCTGCAGAGCTAAGCACCGCTCCCGTGCCTCTTTCGGCAGAAGGCGCACACCGCAGAGCACTGTGAGCGGCAGAATCGTCTTTGCGCGAAGAAGCAGCTTCTTCGTCTCCGGGAGCCGGAGAGAGCGGCAACTTCGCAAAGGTGATGAAACAAGCTGTACAACACTGCGATTGTGTGCGCAGCTTGCCAACTGAGAGAAAAGAGTACCTGACCACTCTCCTGCCTTTTCTATTCACTTGAACATTCGATTGCAAGCTGTTTTGGACAACTTTCTTTCTCTTCTTGCAAAACACTCGGCAGACCTCCGTGCAGCCTCTAGAACACGATGGGAGATGTTTTTTGTGCTGGCACAGTTTCTCCTTGCCAGACAGAGTGGAAAAGCTTTTTGCTAAGATGTAGACGAGAAGAGAGGCTAAAGACGAAGGTACGGTGCTCTGCAGAGCTAAGCACAGCTCCCGGACGTCTTTCGGCAGAAGGCGCACACCGCAGAGCACTGTGAGCGGCAGAATCGTCTTTGCGCGAAGAAGCAGCTTCTTCGTCTCCGGGAGCCGGAGAGAGCGGCAACTTCGCAAAGGTGATGAAACAAGCTGTACAACACTGCCATTGTGTGCGCAGCATGCCAAGTGGGAGAAAACAGTACCTGACCACTCTCCTGCCTTTTCTATTCACATGAACATTCGATTGCAAGCTGTTTTGGACAACTTTCTTTCTCTTCTTGCAAAACACTCGGCAGACCTCCGTGCAGCCTCTAGAACACGATGGGAGATGTTTTCTGTGCTGGCACAGTTTTTCCTTGCCAGACAGAGTGGAAAAGCTTTTTGCTAAGATGTAGACGAGAAGAGAGGCTAAAGACGAAGGTACGGTGCTCTGCAGAGCTAAGCACCGCTTCCGGACCTCTTTGGGCAGAAGGCGCACACCGCAGAGCACTGTGAGCGGCAGAATCGTCTTTGCGCGAAGAAGCAGCTTCTTCGTCTCCGGGAGCCGGAGAGAGCGGCAACTTCGCAAAGGTGATGAAACAAGCTGTACAACACTGCGATTGTGTGCGCAGCTTGCCAACTGAGAGAAAACAGTACCTGACCACTCTCCTGCCTTTTCTATTCATATGAACATTCGATTGCAAGCTGTTTTGGACAACTTTCTTTCTCTTCTTGCAAAACACTCGGCAGACCTCCGTGCAGCCTCTAGAACACGATGGGAGATGTTTTCTGTGCTGGCACAGTTTCTCCTTGCCAGACAGAGTGGAAAAGCTTTTTGCTAAGATGTAGACGAGAAGAGAGGCTAAAGACGAAGGTACGGTGCTCTGCAGAGCTAAGCACCGCTCCCGTGCCTCTTTCGGCAGAAGCCGCACACCGCAGAGCACAGTGAGCGGCAGAATCGTCTTTGCGCGAAGAAGCAGCTTCTTCGTCTCCGGGAGCCGGAGAGAGCGGCAACTTCGCAAAGGTGATGAAACAAGCTGTACAACACTGCGATTGTGTGAGCAGCGTGCCAACTGAGAGAAAACAGTACCTGACCACTCTCCTGCCTTTTCCATTCACATGAATATTCGATTGCAAGTTGTTTTGGACAACTTTCTTTCTCTTCTTGCAAAACACTCGGCAGACCTCCGTGCAGCCTCTAGAACACGATGGGAGATGTTTTCTGTGCTGGCACAGTTTCTCCTTGCCAGACAGAGTGGAAAAGCTTTTTGCTAAGATGCAGACGAGAAGAAAGGCTAAAGACGAAGGTACGGTGCTCTGCAGAGCTAAGCAGCGCTCCCGGACGTCTTTCGGCAGAAGGCGCACACCGCAGAGCACTGTGAGCGGCAGAATCGTCTTTGCGCGAAGAAGCAGCTTCTTCGTCTCCGGGAGCCGGAGAGAGCAGCAACTTCGCAAAGGTGATGAAACAAGCTGTACAACACTGCGATTGTGTGCGCAGCTTGCCAAGTGAGAGAAAACAGTACCTGACCACTCTCCTGCCTTTTCTATTCACATGAACATTCGATTGCAAGCTGTTTTGGACAACTTTCTTTCTCTTCTTGCAAAACACTCGGCAGACCTCCGTGCAGCTTCTAGAACACGATGGGAGATGTTTTCTGTGCTGGCACAGTTTCTCCTTGCCAGACAGAGTGGAAAAGCTTTTTGCTAAGATGTAGACGAGAAGAGAGGCTAAAGACGAAGGTACGGTGCTCTGCAGAGTTAAGCACCGCTCCCGGACCTCTTTCGGCAGAAGGCGCACACCGCAGAGCACTGTGAGCGGCAGAATGGTCTTTGCGCGAAGAAGCAGCTTCTTCGTCTCCGGGAGCCGGAGAGAGCGGCAACTTCGCAAAGGTGATGAAACAAGCTGTACAACACTGCGATTGTGTGCGCAGCTTGCCAACTGAGAGAAAACAGTACCTGACCACTCTCCTGCCTTTTCTATTCACATGAACATTCGATTGCAAGCTGTTTTGGACAACTTTCTTTCTCTTCTTGCAAAACACTCGGCAGACCTCCGTGCAGCCTCTAGAACACGATGGGAGATGTTTTCTGTGCTGGCACAGTTTCTCCTTGCCAGACAGAGTGGAAAAGCTTTTTGCTAAGATGCAGACGAGAAGAGAGGCTAAAGACGAAGGTACGGTGCTCTGCAGAGCTAAGCACCGCTCCCGGACGTCTTTCGGCAGAAGGCGCACACCGCAGAGCACTGTGAGCGGCAGAATCGTCTTTGCGCGAAGAAGCAGCTTCTTCGTCTCCGGGAGCCGGAGAGAGCGGCAACTTCGCAAAGGTGATGAAACAAGCTGTACAACACTGCGATTGTGTGCGCAGCTTGCCAACTGAGAGAAAACAGTACCTGACCACTCTCCTACATTTCTATTCACATGAACATTCGATTGCAAGCTGTTTTGGACAACTTTCTTTCTCTTCTTGCAAAACACTCGGCAGACCTCCGTGCAGCTTCTAGAACACGATGGGAGATGTTTTCTGTGCTGGCAAAGTTTCTCCTTGCCAGACAGAGTGGAAAAGCTTTTTGCTAAGATGTAGACGAGAAGAGAGGCTAAAGACGAAGGTACGGTGCTCTGCAGAGCTAAGCACCGCTCCCGGACCTCTTTCGGCAGAAGGCGCACACCGCAGAGCACTGTGAGCGGCAGAATCGTCTTTGCGCGAAGAAGCAGCTTCTTCGTCTCCGGGAGCCGGAGAGAGCGGCAACTTCGCAAAGGTGATGAAACAAGCTGTACAACACTGCGATTGTGTGCGCAGCTTACCAACTGAGAGAAAACAGTACCTGACCACTCTCCTGCCTTTTCTATTCACTTGAACATTCGATTGCAAGCTGTTTTGGACAACTTTCTTTCTCTTCTTGCAAAACACTCGGCAGACCTCCGTGCAGCCTCTAGAACACGATGGGAGATGTTTTTTGTGCTGGCACAGTTTCTCCTTGCCAGACAGAGTGGAAAAGCTTTTTGCTAAGATGTAGACGAGAAGAGAGGCTAAAGACGAAGGTACGGTGCTCTGCAGAGCTAAGCACCGCTTCCGGACCTCTTTGGGCAGAAGGCGCACACCGCAGAGCACTGTGAGCGGCAGAATCCTCTTTGCGCGAAGAAGCAGCTTCTTCGTCTCCGGGAGCCGGAGAGAGCGGCAACTTCGCAAAGGTGATGAAACAAGCTGTACAACACTGCGATTGTGTGCGCAGCTTGCCAACTGAGAGAAAACAGTACCTGACCACTCTCCTGCCTTTTCTATTCACATGAACATTCGATTGCAAGCTGTTTTGGACAACTTTCTTTCTCTTCTTGCAAAACACTCGGCAGACCTCCGTGCAGCTTCTAGAACACGATGGGAGATGTTTTCTGTGCTGGCACAGTTTCTCCTTGCCAGACAGAGTGGAAAAGCTTTTTGCTAAGATGTAGACGAGAAGAGAGGCTAAAGACGAAGGTACGGTGCTCTGCAGAGTTAAGCACAGCTCCCGGACCTCTTTCGGCAGAAGGCGCACACCGCAGAGCACTGTGAGCGGCAGAATCGTCTTTGCGCGAAGAAGCAGCTTCTTCGTCTCCGGGAGCCGGAGAGAGCGGCAACTTCGCAAAGGTGATGAAACAAGCTGTACAACACTGCGATTGTGTGCGCAGCTTGCCAACTGAGAGAAAACAGTACCTGACCACTCTCCTGCCTTTTCTATTCACTTGAACATTCGATTGCAAGCTGTTTTGGACAACTTTCTTTCTCTTCTTGCAAAACACTCGGCAGACCTCCGTGCAGCCTCTAGAACACGATGGGAGATGTTTTTTGTGCTGGCACAGTTTCTCCTTGCCAGACAGAGTGGAAAAGCTTTTTGCTAAGATGTAGACGAGAAGAGAGGCTAAAGACGAAGGTACGGTGCTCTGCAGAGCTAAGCACCGCTTCCGGACCTCTTTGGGCAGAAGGCGCACACCGCAGAGCACTGTGAGCGGCAGAATCGTCTTTGCGCGAAGAAGCAGCTTCTTCGTCTCCGGGAGCCGGAGAGAGCGGCAACTTCGCAAAGGTGATGAAACAAGCTGTACAACACTGCGATTGTGTGCGTAGCTTGCCAACTGAGAGAAAAGAGTACCTGACCACTCTCCTGCCTTTCTATTCATATGAACATTCGATTGCAAGCTGTTTTGGACAACTTTCTTTCTCTTCTTGCAAAACACTCGGCAGACCTCCGTGCAGCCTCTAGAACACGATGGGAGATGTTTTCTGTGCTGGCACAGTTTCTCCTTGCCAGACAGAGTGGAAAAGCTTTTTGCTAAGATGTAGACGAGAAGAGAGGCTAAAGACGAAGGTACGGTGCTCTGCAGAGCTAAGCACCGCTCCCGGACCTCTTTCGGCAGAAGGCGCACACCGCAGAGCACTGTGAGCGGCAGAATCGTCTTTGCGCGAAGAAGCAGCTTCTTCGTCTCCGGGAGCCGGAGAGAGCGGCAACTTCGCAAAGGTGATGAAACAAGCTGTACAACACTGCGATTGTGTGCGCAGCTTGCCAACTGAGAGAAAACAGTACCTGACCACTCTCCTGCCTTTTCTATTCACTTGAACATTCGATTGCAAGCTGTTTTGGACAACTTTCTTTCTCTTCTTGCAAAACACTCGGCAGACCTCCGTGCAGCCTCTAGAACACGATGGGAGATGTTTTTTGTGCTGGCACAGTTTCTCCTTGCCAGACAGAGTGGAAAAGCTTTTTGCTAAGATGTAGACGAGAAGAGAGGCTAAAGACGAAGGTACGGTGCTCTGCAGAGCTAAGCACAGCTCCCGGACCTCTTTCGGCAGAAGGCGCACACCGCAGAGCACTGTGAGCGGCAGAATCGTCTTTGCGCGAAGAAGCAGCTTCTTCGTCTCCGGGAGCCGGAGAGAGCGGCAGCTTCGCAAAGGTGATGAAACAAGCTGTACAACACTGCGATTGTGTGCGCAGCATGCCAAGTGGGAGAAAACAGTACCTGACCACTCTCCTGCCTTTTCTATTCACATGAACATTCGATTGCAAGCTGTTTTGGACAACTTTCTTTCTCTTCTTGCAAAACACTCGGCAGACCTCCGTGCAGCCTCTAGAACACGATGGGAGATGTTTTCTGTGCTGGCACAGTTTCTCCTTGCCAGACAGAGTGGAAAAGCTTTTTGCTAAGATGTAGACGAGAAGAGAGGCTAAAGACGAAGGTACGGTGCTCTGCAGAGCTAAGCACCGCTCCCGGACCTCTTTCGGCAGAAGGCGCACACCGCAGAGCACAGTGAGCGGCAGAATCGTCTTTGCGCGAAGAAGCAGCTTCTTCGTCTCCGGGAGCCGGAGAGAGCGGCAACTTCGCAAAGGTGATGAAACAAGCTGTACAACACTGCGATTGTGTGCGCAGCTTGCCAAGTGAGAGAAAACAGTACCTGACCACTCTCCTACCTTTTCTATTCACATGAACATTCGATTGCAAGCTGTTTTGGACAACTTTCTTTCTCTTCTTGCAAAACACTCGGCAGACCTCCGTGCAGCTTCTAGAACACGATGGGAGATGTTTTCTGTGCTGGCAAAGTTTCTCCTTGCCAGACAGAGTGGAAAAGCTTTTTGCTAAGATGTAGACGAGAAGAGAGGCTAAAGACGAAGGTACGGTGCTCTGCAGAGCTAAGCACCGCTCCCGGACCTCTTTCGGCAGAAGGCGCACACCGCAGAGCACTGTGAGCGGCAGAATCGTCTTTGCGCGAAGAAGCAGCTTCTTCGTCTCCGGGAGCCGGAGAGAGCGGCAACTTCGCAAAGGTGATGAAACAAGCTGTACAACACTGCGATTGTGTGCGCAGCTTGCCAACTGAGAGAAAACAGTACCTGACCACTCTCCTGCCTTTTCTATTCACATGAACATTCGATTGCAAGCTGTTTTGGACAACTTTCTTTCTCTTCTTGCAAAACACTCGGCAGACCTCCGTGCAGCCTCTAGAACACGATGGGAGATGTTTTTTGTGCTGGCACAGTTTCTCCTTGCCAGACAGAGTTGAAAAGCTTTTTGCTAAGATGTAGACGAGAAGAGAGGCTAAAGACGAAGGTACGGTGCTCTGCAGAGCTAAGCACAGCTCCCGGACCTCTTTCGGCAGAAGGCGCACACCGCAGAGCACTGTGAGCGGCAGAATCGTCTTTGCGCGAAGAAGCAGCTTCTTCGTCTCCGGGAGCCGGAGAGAGCGGCAGCTTCGCAAAGGTGATGAAACAAGCTGTACAACACTGCGATTGTGTGCGCAGCGTGCCAAGTGGGAGAAAACAGTACCTGACCACTCTCCTGCCTTTTCTATTCACATGAACATTCGATTGCAAGCTGTTTTGGACAACTTTCTTTCTCTTCTTGCAAAACACTCGGCAGACCTCCGTGCAGCCTCTAGAACACGATGGGAGATGTTTTCTGTGCTGGCACAGTTTCTCCTTGCCAGACAGAGTGGAAAAGCTTTTTGCAAAGATGTAGACGAGAAGAGAGGCTAAAGACGAAGGTACGGTGCTCTGCAGAGCTAAGCACCGCTTCCGGACCTCTTTGGGCAGAAGGCGCACACCGCAGAGCACTGTGAGCGGCAGAATCGTCTTTGCGCGAAGAAGCAGCTTCTTCGTCTCCGGGAGCCGGAGAGAGCGGCAACTTCGCAAAGGTGATGAAACAAGCTGTACAACACTGCGATTGTGTGCGCAGCTTGCCAACTGAGAGAAAACAGTACCTGACCACTCTCCTGCCTTTTCTATTCATATGAACATTCGATTGCAAGCTGTTTTGGACAACTTTATTTCTCTTCTTGCAAAACACTCGGCAGACCTCCGTGCAGCCTCTAGAAGACGATGGGAGATGTTTTCTGTGCTGGCAGAGTTTCTCCTTGCCAGACAGAGTGGAAAAGCTTTTTGCTAAGATGCAGACGAGAAGAGAGGCTAAAGACGAAGGTACGGTGCTCTGCAGAGCTAAGCACCGCTTCCGGGCGTCTTTCGGCAGAAGGCGCACACCGCAGAGCACAGTGAGCGGCAGAATCGTCTTTGCGCGAAGAAGCAGCTTCTTCGTCTCCGGGAGCCGGAGAGAGCGGCAACTTCGCAAAGGTGATGAAACAAGCTGTACAACACTGCGATTGTGTGCGCAGCTTGCCAAGTGAGAGAAAACAGTACCTGACCACTCTCCTGCCTTTTCTATTCACATGAACATTCGATTGCAAGCTGTTTTGGACAACTTTCTTTCTCTTCTTGCAAAACACTCGGCAGACCTCCGTGCAGCCTCTAGAACACGATGGGAGATGTTTTCTGTGCTGGCACAGTTTCTCCTTGCCAGACAGAGTGGAAAAGCTTTTTGCTAAGATGCAGACGAGAAGAGAGGCTAAAGACGAAGGTACGGTGCTCTGCAGAGCTAAGCACCGCTCCCGGACCTCTTTCGGCAGAAGGCGCACACCGCAGAGCACTGTGAGCGGCAGAATCGTCTTTGCGCGAAGAAGCAGCTTCTTCGTCTCCGGGAGCCGGAGAGAGCGGCAACTTCGCAAAGGTGATGAAACAAGCTGTACAACACTGCGATTGTGTGCGCAGCTTGCCAAGTGAGAGAAAACAGTACCTGACCACTCTCCTGCCTTTTCTATTCACATGAACATTCGATTGCAAGCTGTTTTGGACAACTTTCTTTCTCTTCTTGCAAAACACTCGGCAGACCTCCGTGCAGCCTCTAGAACACGATGGGAGATGTTTTCTGTGCTGGCACAGTTTCTCCTTGCCAGACAGAGTGGAAAAGCTTTTTGCTAAGATGCAGACGAGAAGAGAGGCTAAAGACGAAGGTACGGTGCTCTGCAGAGCTAAGCACCGCTCCCGGACCTCTTTCGGCAGAAGGCGCACACCGCAGAGCACTGTGAGCGGCAGAATCGTCTTTGCGCGAAGAAGCAGCTTCTTCGTCTCCGGGAGCCGGAGAGAGCGGCAACTTCGCAAAGGTGATGAAACAAGCTGTACAACACTGCGATTGTGTGCGCAGCTTGCCAACTGAGAGAAAACAGTACCTGACCACTCTCCTGCCTTTTCTATTCATATGAACATTCGATTGCAAGCTGTTTTGGACAACTTTTTTTCTCTTCTTGCAAAACACTCGGCAGACCTCCGTGCAGCCTCTAGAACGCGATGGGAGATGTTTTTTGTGCTGGCACAGTTTCTCCTTGCCAGACAGAATGGAAAAGCTTTTTGCTAAGATGTAGACGAGAAGAGAGGCTAAAGACGAAGGTACGGTGCTCTGCAGAGCTAAGCACCGCTCCCGTGCCTCTTTCGGCAGAAGGCGCACACCGCAGAGCACAGTGAGCGGCAGAATCGTCTTTGCGCGAAGAAGCAGCTTCTTCGTCTCCGGGAGCCGGAGAGAGCGGCAACTTCGCAAAGGTGATGAAACAAGCTGTACAACACTGCGATTGTGTGAGCAGCGTGCCAACTGAGAGAAAACAGTACCTGACCACTCTCCTGCCTTTTCCATTCACATGAACATTCGATTGCAAGCTGTTTTGGACAACTTTCTTTCTCTTCTTTCAAAACACTCGGCAGACCTCCGTGCAGCCTCTAGAAGACGATGGGAGATGTTTTCTGTGCTGGCACAGTTTCTCCTTGCCAGACAGAGTGGAAAAGCTTTTTGCTAAGATGCAGACGAGAAGAGAGGCTAAAGACGAAGGTACGGTGCTCTGCAGAGCTAAGCACCGCTCCCGAACCTCTTTCGGCAGAAGGCGCACACCGCAGAGCACTGTGAGCGGCAGAATCGTCTTTGCGCGAAGAAGCAGCTTCTTCGTCTCCGGGAGCCGGAGAGAGCGGCAACTTCGCAAAGGTGATGAAACAAGCTGTACAACACTGCGATTGTGTGCGCAGCTTGCCAAGTGAGAGAAAACAGTACCTGACCACTCTCCTGCCTTTTCTATTCACATGAACATTCGATTGCAAGCTGTTTTGGACAACTTTCTTTCTCTTCTTGCAAAACACTCGGCAGACCTCCGTGCAGCTTCTAGAACACGATGGGAGATGTTTTCTGTGCTGGCACAGTTTCTCCTTGCCAGACAGAGTGGAAAAGCTTTTTGCTAAGATGTAGACGAGAAGAGAGGCTAAAGACGAAGGTACGGTGCTCTGCAGAGTTAAGCACCGCTCCCGGACCTCTTTCGGCAGAAGGCGCACACCGCAGAGCACTGTGAGCGGCAGAATCGTCTTTGCGCGAAGAAGCAGCTTCTTCGTCTCCGGGAGCCGGAGAGAGCGGCAACTTCGCAAAGGTGATGAAACAAGCTGTACAACACTGCGATTGTGTGCGCAGCTTGCCAACTGAGAGAAAACAGTACCTGACCACTCTCCTGCCTTTTCTATTCACTTGAACATTCGATTGCAAGCTGTTTTGGACAACTTTCTTTCTCTTCTTGCAAAACACTCGGCAGACCTCCGTGCAGCCTCTAGAACACGATGGGAGATGTTTTTTGTGCTGGCACAGTTTCTCCTTGCCAGACAGAGTGGAAAAGCTTTTTGCTAAGATGTAGACGAGAAGAGAGGCTAAAGACGAAGGTACGGTGCTCTGCAGAGCTAAGCACAGCTCCCGTGCCTCTTTCGGCAGAAGGCGCACACCGCAGAACACTGTGAGCGGCAGAATCGTCTTTGCGCGAAAAAGCAGCTTCTTCGTCTCCGGGAGCCGGAGAGAGCGGCAACTTCGCAAAGGTGATGAAACAAGCTGTACAACACTGCGATTGTGTGCGCAGCTTGCCAAGTGGGAGAAAACAGTACCTGACCACTCTCCTGCCTTTTCTATTCACATGAACATTCGATTGCAAGCTGTTTTGGACAACTTTCTTTCTCTTCTTGCAAAACACTCGGCAGACCTCCGTGCAGCTTCTAGAACACGATGGGAGATGTTTTCTGTGCTGGCACAGTTTCTCCTTGCCAGACAGAGTGGAAAAGCTTTTTGCTAAGATGTAGACGAGAAGAGAGGCTAAAGACGAAGGTACGGTGCTCTGCAGAGCTAAGCACCGCTTCCGGACCTCTTTGTGCAGAAGGCGCACACCGCAGAGCACTGTGAGCGGCAGAATCCTCTTTGCGCGAAGAAGCAGCTTCTTCGTCTCCGGGAGCCGGAGAGAGCGGCAGCTTCGCAAAGGTGATGAAACAAGCTGTACAACACTGCGATTGTGTGCGCAGCTTGCCAACTGAGAGAAAACAGTACCTGACCACTCTCCTGCATTTTCTATTCACTTGCACATTCGATTGCAAGCTGTTTTGGACAACTTTCTTTCTCTTCTTGCAAAACACTCGGCAGACCTCCGTGCAGCCTCTAGAACACGATGGGAGATGTTTTTTGTGCTGGCACAGTTTCTCCTTGCCAGACAGAGTGGAAAAGCTTTTTGCTAAGATGTAGACGAGAAGAGAGGCTAAAGACGAAGGTACGGTGCTCTGCAGAGCTAAGCACAGCTCCCGGACCTCTTTCGGCAGAAGCCGCACACCGCAGAGCACTGTGAGCGGCAGAATCGTCTTTGCGCGAAGAAGCAGCTTCTTCGTCTCCGGGAGCCGGAGAGAGCGGCAACTTCGCAAAGGTGATGAAACAAGCTGTACAACACTGCGATTGTGTGCGCAGCTTGCCAAGTGAGAGAAAACAGTACCTGACCACTCTCCTGCCTTTTCTATTCACATGAACATTCGATTGCAAGCTGTTTTGGACAACTTTCTTTCTCTTCTTGCAAAACACTCGGCAGACCTCCGTGCAGCCTCTAGAACACGATGGGAGATGTTTTCTGTGCTGGCACAGTTTCTCCTTGCCAGACAGAGTGGAAAAGCTTTTTGCTAAGATGTAGACGAGAAGAGAGGCTAAAGACGAAGGTACGGTGCTCTGCAGAGCTAAGCACCGCTCCCGTGCCTCTTTCGGCAGAAGGCGCACACCGCAGAGCACTGTGAGCGGCAGAATCGTCTTTGCGCGAAGAAGCAGCTTCTTCGTCTCCGGGAGCCGGAGAGAGCGGCAACTTCGCAAAGGTGATGAAACAAGCTGTACAACACTGCGATTGTGTGCGCAGCTTGCCAACTGAGAGAAAACAGTACCTGACCACTCTCCTGCCTTTTCTATTCATATGAACATTCGATTGCAAGCTGTTTTGGACAACTTTTTTTCTCTTCTTGCAAAACACTCGGCAGACCTCCGTGCAGCCTCTAGAACACGATGGGAGATGTTTTCTGTGCTGGCACAGTTTCTCCTTGCCAGACAGAGTGGAAAAGCTTTTTGCTAAGATGTAGACGAGAAGAGAGGCTAAAGACGAAGGTACGGTGCTCTGCAGAGCTAAGCACCGCTCCCGTGCCTCGTTCGGCAGAAGGCGCACAACGCAGAGCACAGTGAGCGGCAGAATGGTCTTTGCGCGAAGAAGCAGCTTCTTCGTCTCCGGGAGCCGGAGAGAGCGGCAACTTCGCAAAGGTGATGAAACAAGCTGTACAACACTGCGATTGTGTGAGCAGCGTGCCAACTGAGAGAAAACAGTACCTGACCACTCTCCTGCCTTTTCCATTCACATGAACATTCGATTGCAAGCTGTTTTGGACAACTTTCTTTCTCTTCTTGCAAAACACTCGGCAGACCTCCGTGCAGCCTCTAGAAGACGATGGGAGATGTTTTCTGTGCTGGCACAGTTTCTCCTTGCCAGACAGAGTGGAAAAGCTTTTTGCTAAGATGCAGACGAGAAGAGAGGCTAAAGACGAAGGTACGGTGCTCTGCAGAGCTAAGCACCGCTCCCGGACCTCTTTCGGCAGAAGGCGCACACCGCAGAGCACTGTGAGCGGCAGAATCGTCTTTGCGCGAAGAAGCAGCTTCTTCGTCTCCGGGAGCCGGAGAGAGCGGCAACTTCGCAAAGGTGATGAAACAAGCTGTACAACACTGCGATTGTGTGCGCAGCTTGCCAAGTGAGAGAAAACAGTACCTGACCACTCTCCTGCCTTTTCTATTCACATGAACATTCGATTGCAAGCTGTTTTGGACAACTTTCTTTCTCTTCTTGCAAAACACTCGGCAGACCTCCGTGCAGCTTCTAGAACACGATGGGAGATGTTTTCTGTGCTGGCACAGTTTCTCCTTGCCAGACAGAGTGGAAAAGCTTTTTGCTAAGATGTAGACGAGAAGAGAGGCTAAAGACGAAGGTACGGTGCTCTGCAGAGTTAAGCACCGCTCCCGGACCTCTTTCGGCAGAAGGCGCACAGCGCAGAGCACTGTGAGCGGCAGAATCGTCTTTGCGCGAAGAAGCAGCTTCTTCGTCTCCGGGAGCCGGAGAGAGCGGCAACTTCGCAAAGGTGATGAAACAAGCTGTACAACACTGCGATTGTGTGCGCAGCTTGCCAACTGAGAGAAAACAGTACCTGACCACTCTCCTGCCTTTTCTATTCACTTGAACATTCGATTGCAAGCTGTTTTGGACAACTTTCTTTCTCTTCTTGCAAAACACTCGGCAGACCTCCGTGCAGCCTCTAGAACACGATGGGAGATGTTTTTTGTGCTGGCACAGTTTCTCCTTGCCAGACAGAGTGGAAAAGCTTTTTGCTAAGATGTAGACGAGAAGAGAGGCTAAAGACGAAGGTACGGTGCTCTGCAGAGCTAAGCACAGCTCCCGTGCCTCTTTCGGCAGAAGGCGCACACCGCAGAGCACTGTGAGCGGCAGAATCGTCTTTGCGCGAAGAAGCAGCTTCTTCGTCTCCGGGAGCCGGAGAGAGCGGCAGCTTCGCAAAGGTGATGAAACAAGCTGTACAACACTGCGATTGTGTGCGCAGCATGCCAAGTGGGAGAAAACAGTACCTGACCACTCTCCTGCCTTTTCTATTCACATGAACATTCGATTGCAAGCTGTTTTGGACAACTTTCTTTCTCTTCTTGCAAAACACTCGGCAGACCTCCGTGCAGCCTCTAGAACACGATGGGAGATGTTTTCTGTGCTGGCACAGTTTCTCCTTGCCAGACAGAGTGGAAAAGCTTTTTGCTAAGATGTAGACGAGAAGAGAGGCTAAAGACGAAGGTACGGTGCTCTGCAGAGCTAAGCACCGCTCCCGGACCTCTTTCGGCAGAAGGCGCACACCGCAGAGCACAGTGAGCGGCAGAATCGTCTTTGCGCGAAGAAGCAGCTTCTTCGTCTCCGGGAGCCGGAGAGAGCGGCAACTTCGCAAAGGTGATGAAACAAGCTGTACAACACTGCGATTGTGTGCGCAGCTTGCCAAGTGAGAGAAAACAGTACCTGACCACTCTCCTACCTTTTCTATTCACATGAACATTCGATTGCAAGCTGTTTTGGACAACTTTCTTTCTCTTCTTGCAAAACACTCGGCAGACCTCCGTGCAGCTTCTAGAACACGATGGGAGATGTTTTCTGTGCTGGCAAAGTTTCTCCTTGCCAGACAGAGTGGAAAAGCTTTTTGCTAAGATGTAGACGAGAAGAGAGGCTAAAGACGAAAGTACGGTGCTCTGCAGAGCTAAGCACCGCTCCCGTGCCTCTTTCGGCAGAAGGCGCACACCGCAGAGCACTGTGAGCGGCAGAATCGTCTTTGCGCGAAGAAGCAGCTTCTTCGTCTCCGGGAGCCGGAGAGAGCGGCAACTTCGCAAAGGTGATGAAACAAGCTGTACAACACTGCGATTGTGTGCGCAGCTTGCCAACTGAGAGAAAACAGTACCTGACCACTCTCCTGCCTTTTCTATTCACTTGAACATTCGATTGCAAGCTGTTTTGGACAACTTTCTTTCTCTTCTTGCAAAACACTCGGCAGACCTCCGTGCAGCCTCTAGAACACGATGGGAGATGTTTTCTGTGCTGGCACAGTTTTTCCTTGCCAGACAGAGTGGAAAAGCTTTTTGCTAAGATGTAGACGAGAAGAGAGGCTAAAGACGAAGGTACGGTGCTCTGCAGAGCTAAGCACCGCTCCCGGACGTCTTTCGGCAGAAGGCGCACAGCGCAGAGCACTGTGAGCGGCAGAATCGTCTTTGCGCGAAGAAGCAGCTTCTTCGTCTCCGGGAGCCGGAGAGAGCGGCAACTTCGCAAAGGTGATGAAACAAGCTGTACAACACTGCGATTGTGTGCGCAGCTTGCCAAGTGAGAGAAAACAGTACCTGACCACTCTCCTGCCTTTTCTATTCACATGAACATTCGATTGCAAGCTGTTTTGGACAACTTTCTTTCTCTTCTTGCAAAACACTCGGCAGACTTCCGTGCAGCCTCTAGAACACGATGGGAGATGTTTTTTGTGCTGGCACAGTTTCTCCTTGCCAGACAGAGTGGAAAAGCTTTTTGCTAAGATGTAGACGAGAAGAGAGACTAAAGACGAAGGTACGGTGCTCTGCAGAGCTAAGCACCGCTCCCCGACCTCTTTCGGCAGAAGGCGCACACCGCAGAGCACAGTGAGCGGCAGAATCGTCTTTGCGCGAAGAAGCAGCTTCTTCGTCTCCGGGAGCCGGAGAGAGCGGCAACTTCGCAAAGGTGATGAAACAAGCTGTACAACACTGCGATTGTGTGCGCAGCTTGCCAACTGAGAGAAAACAGTACCTGACCACTCTCCTGCCTTTTCTATTCACATGAACATTCGATTGCAAGCTGTTTTGGACAACTTTCTTTCTCTTCTTGCAAAACACTCGGCAGACCTCCGTGCAGCCTCTAGAACACGATGGGAGATGTTTTCTGTGCTGGCACAGTTTCTCCTTGCCAGACAGAGTGGAAAAGCTTTTTGCTAAGATGTAGACGAGAAGAGAGGCTAAAGACGAAGGTACGGTGCTCTGCAGAGCTAAGCACAGCTCCCGGACCTCTTTCGGCAGAAGGCGCACACCGCAGAGCACTGTGAGCGGCAGAATCGTCTTTGCGCGAAGAAGCAGCTTCTTCGTCTCCGGGAGCCGGAGAGAGCGGCAACTTCGCAAAGGTGATGAAACAAGCTGTACAACACTGCGATTGTGTGAGCAGCGTGCCAACTGAGAGAAAACAGTACCTGACCACTCTCCTGCCTTTTCCATTCACATGAACATTCGATTGCAAGTTGTTTTGGACAACTTTCTTTCTCTTCTTGCAAAACACTCGGCAGACCTCCGTGCAGCCTCTAGAACACGATGGGAGATGTTTTCTGTGCTGGCACAGTTTCTCCTTGCCAGACAGAGTGGAAAAGCTTTTTGCTAAGATGCAGACGAGAAGAGAGGCTAAAGACGAAGGTACGGTGCTCTGCAGAGCTAAGCACCGCTCCCGGACGTCTTTCGGCAGAAGGCGCACACCGCAGAGCACTGTGAGCGGCAGAATCGTCTTTGCGCGAAGAAGCAGCTTCTTCGTCTCCGGGAGCCGGAGAGAGCGGCAACTTCGCAAAGGTGATGAAACAAGCTGTACAACACTGCGATTGTGTGCGCAGCTTGCCAAGTGAGAGAAAACAGTACCTGACCACTCTCCTGCCTTTTCTATTCACATGAACATTCGATTGCAAGCTGTTTTGGACAACTTTCTTTCTCTTCTTGCAAAACACACGGCAGACCTCCGTGCAGCTTCTAGAACACGATGGGAGATGTTTTCTGTGCTGGCACAGTTTCTCCTTGCCAGACAGACTGGAAAAGCTTTTTGCTAAGATGTAGACGAGAAGAGAGGCTAAAGACGAAGGTACGGTGCTCTGCAGAGCTAAGCACCGCTTCCGGACCTCTTTCGGCAGAAGGCGCACACCGCAGAGCACTGTGAGCGGCAGAATCGTCTTTGCGCGAAGAAGCAGCTTCTTCGTCTCCGGGAGCCGGAGAGAGCGGCAGCTTCGCAAATGTGATGAAACAAGCTGTACAACACTGCGATTGTGTGCGCAGCTTGCCAACTGAGAGAAAACAGTACCTGACCACTCTCCTGCCTTTTCTATTCACTTGAACATTCGATTGCAAGCTGTTTTGGACAACTTTCTTTCTCTTCTTGCAAAACACTCGGCAGACCTCCGTGCAGCCTCTAGAACACGATGGGAGATGTTTTCTCTGCTGGCACAGTTTCTCCTTGCCAGACAGAGTGGAAAAGCTTTTTGCTAAGATGTAGACGAGAAGAGAGGCTAAAGACGAAGGTACGGTGCTCAGCAGAGTTAAGCACAGCTCCCGGACGTCTTTCGGCAGAAGGCGCACACCGCAGAGCACTGTGAGCGGCAGAATCGTCTTTGCGCGAAGAAGCAGCTTCTTCGTCTCCGGGAGCCGGAGAGAGCGGCAACTTCGCAAAGGTGATGAAACAAGCTGTACAACACTGCGATTGTGTGCGCAGCATGCCAAGTGGGAGAAAACAGTACCTGACCACTCTCCTGCCTTTTCTATTCACATGAACATTCGATTGCAAGCTGTTTTGGACAACTTTCTTTCTCTTCTTGCAAAACACTCGGCAGACCTCCGTGCAGCCTCTAGAAGACGATGGGAGATGTTTTCTGTGCTGGCACAGTTTCTCCTTGCCAGACAGAGTGGAAAAGCTTTTTGCTAAGATGTAGACGAGAAGAGAGGCTAAAGACGAAGGTACGGTGCTCTGCAGAGCTAAGCACCGCTTCCGGACCTCTTTCGGCAGAAGGCGCACACCGCAGAGCACTGTGAGCGGCAGAATCGTCTTTGCGCGAAGAAGCAGCTTCTTCGTCTCCGGGAGCCGGAGAGAGCGGCAACTTCGCAAAGGTGATGAAACAAGCTGTACAACACTGCGATTGTGTGCGCAGCTTGCCAACTGAGAGAAAACAGTACCTGACCACTCTCCTGCCTTTTCTATTCACATGAACATTCGATTGCAAGCTGTTTTGGACAACTTTCTTTCTCTTCTTGCAAAACACTCGGCAGACCTCCGTGCAGCCTCTAGAACACGATGGGAGATGTTTTTTGTGCTGGCACAGTTTCTCCTTGCCAGACAGAGTGGAAAAGCTTTTTGCTAAGATGTAGACGAGAAGAGAGGCTAAAGACGAAGGTACGGTGCTCTGCAGAGCTAAGCACAGCTCCCGGACCTCTTTCGGCAGAAGGCGCACACCGCAGAGCACTGTGAGCGGCAGAATCGTCTTTGCGCGAAGAAGCAGCTTCTTCGTCTCCGGGAGCCGGAGAGAGCGGCAACTTCGCAAAGGTGATGAAACAAGCTGTACAACACTGCGATTGTGTGCGCAGCATGCCAAGTGGGAGAAAACAGTACCTGACCACTCTCCTGCCTTTTCTATTCACATGAACATTCGATTGCAAGCTGTTTTGGACAACTTTCTTTCTCTTCTTGCAAAACACTCGGCAGACCTCCGTGCAGCCTCTAGAACACGATGGGAGATGTTTTCTGTGCTGGCACAGTTTCTCCTTGCCAGACAGACTGGAAAAGCTTTTTGCTAAGATGTAGACGAGAAGAGAGGCTAAAGACGAAGGTACGGTGCTCTGCAGAGCTAAGCACCGCTCCCGGACTTCTTTCGGCAGAAGGCGCACACCGCAGAGCACTGTGAGCGGCAGAATCGTCTTTGCGCGAAGAAGCAGCTTCTTCGTCTCCGGGAGCCGGAGAGAGCGGCAACTTCGCAAAGGTGATGAAACAAGCTGTACAACACTGCGATTGTGTGCGCAGCTTGAAAACTGAGAGAAAACAGTACCTGACCACTCTCCTGCCTTTTCCATTCATATGAACATTCGATTGCAAGCTGTTTTGGACAACTTTCTTTCTCTTCTTGCAAAACACTCGGCAGACCTCCGTGCAGCCTCTAGAACACGATGGGAGATGTTTTCTGTGCTGGCACAGTTTCTCCTTGCCAGACAGAGTGGAAAAGCTTTTTGCTAAGATGCAGACGAGAAGAGAGGCTAAAGACGAAGGTACGGTGCTCTGCAGAGCTAAGCACCGCTCCCGGACGTCTTTCGGCAGAAGGCGCACACCGCAGAGCACTGTGAGCGGCAGAATCGTCTTTGCGCGAAGAAGCAGCTTCTTCGTCTCCGGGAGCCGGAGAGAGCGGCAACTTCGCAAAGGTGATGAAACAAGCTGTACAACACTGCGATTGTGTGCGCAGCTTGCCAAGTGAGAGAAAACAGTACCTGACCACTCTCCTGCCTTTTCTATTCACATGAACATTCGATTGCAAGCTGTTTTGGACAACTTTCTTTCTCTTCTTGCAAAACACTCGGCAGACCTCCGTGCAGCTTCTAGAACACGATGGGAGATGTTTTCTGTGCTGGCACAGTTTCTCCTTGCCAGACAGAGTGGAAAAGCTTTTTGCTAAGATGTAGACGAGAAGAGAGGCTAAAGACGAAGGTACGGTGCTCTGCAGAGTTAAGCACCGCTCCCGGACCTCTTTCGGCAGAAGGCGCACAACGCAGAGCACTGTGAGCGGCAGAATCGTCTTTGCGCGAAGAAGCAGCTTCTTCGTCTCCGGGAGCCGGAGAGAGCGGCAACTTCGCAAAGGTGATGAAACAAGCTGTACAAAACTGCGATTGTGTGCGCAGCTTGCCAAGTGAGAGAAAACAGTACCTGACCACTCTCCTGCCTTTTCTATTCAATTGAACATTCGATTGCAAGCTGTTTTGGACAACTTTCTTTCTCTTCTTGCAAAACACTCGGCAGACCTCCGTGCAGCCTCTAGAACACGATGGGAGATGTTTTTTGTGCTGGCACAGTTTCTCCTTGCCAGACAGAGTGGAAAAGCTTTTTGCTAAGATGTAGACGAGAAGAGAGGCTAAAGACGAAGGTACGGTGCTCTGCAGAGCTAAGCACAGCTCCCGGACCTCTTTCGGCAGAAGGCGCACACCGCAGAGCACTGTGAGCGGCAGAATCGTCTTTGCGCGAAGAAGCAGCTTCTTCGTCTCCGGGAGCCGGAGAGAGCGGCAGCTTCGCAAAGGTGATGAAACAAGCTGTACAACACTGCGATTGTGTGCGCAGCATGCCAAGTGGGAGAAAACAGTACCTGACCACTCTCCTGCCTTTTCTATTCACATGAACATTCGATTGCAAGCTGTTTTGGACAACTTTCTTTCTCTTCTTGCAAAACACTCGGCAGACCTCCGTGCAGCCTCTAGAACACGATGGGAGATGTTTTCTGTGCTGGCACAGTTTCTCCTTGCCAGACAGAGTGGAAAAGCTTTTTGCTAAGATGTAGACGAGAAGAGAGGCTAAAGACGAAGGTACGGTGCTCTGCAGAGCTAAGCACCGCTTCCGGACCTCTTTCGGCAGAAGGCGCACACCGCAGAGCACTGTGAGCGGCAGAATCGTCTTTGCGCGAAGAAGCAGCTTCTTCGTCTCCGGGAGCCGGAGAGAGCGGCAGCTTCGCAAAGGTGATGAAACAAGCTGTACAACACTGCGATTGTGTGCGCAGCTTGCCAACTGAGAGAAAACAGTACCTGACCACTCTCCTGCCTTTTCTATTCACTTGAACATTCGATTGCAAGCTGTTTTGGACAACTTTCTTTCTCTTCTTGCAAAACACTCGGCAGACCTCCGTGCAGCCTCTAGAACACGATGGGAGATGTTTTTTGTGCTGGCACAGTTTCTCCTTGCCAGACAGAGTGGAAAAGCTTTTTGCTAAGATGTAGACGAGAAGAGAGGCTAAAGACGAAGGTACGGTGCTCTGCAGAGCTAAGCACAGCTCCCGGACCTCTTTCGGCAGAAGGCGCACACCGCAGAGCACTGTGAGCGGCAGAATCGTCTTTGCGCGAAGAAGCAGCTTCTTCGTCTCCGGGAGCCGGAGAGAGCGGCAACTTCGCAAAGGTGATGAAACAAGCTGTACAACACTGCGATTGTGTGCGCAGCTTGCCAACTGAGAGAAAACAGTAACTGACCACTCTCCTGCCTTTTCTATTCACATGAACATTCGATTGCAAGCTGTTTTGGACAACTTTCTTTCTCTTCTTGCAAAACACTCGGCAGACCTCCGTGCAGCCTCTAGAACACGATGGGAGATGTTTTCTGTGCTGGCACAGTTTCTCCTTGCCAGACAGAGTGGAAAAGCTTTTTGCTAAGATGTAGACGAGAAGAGAGGCTAAAGACGAAGGTACGGTGCTCTGCAGAGCTAAGCACCGCTCCCGTGCCTCTTTGGGCAGAAGGCGCACACCGCAGAGCACTGTGAGCGGCAGAATCGTCTTTGCGCGAAGAAGCAGCTTCTTCGTCTCCGGGAGCCGGAGAGAGCGGCAACTTCGCAAAGGTGATGAAACAAGCTGTACAACACTGCGATTGTGTGCGCAGCTTGCCAACTGAGAGAAAACAGTACCTGACCACTCTCCTGCCTTTTCTATTCATATGAACATTCGATTGCAAGCTGTTTTGGACAACTTTTTTTCTCTTCTTGCAAAACACTCGGCAGACCTCCGTGCAGCCTCTAGAACACGATGGGAGATGTTTTCTGTGCTGGCACAGTTTCTCCTTGCCAGACAGAGTGGAAAAGCTTTTTGCTAAGATGTAGACGAGAAGAGAGGCTAAAGACGAAGGTACGGTGCTCTGCAGAGCTAAGCACCGCTCCCGGACCTCTTTCGGCAGAAGGCGCACACCGCAGAGCACAGTGAGCGGCAGAATCGTCTTTGCGCGAAGAAGCAGCTTCTTCGTCTCCGGGAGCCGGAGAGAGCGGCAACTTCGCAAAGGTGATGAAACAAGCTGTACAACACTGCGATTGTGTGCGCAGCTTGCCAACTGAGAGAAAACAGTACCTGACCACTCTCCTGCCTTTTCTATTCACATGAACATTCGATTGCAAGTTGTTTTGGACAACTTTCTTTCTCTTCTTGCAAAACACTAGGCAGACCTCCGTGCAGCCTCTAGAAGACGATGGGAGATGTTTTCTGTGCTGGCACAGTTTCTCCTTGCCAGACAGAGTGGAAAAGCTTTTTGCTAAGATGTAGACGAGAAGAGAGGCTAAAGACGAAGGTACGGTGCTCTGCAGAGTTAAGCACCGCTCCCGGACCTCTTTCGGCAGAAGGCGCACACCGCAGAGCACTGTGAGCGGCAGAATCGTCTTTGCGCGAAGAAGCAGCTTCTTCGTCTCCGGGAGCCGGAGAGAGCGGCAACTTCGCAAAGGTGATGAAACAAGCTGTACAACACTGCGATTGTGTGCGCAGCTTGCCAACTGAGAGAAAACAGTACCTGACCACTCTCCTGCCTTTTCTATTCACTTGAACATTCGATTGCAAGCTGTTTTGGACAACTTTCTTTCTCTTCTTGCAAAACACTCGGCAGACCTCCGTGCAGCCTCTAGAACACGATGGGAGATGTTTTTTGTGCTGGCACAGTTTCTCCTTGCCAGACAGAGTGGAAAAGCTTTTTGCTAAGATGTAGACGAGAAGAGAGGCTAAAGACGAAGGTACGGTGCTCTGCAGAGCTAAGCACAGCTCCCGGACCTCTTTCGGCAGAAGGCGCACACCGCAGAGCACAGTGAGCGGCAGAATCGTCTTTGCGCGAAAAAGCAGCTTCTTCGTCTCCGGGAGCCGGAGAGAGCGGCAACTTCGCAAAGGTGATGAAACAAGCTGTACAACACTGCGATTGTGTGCGCAGCATGCCAAGTGGGAGAAAACAGTACCTGACCACTCTCCTGCCTTTTCTATTCACATGAACATTCGATTGCAAGCTGTTTTGGACAACTTTCTTTCTCTTCTTGCAAAACACTCGGCAGACCTCCGTGCAGCCTCTAGAACACGATGGGAGATGTTTTCTGTGCTGGCACAGTTTCTCCTTGCCAGACAGAGTGGAAAAGCTTTTTGCTAAGATGTAGACGAGAAGAGAGGCTAAAGACGAAGGTACGGTGCTCTGCAGAGCTAAGCACCGCTCCCGGACGTCTTTCGGCAGAAGGCGCACACCGCAGAGCACTGTGAGCGGCAGAATCGTCTTTGCGCGAAGAAGCAGCTTCTTCGTCTCCGGGAGCCGGAGAGAGCGGCAACTTCGCAAAGGTGATGAAACAAGCTGTACAACACTGCGATTGTGTGCGCAGCTTGCCAACTGAGAGAAAACTGTACCTGACCACTCTCCTACCTTTTCTATTCACATGAACATTCGATTGCAAGCTGTTTTGGATAACTTTCTTTCTCTTCTTGCAAAACACTCGGCAGACCTCCGTGCAGCTTCTAGAACACGATGGGAGATGTTTTCTGTGCTGGCAAAGTTTCTCCTTGCCAGACAGAGTGGAAAAGCTTTTTGCTAAGATGTAGACGAGAAGAGAGGCTAAAGACGAAGGTACGGTGCTCTGCAGAGCTAAGCACCGCTCCCGGACCTCTTTCGGCAGAAGGCGCACACCGCAGAGCACTGTGAGCGGCAGAATCGTCTTTGCGCGAAGAAGCAGCTTCTTCGTCTCCGGGAGCCGGAGAGAGCGGCAACTTCGCAAAGGTGATGAAACAAGCTGTACAACACTGCGATTGTGTGCGCAGCTTGCCAACTGAGAGAAAACAGTACCTGACCACTCTCCTGCCTTTTCTATTCACATGAACATTCGATTGCAAGCTGTTTTGGACAACTTTCTTTCTCTTCTTGCAAAACACTGGGCAGACCTCCGTGCAGCCTCTAGAACACGATGGGAGATGTTTTTTGTGCTGGCACAGTTTCTCCTTGCCAGACAGAGTGGAAAAGCTTTTTGCTAAGATGTAGACGAGAAGAGAGGCTAAAGACGAAGGTACGGTGCTCTGCAGAGCTAAGCACAGCTCCCGGACCTCTTTCGGCAGAAGGCGCACACCGCAGAGCACTGTGAGCGGCAGAATCGTCTTTGCGCGAAGAAGCAGCTTCTTCGTCTCCGGGAGCCGGAGAGAGCGGCAGCTTCGCAAAGGTGATGAAACAAGCTGTACAACACTGCGATTGTGTGCGCAGCATGCCAAGTGGGAGAAAACAGTACCTGACCACTCTCCTGCCTTTTCTATTCACATGAACATTCGATTGCAAGCTGTTTTGGACAACTTTCTTTCTCTTCTTGCAAAACACTCGGCAGACCTCCGTGCAGCCTCTAGAACACGATGGGAGATGTTTTCTGTGCTGGCACAGTTTCTCCTTGCCAGACAGAGTGGAAAAGCTTTTTGCTAAGATGTAGACGAGAAGAGAGGCTAAAGACGAAGGTACGGTGCTCTGCAGAGCTAAGCACCGCTTCCGGACCTCTTTGGGCAGAAGGCGCACACCGCAGAGCACTGTGAGCGGCAGAATCGTCTTTGCGCGAAGAAGCAGCTTCTTCGTCTCCGGGAGCCGGAGAGAGCGGCAACTTCGCAAAGGTGATGAAACAAGCTGTACAACACTGCGATTGTGTGCGCAGCTTGCCAACTGAGAGAAAACAGTACCTGACCACTCTCCTGCCTTTTCTATTCATATGAACATTCGATTGCAAGCTGTTTTGGACAACTTTCTTTCTCTTCTTGCAAAACACTCGGCAGACCTCCGTGCAGCCTCTAGAACACGATGGGAGATGTTTTCTGTGCTGGCACAGTTTCTCCTTGCCAGACAGAGTGGAAAAGCTTTTTGCTAAGATGTAGACGAGAAGAGAGGCTAAAGACGAAGGTACGGTGCTCTGCAGAGCTAAGCACCGCTCCCGTGCCTCTTTCGGCAGAAGGCGCACACCGCAGAGCACAGTGAGCGGCAGAATCGTCTTTGCGCGAAGAAGCAGCTTCTTCGTCTCCGGGAGCCGGAGAGAGTGGCAACTTCGCAAAGGTGATGAAACAAGCTGTACAACACTGCGATTGTGTGCGCAGCTTGCCAAGTGAGAGAAAACAGTACCTGACCACTCTCCTGCCTTTTCTATTCACATGAACATTCGATTGCAAGCTGTTTTGGACAACTTTCTTTCTCTTCTTGCAAAACACTCGGCAGACCTCCGTGCAGCCTCTAGAACACGATGGGAGATGTTTTCTGTGCTGGCACAGTTTTTCCTTGCCAGACAGAGTGGAAAAGCTTTTTGCTAAGATGTAGACGAGAAGAGAGGCTAAAGACGAAGGTACGGTGCTCTGCAGAGCTAAGCACCGCTCCCGGACGTCTTTCGGCAGAAGGCGCACAGCGCAGAGCACTGTGAGCGGCAGAATCGTCTTTGCGCGAAGAAGCAGCTTCTTCGTCTCCGGGAGCCGGAGAGAGCGGCAACTTCGCAAAGGTGATGAAACAAGCTGTACAACACTGCGATTGTGTGCGCAGCTTGCCAAGTGAGAGAAAACAGTACCTGACCACTCTCCTGCCTTTTCTATTCACATGAACATTCGATTGCAAGCTGTTTTGGACAACTTTCTTTCTCTTCTTGCAAAACACTCGGCAGACCTCCGTGCAGCCTCTAGAACACGATGGGAGATGTTTTCTGTGCTGGCACAGTTTCTCCTTGCCAGACAGAGTGGAAAAGCTTTTTGCTAAGATGTAGACGAGAAGAGAGGCTAAAGACGAAGGTACGGTGCTCTGCAGAGCTAAGCACCGCTCCCGGACCTCTTTCGGCAGAAGGCGCACACCGCAGAGCACTGTGAGCGGCAGAATCGTCTTTGCGCGAAGAAGCAGCTTCTTCGTCTCCGGCAGCCGGAGAGAGCGGCAGCTTCGCAAAGGTGATGAAACAAGCTGTACAACACTGCGATTGTGTGCGCAGCTTGCCAACTGAGAGAAAACAGTACCTGACAACTCTCCTGCCTTTTCTATTCACTTGAAAATTCGATTGCAAGCTGTTTTGGACAACTTTCTTTCTCTTCTTGCAAAACACTCGGCAGACCTCCGTGCAGCCTCTAGAACACGATGGGAGATGTTTTTTGTGCTGGCACAGTTTCTCCTTGCCAGACAGAGTGGAAAAGCTTTTTGCTAAGATGTAGACGAAAGAGAGGCTAAAGACGAAGGTACGGTGCTCTGCAGAGCTAAGCACAGCTCCCGGACCTCTTTCGGCAGAAGGCGCACACCGCAGAGCACTGTGAGCGGCAGAATCGTCTTTGCGCGAAGAAGCAGCTTCTTCGTCTCCGGGAGCCGGAGAGAGCGGCAACTTCGCAAAGGTGATGAAACAAGCTGTACAACACTGCGATTGTGTGCGCAGCTTGCCAACTGAGAGAAAACAGTACCTGACCACTCTCCTGCCTTTTTTATTCACATGAACATTCGGTTGCAAGCTGTTTTGGACAACTTTCTTTCTCTTCTTGCAAAACACTCGGCTGACCTCCGTGCAGCCTCTAGAACACGATGGGAGATGTTTTTTGTGCTGGCACAGTTTCTCCTTGCCAGACAGAGTGGAAAAGCTTTTTGCTAAGATGTAGACGAGAAGAGAGACTAAAGACGAAGGTACGGTGCTCTGCAGAGCTAAGCACCGCTCCCGGACCTCTTTCGGCAGAAGGCGCACACCGCAGAGCACAGTGAGCGGCAGAATCGTCTTTGCGCGAAGAAGCAGCTTCTTCGTCTCCGGGAGCCGGAGAGAGCGGCAACTTCGCAAAGGTGATGAAACAAGCTGTACAACACTGCGATTGTGTGCGCAGCTTGCCAACTGAGAGAAAACAGTACCTGACCACTCTCCTGCCTTTTCTATTCACATGAACATTCGATTGCAAGCTGTTTTGGACAACTTTCTTTCTCTTCTTGCAAAACACTCGGCAGACCTCCGTGCAGCCTCTAGAACACGATGGGAGATGTTTTCTGTGCTGGCACAGTTTTTCCTTGCCAGACAGAGTGGAAAAGCTTTTTGCTAAGATGTAGACGAGAAGAGAGGCTAAAGACGAAGGTACGGTGCTCTGCAGAGCTAAGCACAGCTCCCGGACCTCTTTGGGCAGAAGGCGCACACCGCAGAGCACTGTGAGCGGCAGAATCGTCTTTGCGCGAAGAAGCAGCTTCTTCGTCTCCGGGAGCCGGAGAGAGCGGCAACTTCGCAAAGGTGATGAAACAAGCTGTACAACACTGCGATTGTGTGCGCAGCATGCCAAGTGGGAGAAAACAGTACCTGACCACTCTCCTGCCTTTTCTATTCACATGAACATTCGATTGGAAGCTGTTTTGGACAACTTTCTTTCTCTTCTTGCAAAACACTCGGCAGACCTCCGTGCAGCCTCTAGAACACGATGGGAGATGTTTTCTGTGCTGGCACAGTTTCTCCTTGCCAGACAGAGTGGAAAAGCTTTTTGCTAAGATGTAGACGAGAAGAGAGGCTAAAGACGAAGGTACGGTGCTCTGCAGAGCTAAGCACCGCTTCCGGACCTCTTTCGGCAGAAGGCGCACAGCGCAGAGCACTGTGAGCGGCAGAATCGTCTTTGCGCGAAGAAGCAGCTTCTTCATCTCCGGGAGCCGGAGAGAGCGGCAACTTCGCAAAGGTGATGAAACAAGCTGTACAACACTGCGATTGTGTGCGCAGCTTGCCAACTGAGAGAAAACAGTACCTGACCACTCTCCTGCCTTTTCTATTCACATGAACATTCGATTGCAAGCTGTTTTGGACAACTTTCTTTCTCTTCTTGCAAAACACTCGGCAGACCTCCGTGCAGCCTCTAGAACACGATGGGAGATGTTTTCTGTGCTGGCACAGTTTCTCCTTGCCAGACAGAGTGGAAAAGCTTTTTGCTAAGATGTAGACGAGAAGAGAGGCTAAAGACGAAGGTACGGTGCTCTGCAGAGCTAAGCACCGCTCCCGTGCCTCTTTCGGCAGAAGGCGCACACCGCAGAGCACTGTGAGCGGCAGAATCGTCTTTGCGCGAAGAAGCAGCTTCTTCGTCTCCGGGAGCCGGAGAGAGCGGCAACTTCTCAAAGGTGATGAAACAAGCTGTACAACACTGCGATTGTGTGAGCAGCGTGCCAACTGAGAGAAAACAGTACCTGACCACTCTCCTGCCTTTTCCATTCACATGAACATTCGATTGCAAGTTGTTTTGGACAACTTTCTTTCTCTTCTTGCAAAACACTCGGCAGACCTCCGTGCAGCCTCTAGAACACGATGGGAGATGTTTTCTGTGCTGGCACAGTTTCTCCTTGCCAGACAGAGTGGAAAAGCTTTTTGCTAAGATGCAGACGAGAAGAGAGGCTAAAGACGAAGGTACGGTGCTCTGCAGAGCTAAGCACCGCTCCCGGACGTCTTTCGGCAGAAGGCGCACACCGCAGAGCACTGTGAGCGGCAGAATCGTCTTTGCGCGAAGAAGCAGCTTCTTCGTCTCCGGGAGCCGGAGAGAGCGGCAACTTCGCAAAGGTGATGAAACAAGCTGTACAACACTGCGATTGTGTGCGCAGCTTGCCAAGTGAGAGAAAACTGTACCTGACCACTCTCCTGCCTTTTCTATTCACATGAACATTCGATTGCAAGCTGTTTTGGACAACTTTCTTTCTCTTCTTGCAAAACAAACGGCAGACCTCCGTGCAGCTTCTAGAACACGATGGGAGATGTTTTCTGTGCTGGCACAGTTTCTCCTTGCCAGACAGAGTGGAAAAGCTTTTTGCTAAGATGTAGACGAGAAGAGAGGCTAAAGACGAAGGTACGGTGCTCTGCAGAGCTAAGCACCGCTTCCGGACCTCTTTCGGCAGAAGGCGCACACCGCAGAGCACTGTGAGCGGCAGAATCGTCTTTGCGCGAAGAAGCAGCTTCTTCGTCTCCGGGAGCCGGAGAGAGCGGCAGCTTCGCAAAGGTGATGAAACAAGCTGTACAACACTGCGATTGTGTGCGCAGCTTGCCAACTGAGAGAAAACAGTACCTGACCACTCTCCTGCCTTTTCTATTCACTTGAACATTCGATTGCAAGCTGTTTTGGACAACTTTCTTTCTCTTCTTGCAAAACACTCGGCAGACCTCCGTGCAGCCTCTAGAACACGATGGGAGATGTTTTCTCTGCTGGCAAAGTTTCTCCTTGCCAGACAGAGTGGAAAAGCTTTTTGCTAAGATGTAGACGAGAAGAGAGGCTAAAGACGAAGGTACGGTGCTCTGCAGAGCTAAGCACAGCTCCCGGACCTCTTTCGGCAGAAGGCGCACACCGCAGAGCACTGTGAGCGGCAGAATCGTCTTTGCGCGAAGAAGCAGCTTCTTCGTCTCCGGGAGCCGGAGAGAGCGGCAACTTCGCAAAGGTGATGAAACAAGCTGTACAACACTGCGATTGTGTGCGCAGCTTGCCAACTGAGAGAAAACAGTAACTGACCACTCTCCTGCCTTTTTTATTCACATGAACATTCGGTTGCAAGCTGTTTTGGACAACTTTCTTTCTCTTCTTGCAAAACACTCGGCTGACCTCCGTGCAGCCTCTAGAACACGATGGGAGATGTTTTTTGTGCTGGCACAGTTTCTCCTTGCCAGACAGAGTGGAAAAGCTTTTTGCTAAGATGTAGACGAGAAGAGAGACTAAAGACGAAGGTACGGTGCTCTGCAGAGCTAAGCACCGCTCCCGGACCTCTTTCGGCAGAAGGCGCACACCGCAGAGCACAGTGAGCGGCAGAATCGTCTTTGCGCGAAGAAGCAGCTTCTTCGTCTCCGGGAGCCGGAGAGAGCGGCAACTTCGCAAAGGTGATGAAACAAGCTGTACAACACTGCGATTGTGTGCGCAGCTTGCCAACTGAGAGAAAACAGTACCTGACCACTCTCCTGCCTTTTCTATTCACATGAACATTCGATTGCAAGCTGTTTTGGACAACTTTCTTTCTCTTCTTGCAAAACACTCGGCAGACCTCCGTGCAGCCTCTAGAACACGATGGGAGATGTTTTCTGTGCTGGCACAGTTTTTCCTTGCCAGACAGAGTGGAAAAGCTTTTTGCTAAGATGTAGACGAGAAGAGAGGCTAAAGACGAAGGTACGGTGCTCTGCAGAGCTAAGCACAGCTCCCGGACCTCTTTCGGCAGAAGGCGCACACCGCAGAGCACTGTGAGCGGCAGAATCGTCTTTGCGCGAAGAAGCAGCTTCTTCGTCTCCGGGAGCCGGAGAGAGCGGCAACTTCGCAAAGGTGATGAAACAAGCTGTACAACACTGCGATTGTGTGCGCAGCATGCCAAGTGGGAGAAAACAGTACCTGACCACTCTCCTGCCTTTTCTATTCACATGAACATTCGATTGCAAGCTGTTTTGGACAACTTTCTTTCTCTTCTTGCAAAACACTCGGCAGACCTCCGTGCAGCCTCTAGAACACGATGGGAGATGTTTTCTGTGCTGGCACAGTTTCTCCTTGCCAGACAGAGTGGAAAAGCTTTTTGCTAAGATGTAGACGAGAAGAGAGGCTAAAGACGAAGGTACGGTGCTCTGCAGAGCTAAGCACCGCTTCCGGACCTCTTTCGGCAGAAGGCGCACAGCGCAGAGCACTGTGAGCGGCAGAATCTTCTTTGCGCGAAGAAGCAGCTTCTTCATCTCCGGGAGCCGGAGAGAGCGGCAACTTCGCAAAGGTGATGAAACAAGCTGTACAACACTGCGATTGTGTGCGCAGCTTGCCAACTGAGAGAAAACAGTACCTGACCACTCTCCTGCCTTTTCTATTCACATGAACATTCGATTGCAAGCTGTTTTGGACAACTTTCTTTCTCTTCTTGCAAAACACTCGGCAGACCTCCGTGCAGCCTCTAGAACACGATGGGAGATGTTTTCTGTGCTGGCACAGTTTCTCCTTGCCAGACACAGTGGAAAAGCTTTTTGCTAAGATGTAGACGAGAAGAGAGGCTAAAGACGAAGGTACGGTGCTCTGCAGAGCTAAGCACCGCTCCCGTGCCTCTTTCGGCAGAAGGCGCACACCGCAGAGCACTGTGAGCGGCAGAATCGTCTTTGCGCGAAGAAGCAGCTTCTTCGTCTCCGGGAGCCGGAGAGAGCGGCAACTTCGCAAAGGTGATGAAACAAGCTGTACAACACTGCGATTGTGTGAGCAGCGTGCCAACTGAGAGAAAACAGTACCTGACCACTCTCCTGCCTTTTCCATTCACATGAACATTCGATTGCAAGTTGTTTTGGACAACTTTCTTTCTCTTCTTGCAAAACACTCGGCAGACCTCCGTGCAGCCTCTAGAACACGATGGGAGATGTTTTCTGTGCTGGCACAGTTTCTCCTTGCCAGACCGAGTGGAAAAGCTTTTTGCTAAGATGCAGACGAGAAGAGAGGCTAAAGACGAAGGTACGGTGCTCTGCAGAGCTAAGCACCGCTCCCGGACGTCTTTCGGCAGAAGGCGCACACCGCAGAGCACTGTGAGCGGCAGAATCGTCTTTGCGCGAAGAAGCAGCTTCTTCGTCTCCGGGAGCCGGAGAGAGCGGCAACTTCGCAAAGGTGATGAAACAAGCTGTACAACACTGCGATTGTGTGCGCAGCTTGCCAAGTGAGAGAAAACTGTACCTGACCACTCTCCTGCCTTTTCTATTCACATGAACATTCGATTGCAAGCTGTTTTGGACAACTTTCTTTCTCTTCTTGCAAAACAAACGGCAGACCCCCGTGCAGATCCTAGAACACGATGGGAGATGTTTTCTGTGCTGGCACAGTTTCTCCTTGCCAGACAGAGTGGAAAAGCTTTTTGCTAAGATGTAGACGAGAAGAGAGGCTAAAGACGAAGGTACGGTGCTCTGCAGAGCTAAGCACCGCTTCCGGACCTCTTTCGGCAGAAGGCGCACACCGCAGAGCACTGTGAGCGGCAGAATCGTCTTTGCGCGAAGAAGCAGCTTCTTCGTCTCCGGGAGCCGGAGAGAGCGGCAGCTTCGCAAAGGTGATGAAACAAGCTGTACAACACTGCGATTGTGTGCGCAGCTTGCCAACTGAGAGAAAACAGTACCTGACCACTCTCCTGCCTTTTCTATTCACTTGAACATTCGATTGCAAGCTGTTTTGGACAACTTTCTTTCTCTTCTTGCAAAACACTCGGCAGACCTCCGTGCAGCCTCTAGAACACGATGGGAGATGTTTTCTGTGCTGGCACAGTTTCTCCTTGCCAGACAGAGTGGAAAAGCTTTTTGCTAAGATGTAGACGAGAAGAGAGGCTAAAGACGAAGGTACGGTGCTCTGCAGAGCTAAGCACAGCTCCCGGACCTCTTTCGGCAGAAGGCGCACACCGCAGAGCACTGTGAGCGGCAGAATCGTCTTTGCGCGAAGAAGCAGCTTCTTCGTCTCCGGGAGCCGGAGAGAGCGGCAACTTCGCAAAGGTGATGAAACAAGCTGTACAACACTGCGATTGTGTGCGCAGCATGCCAAGTGGGAGAAAACAGTACCTGACCACTCTCCTGCCTTTTCCATTCACATGAACATTCGATTGCAAGCTGTTTTGGACAACTTTCTTTCTCTTCTTGCAAAACACTCGGCAGACCTCCGTGCAGCCTCTAGAACACGATGGGAGATGTTTTCTGTGCTGGCACAGTTTCTCCTTGCCAGACAGAGTGGAAAAGCTTTTTGCTAAGATGTAGACGAGAAGAGAGGCTAAAGACGAAGGTACGGTGCTCTGCAGAGCTAAGCACCGCTCCCGGACCTCTTTCGGCAGAAGGCGCACACCGCAGAGCACTGTGAGCGGCAGAATCGTCTTTGCGCGAAGAAGCAGCTTCTTCGTCTCCGGGAGCCGGAGAGAGCGGCAACTTCGCAAAGGTGATGAAACAAGCTGTACAACACTGCGATTGTGTGCGCAGCTTGAAAACTGAGAGAAAACAGTACCTGACCACTCTCCTGCCTTTTCTATTCTTATGAACATTCGATTGCAAGCTGTTTTGGACAACTTTCTTTCTCTTCTTGCAAAACACTCGGCAGACCTCCGTGCAGCCTCTAGAAGACGATGGGAGATGTTTTCTGTGCTGGCACAGTTTCTCCTTGCCAGACAGAGTGGAAAAGCTTTTTGCTAAGATGCAGACGAGAAGAGAGGCTAAAGACGAAGGTACGGTGCTCTGCAGAGCTAAGCACCGCTCCCGGACGTCTTTCGGCAGAAGGCGCACACCGCAGAGCACTGTGAGCGGCAGAATCGTCTTTGCGCGAAGAAGCAGCTTCTTCGTCTCCGGGAGCCGGAGAGAGCGGCAACTTCGCAAAGGTGATGAAACAAGCTGTACAACACTGCGATTGTGTGCGCAGCTTGCCAAGTGAGAGAAAACAGTACCTGACCACTCTCCTGCCTTTTCTATTCACATGAACATTCGATTGCAAGCTGTTTTGGACAACTTTCTTTCTCTTCTTGCAAAACACTCGGCAGACCTCCGTGCAGCTTCTAGAACACGATGGGAGATGTTTTCTGTGCTGGCACAGTTTCTCCTTGCCAGACAGAGTGGAAAAGCTTTTTGCTAAGATGTAGACGAGAAGAGAGGCTAAAGACGAAGGTACGGTTCTCTGCAGAGTTAAGCACCGCTCCCGGACCTCTTTCGGCAGAAGGCGCACAACGCAGAGCACTGTGAGCGGCAGAATCGTCTTTGCGCGAAGAAGCAGCTTCTTCGTCTCCGGGAGCCGGAGAGAGCGGCAACTTCGCAAAGGTGATGAAACAAGCTGTACAACACTGCGATTGTGTGCGCAGCTTGCCAACTGAGAGAAAACAGTACCTGACCACTCTCCTGCATTTTCTATTCAATTGAACATTCGATTGCAAGCTGTTTTGGACAACTTTCTTTCTCTTCTTGCAAAACACTCGGCAGACCTCCGTGCAGCCTCTAGAACACGATGGGAGATGTTTTTTGTGCTGGCACAGTTTCTCCTTGCCAGACAGAGTGGAAAAGCTTTTTGCTAAGATGTAGACGAGAAGAGAGGCTAAAGACGAAGGTACGGTGCTCTGCAGAGCTAAGCACCGCTCCCGGACCTCTTTCGGCAGAAGGCGCACACCGCAGAGCACTGTGAGCGGCAGAATCGTCTTTGCGCGAAGAAGCAGCTTCTTCGTCTCCGGGAGCCGGAGAGAGCGGCAGCTTCGCAAAGGTGATGAAACAAGCTGTACAACACTGCGATTGTGTGCGCAGCATGCCAAGTGGGAGAAAACAGTACCTGACCACTCTCCTGCCTTTTCTATTCACATGAACATTCGATTGCAAGCTGTTTTGGACAACTTTATTTCTCTTCTTGCAAAACACTCGGCAGACCTCCGTGCAGCCTCTAGAACACGATGGGAGATGTTTTCTCTGCTGGCACAGTTTCTCCTTGCCAGACAGAGTGGAAAAGCTTTTTGCTAAGATGTAGACGAGAAGAGAGGCTAAAGACGAAGGTACGGTGCTCTGCAGAGCTAAGCACCGCTCCCGGACCTCTTTCGGCAGAAGGCGCACACCGCAGAGCACAGTGAGCGGCAGAATCGTCTTTGCGCGAAGAAGCAGCTTCTTCGTCTCCGGGAGCCGGAGAGAGCGGCAACTTCGCAAAGGTGATGAAACAAGCTGTACAACACTGCGATTGTGTGCGCAGCTTGCCAAGTGAGAGAAAACAGTACCTGACCACTCTCCTACCTTTTCTATTCACATGAACATTCGATTGCAAGCTGTTTTGGACAACTTTCTTTCTCTTCTTGCAAAACACTCGGCAGACCTCCGTGCAGCTTCTAGAACACGATGGGATATGTTTTCTGTGCTGGCAAAGTTTCTCCTTGCCAGACAGAGTGGAAAAGCTTTTTGCTAAGATGTAGACGAGAAGAGAGGCTAAAGACGAAGGTACGGTGCTCTGCAGAGCTAAGCACCGCTCCCGTGCCTCTTTCGGCAGAAGGCGCACACCGCAGAGCACTGTGAGCGGCAGAATCGTCTATGCGCGAAGAAGCAGCTTCTTCGTCTCCGGGAGCCGGAGAGAGCGGCAACTTCGCAAAGGTGATGAAACAAGCTGTACAACACTGCGATTGTGTGAGCAGCGTGCCAACTGAGAGAAAACAGTACCTGACCACTCTCCTGCCTTTTCCATTCACATGAGCATTCGATTGGAAGTTGTTTTGGACAACTTTCTTTCTCTTCTTGCAAAACACTCGGCAGACCTCCGTGCAGCCTCTAGAACACGATGGGAGATGTTTTCTGTGCTGGCACAGTTTCTCCTTGCCAGACAGAGTGGAAAAGCTTTTTGCTAAGATGCAGACGAGAAGAGAGGCTAAAGACGAAGGTACGGTGCTCTGCAGAGCTAAGCACCGCTCCCGGACGTCTTTCGGCAGAAGGCGCACACCGCAGAGCACTGTGAGCGGCAGAATCGTCTTTGCGCGAAGAAGCAGCTTCTTCGTCTCCGGGAGCCGGAGAGAGCGGCAACTTCGCAAAGGTGATGAAACAAGCTGTACAACACTGCGATTGTGTGCGCAGCTTGCCAAGTGAGAGAAAACTGTACCTGACCACTCTCCTGCCTTTTCTATTCACATGAACATTCGATTGCAAGCTGTTTTGGACAACTTTCTTTCTCTTCTTGCAAAACAAACGGCAGACCTCCGTGCAGCTTCTAGAACACGATGGGAGATGTTTTCTGTGCTGGCACAGTTTCTCCTTGCCAGACAGAGTGGAAAAGCTTTTTGCAAAGATGTAGACGAGAAGAGAGGCTAAAGACGAAGGTACGGTGCTCTGCAGAGCTAAGCACCGCTTCCGGACCTCTTTGGGCAGAAGGCGCACAGCGCAGAGCACTGTGAGCGGCAGAATCGTCTTTGCGCGAAGAAGCAGCTTCTTCGTCTCCGGGAGCCGGAGAGAGCGGCAGCTTCGCAAAGGTGATGAAACAAGCTGTACAACACTGCGATTGTGTGCGCAGCTTGCCAACTGAGAGAAAACAGTACCTGACCACTCTCCTGCCTTTTCTATTCACTTGAACATTCGATTGCAAGCTGTTTTGGACAACTTTCTTTCTCTTCTTGCAAAACACTCGGCAGACCTCCGTGCAGCCTCTAGAACACGATGGGAGATGTTTTTTGTGCTGGCACAGTTTCTCCTTGCCAGACAGAGTGGAAAAGCTTTTTGCTAAGATGTAGACGAGAAGAGAGGCTAAAGACGAAGGTACGGTGCTCTGCAGAGCTAAGCACAGCTCCCGGACCTCTTTCGGCAGAAGGCGCACACCGCAGAGCACTGTGAGCGGCAGAATCGTCTTTGCGCGAAGAAGCAGCTTCTTCGTCTCCGGGAGCCGGAGAGAGCGGCAGCTTCGCAAAGGTGATGAAACAAGCTGTACAACACTGCGATTGTGTGCGCAGCATGCCAAGTGGGAGAAAACAGTACCTGACCACTCTCCTGCCTTTTCTATTCACATGAACATTCGATTGCAAGCTGTTTTGGACAACTTTCTTTCTCTTCTTGCAAAACACTCGGCAGACCTCCGTGCAGCCTCTAGAACACGATGGGAGATGTTTTCTGTGCTGGCACAGTTTCTCCTTGCCAGACAGAGTGGAAAAGCTTTTTGCTAAGATGTAGACGAGAAGAGAGGCTAAAGACGAAGGTACGGTGCTCTGGAGAGCTAAGCACCGCTTCCGGACCTCTTTGGGCAGAAGGCGCACACCGCAGAGCACTGTGAGCGGCAGAATCGTCTTTGCGCGAAGAAGCAGCTTCTTCGTCTCCGGGAGCCGGAGAGAGCGGCAACTTCGCAAAGGTGATGAAACAAGCTGTACAACACTGCGATTGTGTGCGCAGCTTGCCAACTGAGAGAAAACAGTACCTGACCACTCTCCTGCCTTTTCTATTCATATGAACATTCGATTGCAAGCTGTTTTGGACAACTTTCTTTCTCTTCTTGCAAAACACTCGGCAGACCTCCGTGCAGCCTCTAGAACACGATGGGAGATGTTTTCTGTGCTGGCACAGTTTCTCCTTGCCAGACAGAGTGGAAAAGCTTTTTGCTAAGATGTAGACGAGAAGAGAGGCTAAAGACGAAGGTACGGTGCTCTGCAGAGCTAAGCACCGCTCCCGTGCCTCTTTCGGCAGAAGGCGCACACCGCAGAGCACTGTGAGCGGCAGAATCGTCTTTGCGCGAAGAAGCAGCTTCTTCGTCTCCGGGAGCCGGAGAGAGCGGCAACTTCGCAAAGGTGATGAAACAAGCTGTACAACACTGCGATTGTGTGAGCAGCGTGCCAACTGAGAGAAAACAGTACCTGACCACTCTCCTGCCTTTTCCATTCACATGAACATTCGATTGCAAGCTGTTTTGGACAACTTTCTTTCTCTTCTTGCAAAACACTCGGCAGACCTCCGTGCAGCTTCTAGAACACGATGGGAGATGTTTTCTGTGCTGGCACAGTTTCTCCTTGCCAGACAGAGTGGAAAAGCTTTTTGCTAAGATGTAGACGAGAAGAGAGGCTAAAGACGAAGGTACGGTGCTCTGCAGAGCTAAGCACCGCTCCCGTGCCTCTTTCGGCAGAAGGCGCACACCGCAGAGCACTGTGAGCGGCAGAATCGTCTATGCGCGAAGAAGCAGCTTCTTCGTCTCCGGGAGCCGGAGAGAGCGGCAACTTCGCAAAGGTGATGAAACAAGCTGTACAACACTGCGATTGTGTGAGCAGCGTGCCAACTGAGAGAAAACAGTACCTGACCACTCTCCTGCCTTTTCCATTCACATGAGCATTCGATTGGAAGTTGTTTTGGACAACTTTCTTTCTCTTCTTGCAAAACACTCGGCAGACCTCCGTGCAGCCTCTAGAACACGATGGGAGATGTTTTCTGTGCTGGCACAGTTTCTCCTTGCCAGACAGAGTGGAAAAGCTTTTTGCTAAGATGCAGACGAGAAGAGAGGCTAAAGACGAAGGTACGGTGCTCTGCAGAGCTAAGCACCGCTCCCGGACGTCTTTCGGCAGAAGGCGCACACCGCAGAGCACTGTGAGCGGCAGAATCGTCTTTGCGCGAAGAAGCAGCTTCTTCGTCTCCGGGAGCCGGAGAGAGCGGCAACTTCGCAAAGGTGATGAAACAAGCTGTACAACACTGCGATTGTGTGCGCAGCTTGCCAAGTGAGAGAAAACTGTACCTGACCACTCTCCTGCCTTTTCTATTCACATGAACATTCGATTGCAAGCTGTTTTGGACAACTTTCTTTCTCTTCTTGCAAAACAAACGGCAGACCTCCGTGCAGCTTCTAGAACACGATGGGAGATGTTTTCTGTGCTGGCACAGTTTCTCCTTGCCAGACAGAGTGGAAAAGCTTTTTGCTAAGATGTAGACGAGAAGAGAGGCTAAAGACGAAGGTACGGTGCTCTGCAGAGCTAAGCACCGCTCCCGGACCTCTTTCGGCAGAAGGCGCACACCGCAGAGCACTGTGAGCGGCAGAATCGTCTTTGCGCGAAGAAGCAGCTTCTTCGTCTCCGGGAGCCGGAGAGAGCGGCAACTTCGCAAAGGTGATGAAACAAGCTGTACAACACTGCGATTGTGTGCGCAGCTTGAAAACTGAGAGAAAACAGTACCTGACCACTCTCCTGCCTTTTCTATTCATATGAACATTCGATTGCAAGCTGTTTTGGACAACTTTCTTTCTCTTCTTGCAAAACACTCGGCAGACCTCCGTGCAGCCTCTAGAAGACGATGGGAGATGTTTTCTGTGCTGGCACAGTTTCTCCTTGCCAGACAGAGTGGAAAAGCTTTTTGCTAAGATGCAGACGAGAAGAGAGGCTAAAGACGAAGGTACGGTGCTCTGCAGAGCTAAGCACCGCTCCCGGACGTCTTTCGGCAGAAGGCGCACACCGCAGAGCACTGTGAGCGGCAGAATCGTCTTTGAGCGAAGAAGCAGCTTCTTCGTCTCCGGGAGCCGGAGAGAGCGGCAACTTCGCAAAGGTGATGAAACAAGCTGTACAACACTGCGATTGTGTGCGCAGCTTGCCAAGTGAGAGAAAACAGTACCTGACCACTCTCCTGCCTTTTCTATTCACATGAACATTCGATTGCAAGCTGTTTTGGACAACTTTCTTTCTCTTCTTGCAAAACACTCGGCAGACCTCCGTGCAGCTTCTAGAACACGATGGGAGATGTTTTCTGTGCTGGCACAGTTTCTCCTTGCCAGACAGAGTGGAAAAGCTTTTTGCTAAGATGTAGACGAGAACAGAGGCTAAAGACGAAGGTACGGTTCTCTGCAGAGTTAAGCACCGCTCCCGGACCTCTTTCGGCAGAAGGCGCACAACGCAGAGCACTGTGAGCGGCAGAATCGTCTTTGCGCGAAGAAGCAGCTTCTTCGTCTCCGGGAGCCGGAGAGAGCGGCAACTTCGCAAAGGTGATGAAACAAGCTGTACAACACTGCGATTGTGTGCGCAGCTTGCCAACTGAGAGAAAACAGTACCTGACCACTCTCCTGCCTTTTCTATTCAATTGAACATTCGATTGCAAGCTGTTTTGGACAACTTTCTTTCTCTTCTTGCAAAACACTCGGCAGACCTCCGTGCAGCCTCTAGAACACGATGGGAGATGTTTTTTGTGCTGGCACAGTTTCTCCTTGCCAGACAGAGTGGAAAAGCTTTTTGCTAAGATGTAGACGAGAAGAGAGGCTAAAGACGAAGGTACGGTGCTCTGCAGAGCTAAGCACCGCTCCCGGACCTCTTTCGGCAGAAGGCGCACACCGCAGAGCACTGTGAGCGGCAGAATCGTCTTTGCGCGAAGAAGCAGCTTCTTCGTCTCCGGGAGCCGGAGAGAGCGGCAGCTTCGCAAAGGTGATGAAACAAGCTGTACAACACTGCGATTGTGTGCGCAGCATGCCAAGTGGGAGAAAACAGTACCTGACCACTCTCCTGCCTTTTCTATTCACATGAACATTCGATTGCAAGCTGTTTTGGACAACTTTATTTCTCTTCTTGCAAAACACTCGGCAGACCTCCGTGCAGCCTCTAGAACACGATGGGAGATGTTTTCTCTGCTGGCACAGTTTCTCCTTGCCAGACAGAGTGGAAAAGCTTTTTGCTAAGATGTAGACGAGAAGAGAGGCTAAAGACGAAGGTACGGTGCTCTGCAGAGCTAAGCACCGCTCCCGGACCTCTTTCGGCAGAAGGCGCACACCGCAGAGCACAGTGAGCGGCAGAATCGTCTTTGCGCGAAGAAGCAGCTTCTTCGTCTCCGGGAGCCGGAGAGAGCGGCAACTTCGCAAAGGTGATGAAACAAGCTGTACAACACTGCGATTGTGTGCGCAGCTTGCCAAGTGAGAGAAAACAGTACCTGACCACTCTCCTACCTTTTCTATTCACATGAACATTCGATTGCAAGCTGTTTTGGACAACTTTCTTTCTCTTCTTGCAAAACACTCGGCAGACCTCCGTGCAGCTTCTAGAACACGATGGGAGATGTTTTCTGTGCTGGCAAAGTTTCTCCTTGCCAGACAGAGTGGAAAAGCTTTTTGCTAAGATGTAGACGAGAAGAGAGGCTAAAGACGAAGGTACGGTGCTCTGCAGAGCTAAGCACCGCTCCCGGACCTCTTTCGGCAGAAGGCGCACACCGCAGAGCACTGTGAGCGGCAGAATCGTCTTTGCGCGAAGAAGCAGCTTCTTCGTCTCCGGGAGCCGGAGAGAGCGGCAACTTCGCAAAGGTGATGAAACAAGCTGTACAACACTGCGATTGTGTGCGCAGCTTGCCAACTGAGAGAAAACAGTACCTGACCACTCTCCTGCCTTTTCTATTCACTTGAACATTCGATTGCAAGCTGTTTTGGACAACTTTCTTTCTCTTCTTGCAAAACACTCGGCAGACCTCCGTGCAGCCTCTAGAACACGATGGGAGATGTTTTTTGTGCTGGCAAAGTTTCTCCTTGCCAGACAGAGTGGAAAAGCTTTTTGCTAAGATGTAGACGAGAAGAGAGGCTAAAGACGAAGGTACGGTGCTCTGCAGAGCTAAGCACAGCTCCCGGACCTCTTTCGGCAGAAGGCGCACACCGCAGAGCACTGTGAGCGGCAGAATCGTCTTTGCGCGAAGAAGCAGCTTCTTCGTCTGCGGGAGCCGGAGAGAGCGGCAGCTTCGCAAAGGTGATGAAACAAGCTGTACAACACTGCGATTGTGTGCGCAGCATGCCAAGTGGGAGAAAACAGTACCTGACCACTCTCCTGCCTTTTCTATTCACATGAACATTCGATTGCAAGCTGTTTTGGACAACTTTCTTTCTCTTCTTGCAAAACACTCGGTAGACCTCCGTGCAGCCTCTAGAACACGATGGGAGATGTCTTCTGTGCTGGCACAGTTTCTCCTTGCCAGACAGAGTGGAAAAGCTTTTTGCTAAGATGTAGACGAGAAGAGAGGCTAAAGACGAAGGTACGGTGCTCTGCAGAGCTAAGCACCGCTTCCGGACCTCTTTGGGCAGAAGGCGCACACCGCAGAGCACTGTGAGCGGCAGAATCGTCTTTGCGCGAAGAAGCAGCTTCTTCGTCTCCGGGAGCCGGAGAGAGCGGCAACTTCGCAAAGGTGATGAAACAAGCTGTACAACACTGCGATTGTGTGCGCAGCTTGCCAACTGAGAGAAAACAGTACCTGACCACTCTCCTGCCTTTTCTATTCATATGAACATTCGATTGCAAGCTGTTTTGGACAACTTTCTTTCTCTTCTTGCAAAACACTCGGCAGACCTCCGTGCAGCCTCTAGAACACGATGGGAGATGTTTTCTGTGCTGGCACAGTTTCTCCTTGCCAGACAGAGTGGAAAAGCTTTTTGCTAAGATGTAGACGAGAAGAGAGGCTAAAGACGAAGGTACGGTGCTCTGCAGAGCTAAGCACCGCTCCCGTGCCTCTTTCGGCAGAAGGCGCACACCGCAGAGCACTGTGAGCGGCAGAATCGTCTTTGCGCGAAGAAGCAGCTTCTTCGTCTCCGGGAGCCGGAGAGAGCGGCAACTTCGCAAAGGTGATGAAACAAGCTGTACAACACTGCGATTGTGTGAGCAGCGTGCCAACTGAGAGAAAACAGTACCTGACCACTCTCCTGCCTTTTCCATTCACATGAACATTCGATTGCAAGCTGTTTTGGACAACTTTCTTTCTCTTCTTGCAAAACACTCGGCAGACCTCCGTGCAGCTTCTAGAACACGATGGGAGATGTTTTCTGTGCTGGCACAGTATCTCCTTGCCAGACAGAGTGGAAAAGCTTTTTGCTAAGATGTAGACGAGAAGAGAGGCTAAAGACGAAGGTACGGTGCTCTGCAGAGCTAAGCACCGCTCCCGGACCTCTTTCGGCAGAAGGCGCACACCGCAGAGCACTGTGAGCGGCAGAATCGTCTTTGCGCGAAGAAGCAGCTTCTTCGTCTCCGGGAGCCGGAGAGAGCGGCAAGTTCGCAAAGGTGATGAAACAAGCTGTACAACACTGCGATTGTGTGCGCAGCTTGCCAACTGAGAGAAAACAGTACCTGACCACTCTCCAGCCTTTTCTATTCACATGAACATTCGATTGCAAGCTGTTTTGGACAACTTTCTTTCTCTTCTTGCAAAACACTCGGCAGACCTCCGTGCAGCCTCTAGAACACGATGGGAGATGTTTTCTGTGCTGGCACAGTTTTTCCTTGCCAGACAGAGTGGAAAAGCTTTTTGCTAAGATGTAGACGAGAAGAGAGGCTAAAGACGAAGGTACGGTGCTCTGCAGAGCTAAGCACCGCTCCCGTGCCTCTTTCGGCAGAAGGCGCACACCGCAGAGCACTGTGAGCGGCAGAATCGTCTTTGCGCGAAGAAGCAGCTTCTTCGTCTCCGGGAGCCGGAGAGAGCGGCAACTTCGCAAAGGTGATGAAACAAGCTGTACAACACTGCGATTGTGTGAGCAGCGTGCCAACTGAGAGAAAACAGTACCTGACCACTCTCCTGCCTTTTCCATTCACATGAACATTCGATTGCAAGCTGTTTTGGACAACTTTCTTTCTCTTCTTGCAAAACACTCGGCAGACCTCCGTGCAGCTTCTAGAACACGATGGGAGATGTTTTCTGTGCTGGCACAGTTTCTCCTTGCCAGACAGAGTGGAAAAGCTTTTTGCTAAGATGTAGACGAGAAGAGAGGCTAAAGACGAAGGTACGGTGCTCTGCAGAGCTAAGCACCGCTCCCGTGCCTCTTTCGGCAGAAGGCGCACACCGCAGAGCACTGTGAGCGGCAGAATCGTCTTTGCGCGAAGAAGCAGCTTCTTCGTCTCCGGGAGCCGGAGAGAGCGGCAACTTCGCAAAGGTGATGAAACAAGCTGTACAACACTGCGATTGTGTGAGCAGCGTGCCAACTGAGAGAAAACAGTACCTGACCACTCTCCTGCCTTTTCCATTCACATGAACATTCGATTGCAAGTTGTTTTGGACAACTTTCTTTCTCTTCTTGCAAAACACTCGGCAGACCTCCGTGCAGCCTCTAGAACACGATGGGAGATGTTTTCTGTGCTGGCACAGTTTCTCCTTGCCAGACAGAGTGGAAAAGCTTTTTGCTAAGATGCAGACGAGAAGAGAGGCTAAAGACGAAGGTACGGTGCTCTGCAGAGCTAAGCACCGCTCCCGGACGTCTTTCGGCAGAAGGCGCACACCGCAGAGCACTGTGAGCGGCAGAATCGTCTTTGCGCGAAGAAGCAGCTTCTTCGTCTCCGGGAGCCGGAGAGAGCGGCAACTTCGCAAAGGTGATGAAACAAGCTGTACAACACTGCGATTGTGTGCGCAGCTTGCCAAGTGAGAGAAAACTGTACCTGACCACTCTCCTGCCTTTTCTATTCACATGAACATTCGATTGCAAGCTGTTTTGGACAACTTTCTTTCTCTTCTTGCAAAACAAACGGCAGACCTCCGTGCAGCTTCTAGAACACGATGGGAGATGTTTTCTGTGCTGGCACAGTTTCTCCTTGCCAGACAGAGTGGAAAAGCTTTTTGCAAAGATGTAGACGAGAAGAGAGGCTAAAGACGAAGGTACGGTGCTCTGCAGAGCTAAGCACCGCTTCCGGACCTCTTTGGGCAGAAGGCGCACACCGCAGAGCACTGTGAGCGGCAGAATCGTCTTTGCGCGAAGAAGCAGCTTCTTCGTCTCCGGGAGCCGGAGAGAGCGGCAGCTTCGCAAAGGTGATGAAACAAGCTGTACAACACTGCGATTGTGTGCGCAGCTTGCCAACTGAGAGAAAACAGTACCTGACCACTCTCCTGACTTTTCTATTCACTTGAACATTCGATTGCAAGCTGTTTTGGACAACTTTCTTTCTCTTCTTGCAAAACACTCGGCAGACCTCCGTGCAGCCTCTAGAACACGATGGGAGATGTTTTCTCTGCTGGCACAGTTTCTCCTTGCCAGACAGAGTGGAAAAGCTTTTTGCTAAGATGTAGACGAGAAGAGAGGCTAAAGACGAAGGTACGGTGCTCTGCAGAGCTAAGCACAGCTCCCGGACCTCTTTCGGCAGAAGGCGCACACCGCAGAGCACTGTGAGCGGCAGAATCGTCTTTGCGCGAAGAAGCAGCTTCTTCGTCTCCGGGAGCCGGAGAGAGCGGCAACTTCGCAAAGGTGATGAAACAAGCTGTACAACACTGCGATTGTGTGCGCAGCATGCCAAGTGGGAGAAAACAGTACCTGACCACTCTCCTGCCTTTTCCATTCACATGAACATTCGATTGCAAGCTGTTTTGGACAACTTTCTTTCTCTTCTTGCAAAACACTCGGCAGACCTCCGTGCAGCCTCTAGAACACGATGGGAGATGTTTTCTGTGCTGGCACAGTTTCTCCTTGCCAGACAGAGTGGAAAAGCTTTTTGCTAAGATGTAGACGAGAAGAGAGGCTAAAGACGAAGGTACGGTGCTCTGCAGAGCTAAGCACCGCTCCCGGACCTCTTTCGGCAGAAGGCGCACACCGCAGAGCACTGTGAGCGGCAGAATCGTCTTTGCGCGAAGAAGCAGCTTCTTCGTCTCCGGGAGCCGGAGAGAGCGGCAACTTCGCAAAGGTGATGAAACAAGCTGTACAACACTGCGATTGTGTGCGCAGCTTGCCAACTGAGAGAAAACAGTACCTGACCACTCTCCTGCCTTTTCTATTCATATGAACATTCGATTGCAAGCTGTTTTGGACAACTTTCTTTCTCTTCTTGCAAAACACTCGGCAGACCTCCGTGCAGCCTCTAGAACACGATGGGAGATGTTTTTTGTGCTGGCACAGTTTCTCCTTGCCAGACAGAGTGGAAAAGCTTTTTGCTAAGATGTAGACGAGAAGAGAGGCTAAAGACGAAGGTACGGTGCTCTGCAGAGCTAAGCACAGCTCCCGGACCTCTTTCGGCAGAAGGCGCACACCGCAGAGCACTGTGAGCGGCAGAATCGTCTTTGCGCGAAGAAGCAGCTTCTTCGTCTCCGGGAGCCGGAGAGAGCGGCAGCTTCGCAAAGGTGATGAAACAAGCTGTACAACACTGCGATTGTGTGCGCAGCATGCCAAGTGGGAGAAAACAGTACCTGACCACTCTCCTGCCTTTTCTATTCACATGAACATTCGATTGCAAGCTGTTTTGGACAACTTTCTTTCTCTTCTTGCAAAACACTCGGCAGACCTCCGTGCAGCCTCTAGAACACGATGGGAGATGTTTTCTGTGCTGGCACAGTTTCTCCTTGCCAGACAGAGTGGAAAAGCTTTTTGCTAAGATGTAGACGAGAAGAGAGGCTAAAGACGAAGGTACGGTGCTCTGCAGAGCTAAGCACCGCTTCCGGACCTCTTTGGGCAGAAGGCGCACACCGCAGAGCACTGTGAGCGGCAGAATCGTCTTTGCGCGAAGAAGCAGCTTCTTCGTCTCCGGGAGCCGGAGAGAGCGGCAACTTCGCAAAGGTGATGAAACAAGCTGTACAACACTGCGATTGTGTGCGCAGCTTGCCAACTGAGAGAAAACAGTACCTGACCACTCTCCTGCCTTTTCTATTCACTTGAACATTCGATTGCAAGCTGTTTTGGACAACTTTCTTTCTCTTCTTGCAAAACACTCGGCAGACCTCCGTGCAGCCTCTAGAACACGATGGGAGATGTTTTCTGTGCTGGCACAGTTTCTCCTTGCCAGACAGAGTGGAAAAGCTTTTTGCTAAGATGTAGACGAGAAGAGAGGCTAAAGACGAAGGTACGGTGCTCTGCAGAGCTAAGCACCGCTCCCGTGCCTCTTTCGGCAGAAGGCGCACACCGCAGAGCACTGTGAGCGGCAGAATCGTCTTTGCGCGAAGAAGCAGCTTCTTCGTCTCCGGGAGCCGGAGAGAGCGGCAACTTCGCAAAGGTGATGAAACAAGCTGTACAACACTGCGATTGTGTGAGCAGCGTGCCAACTGAGAGAAAACAGTACCTGACCACTCTCCTGCTTTTTCCATTCACATGAACATTCGATTGCAAGCTGTTTTGGACAACTTTCTTTCTCTTCTTGCAAAACACTCGGCAGACCTCCGTGCAGCTTCTAGAACACGATGGGAGATGTTTTCTGTGCTGGCACAGTTTCTCCTTGCCAGACAGAGTGGAAAAGCTTTTTGCTAAGATGTAGACGAGAAGAGAGGCTAAAGACGAAGGTACGGTGCTCTGCAGAGCTAAGCACCGCTCCCGTGCCTCTTTCGGCAGAAGGCGCACACCGCAGAGCACTGTGAGCGGCAGAATCGTCTTTGCGCGAAGAAGCAGCTTCTTCGTCTCCGGGAGCCGGAGAGAGCGGCAACTTCGCAAAGGTGATGAAACAAGCTGTACAACACTGCGATTGTGTGAGCAGCGTGCCAACTGAGAGAAAACAGTACCTGACCACTCTCCTGCCTTTTCCATTCACATGAACATTCGATTGCAAGTTGTTTTGGACAACTTTCTTTCTCTTCTTGCAAAACACTCGGCAGACCTCCGTGCAGCCTCTAGAACACGATGGGAGATGTTTTCTGTGCTGGCACAGTTTCTCCTTGCCAGACAGAGTGGAAAAGCTTTTTGCTAAGATGCAGACGAGAAGAGAGGCTAAAGACGAAGGTACGGTGCTCTGCAGAGCTAAGCACCGCTCCCGGACGTCTTTCGGCAGAAGGCGCACACCGCAGAGCACTGTGAGCGGCAGAATCGTCTTTGCGCGAAGAAGCAGCTTCTTCGTCTCCGGGAGCCGGAGAGAGCGGCAACTTCGCAAAGGTGATGAAACAAGCTGTACAACACTGCGATTGTGTGCGCAGCTTGCCAAGTGAGAGAAAACTGTACCTGACCACTCTCCTGCCTTTTCTATTCACATGAACATTCGATTGCAAGCTGTTTTGGACAACTTTCTTTCTCTTCTTGCAAAACAAACGGCAGACCTTCGTGCAGCTTCTAGAACACGATGGGAGATGTTTTCTGTGCTGGCACAGTTTCTCCTTGCCAGACAGAGTGGAAAAGCTTTTTGCTAAGATGTAGACGAGAAGAGAGGCTAAAGACGAAGGTACGGTGCTCTGCAGAGCTAAGCACCGCTTCCGGACCTCTTTGGGCAGAAGGCGCACACCGCAGAGCACTGTGAGCGGCAGAATCGTCTTTGCGCGAAGAAGCAGCTTCTTCGTCTCCGGGAGCCGGAGAGAGCGGCAGCTTCGCAAAGGTGATGAAACAAGCTGTACAACACTGCGATTGTGTGCGCAGCTTGCCAACTGAGAGAAAACAGTACCTGACCACTCTCCTGCCTTTTCTATTCACTTGAACATTCGATTGCAAGCTGTTTTGGACAACTTTCTTTCTCTTCTTGCAAAACACTCGGCAGACCTCCGTGCAGCCTCTAGAACACGATGGGAGATGTTTTCTCTGCTGGCACAGTTTCTCCTTGCCAGACAGAGTGGAAAAGCTTTTTGCTAAGATGTAGACGAGAAGAGAGGCTAAAGACGAAGGTACGGTGCTCTGCAGAGCTAAGCACAGCTCCCGGACCTCTTTCGGCAGAAGGCGCACACCGCAGAGCACTGTGAGCGGCAGAATCGTCTTTGCGCGAAGAAGCAGCTTCTTCGTCTCCGGGAGCCGGAGAGAGCGGCAACTTCGCAAAGGTGATGAAACAAGCTGTACAACACTGCGATTGTGTGCGCAGCATGCCAAGTGGGAGAAAACAGTACCTGACCACTCTCCTGCCTTTTCCATTCACATGAACATTCGATTGCAAGCTGTTTTGGACAACTTTCTTTCTCTTCTTGCAAAACACTCGGCAGACCTCCGTGCAGCCTCTAGAACACGATGGGAGATGTTTTCTGTGCTGGCACAGTTTCTCCTTGCCAGACAGAGTGGAAAAGCTTTTTGCTAAGATGTAGACGAGAAGAGAGGCTAAAGACGAAGGTACGGTGCTCTGCAGAGCTAAGCACCGCTCCCGGACCTCTTTCGGCAGAAGGCGCACACCGCAGAGCACTGTGAGCGGCAGAATCGTCTTTGCGCGAAGAAGCAGCTTCTTCGTCTCCGGGAGCCGGAGAGAGCGGCAACTTCGCAAAGGTGATGAAACAAGCTGTACAACACTGCGATTGTGTGCACAGCTTGAAAACTGAGAGAAAACAGTACCTGACCACTCTCCTGCCTTTTCTATTCATATGAACATTCGATTGCAAGCTGTTTTGGACAACTTTCTTTCTCTTCTTGCAAAACACTCGGCAGACCTCCGTGCAGCCTCTAGAAGACGATGGGAGATGTTTTCTGTGCTGGCACAGTTTCTCCTTGCCAGACAGAGTGGAAAAGCTTTTTGCTAAGATGCAGACGAGAAGAGAGGCTAAAGACGAAGGTACGGTGCTCTGCAGAGCTAAGCACAGCTCCCGGACCTCTTTCGGCAGAAGGCGCACACCGCAGAGCACTGTGAGCGGCAGAATCGTCTTTGCGCGAAGAAGCAGCTTCTTCGTCTCCGGGAGCCGGAGAGAGCGGCAACTTCGCAAAGGTGATGAAACAAGCTGTACAACACTGCGATTGTGTGCGCAGCTTGCCAACTGAGAGAAAACAGTACCTGACCACTCTCCTGCCTTTTCTATTCACATGAACATTCGATTGCAAGCTGTTTTGGACAACTTTCTTTCTCTTCTTGCAAAACACTCGGCAGACCTCCGTGCAGCCTCTAGAACACGATGGGAGATGTTTTCTGTGCTGGCACAGTTTTTCCTTGCCAGACAGAGTGGAAAAGCTTTTTGCTAAGATGTAGACGAGAAGAGAGGCTAAAGACGAAGGTACGGTGCTCTGCAGAGCTAAGCACCGCTTCCGGACCTCTTTCGGCAGAAGGCGCACACCGCAGAGCACAGTGAGCGGCAGAATCGTCTTTGCGCGAAGAAGCAGCTTCTTCGTCTCCGGGAGCCGGAGAGAGCGGCAACTTCGCAAAGGTGATGAAACAAGCTGTACAACACTGCGATTGTGTGCGCAGCATGCCAAGTGGGAGAAAACAGTACCTGACCACTCTCCTGCCTTTTCTATTCACATGAACTTTCGATTGCAAGCTGTTTTGGACAACTTTCTTTCTCTTCTTGCAAAACACTCGGCAGACCTCCGTGCAGCCTCTAGAACACGATGGGAGATGTTTTCTGTGCTGGCACAGTTTCTCCTTGCCAGACAGAGTGGAAAAGCTTTTTGCTAAGATGTAGACGAGAAGAGAGGCTAAAGACGAAGGTACGGTGCTCTGCAGAGCTAAGCACCGCTCCCGTGCCTCTTTGGGCAGAAGGCGCACACCGCAGAGCACTGTGAGCGGCAGAATCGTCTTTGCGCGAAGAAGCAGCTTCTTCGTCTCCGGGAGCCGGAGAGAGCGGCAACTTCGCAAAGGTGATGAAACAAGCTGTACAACACTGCGATTGTGTGAGCAGCGTGCCAACTGAGAGAAAACAGTACCTGACCACTCTCCTGCCTTTTCTATTCACATGAACATTCGATTGCAAGTTGTTTTGGACAACTTTCTTTCTCTTCTTGCAAAACACTCGGCAGACCTCCGTGCATCCTCTAGAACACGATGGGAGATGTTTTCTGTGCTGGCACAGTTTCTCCTTGCCAGACAGAGTGGAAAAGCTTTTTGCTAAGATGCAGACGAGAAGAGAGGCTAAAGACGAAGGTACGGTGCTCTGCAGAGCTAAGCACCGCTCCCGGACGTCTTTCGGCAGAAGGCGCACACCGCAGAGCACTGTGAGCGGCAGAATCGTCTTTGCGCGAAGAAGCAGCTTCTTCGTCTCCGGGAGCCGGAGAGAGCGGCAACTTCGCAAAGGTGATGAAACAAGCTGTACAACACTGCGATTGTGTGCGCAGCTTGCCAAGTGAGAGAAAACAGTACCTGACCACTCTCCTGCCTTTTCTATTCACATGAACATTCGATTGCAAGCTGTTTTGGACAACTTTCTTTCTCTTCTTGCAAAACACTCGGCAGACCTCCGTGCAGCTTCTAGAACACGATGGGAGATGTTTTCTGTGCTGGCACAGTTTCTCCTTGCCAGACAGAGTGGAAAAGCTTTTTGCTAAGATGTAGACGAGAAGAGAGGCTAAAGACGAAGGTACGGTGCTCTGCAGAGCTAAGCACCGCTTCCGGACCTCTTTCGGCAGAAGGCGCACAGCGCAGAGCACTGTGAGCGGCAGAATCGTCTTTGCGCGAAGAAGCAGCTTCTTCGTCTCCGGGAGCCGGAGAGAGCGGCAGCTTCGCAAAGGTGATGAAACAAGCTGTACAACACTGCGATTGTGTGCGCAGCTTGCCAACTGAGAGAAAACAGTACCTGACCACTCTCCTGCCTTTTCTATTCACTTGAACATTCGATTGCAAGCTGTTTTGGACAACTTTCTTTCTCTTCTTGCAAAACACTCGGCAGACCTCCGTGCAGCCTCTAGAACACGATGGGAGATGTTTTTTGTGCTGGCACAGTTTCTCCTTGCCAGACAGAGTGGAAAAGCTTTTTGCTAAGATGTAGACGAGAAGAGAGGCTAAAGACGAAGGTACGGTGCTCTGCAGAGCTAAGCACAGCTCCCGGACCTCTTTCGGCAGAAGGCGCACACCGCAGAGCACTGTGAGCGGCAGAATCGTCTTTGCGCGAAGAAGCAGCTTCTTCGTCTCCGGGAGCCGGAGAGAGCGGCAACTTCGCAAAGGTGATGAAACAAGCTGTACAACACTGCGATTGTGTGCGCAGCTTGCCAAGTGAGAGAAAACAGTACCTGACCACTCTCCTGCCTTTTCTATTCACATGAACATTCGATTGCAAGCTGTTTTGGACAACTTTCTTTCTCTTCTTGCAAAACACTCGGCAGACCTCCGTGCAGCTTCTAGAACACGATGGGAGATGTTTTCTGTGCTGGCACAGTTTCTCCTTGCCAGACAGAGTGGAAAAGCTTTTTGCTAAGATGTAGACGAGAAGAGAGGCTAAAGACGAAGGTACGGTGCTCTGCAGAGCTAAGCACCGCTTCCGGACCTCTTTCGGCAGAAGGCGCACAGCGCAGAGCACTGTGAGCGGCAGAATCGTCTTTGCGCGAAGAAGCAGCTTCTTCGTCTCCGGGAGCCGGAGAGAGCGGCAGCTTCGCAAAGGTGATGAAACAAGCTGTACAACACTGCGATTGTGTGCGCAGCTTGCCAACTGAGAGAAAACAGTACCTGACCACTCTCCTGCCTTTTCTATTCACTTGAACATTCGATTGCAAGCTGTTTTGGACAACTTTCTTTCTCTTCTTGCAAAACACTCGGCAGACCTCCGTGCAGCCTCTAGAACACGATGGGAGATGTTTTTTGTGCTGGCACAGTTTCTCCTTGCCAGACAGAGTGGAAAAGCTTTTTGCTAAGATGTAGACGAGAAGAGAGGCTAAAGACGAAGGTACGGTGCTCTGCAGAGCTAAGCACAGCTCCCGGACCTCTTTCGGCAGAAGGCGCACACCGCAGAGCACTGTGAGCGGCAGAATCGTCTTTGCGCGAAGAAGCAGCTTCTTCGTCTCCGGGAGCCGGAGAGAGCGGCAACTTCGCAAAGGTGATGAAACAAGCTGTACAACACTGCGATTGTGTGCGCAGCATGCCAAGTGGGAGAAAACAGTACCTGACCACTCTCCTGCCTTTTCTATTCATATGAACATTCGATTGCAAGCTGTTTTGGACAACTTTCTTTCTCTTCTTGCAAAACACTCGGCAGACCTCCGTGCAGCCTCTAGAACACGATGGGAGATGTTTTCTGTGCTGGCACAGTTTCTCCTTGCCAGACAGAGTGGAAAAGCTTTTTGCTAAGATGTAGACGAGAAGAGAGGCTAAAGACGAAGGTACGGTGCTCTGCAGAGCTAAGCACCGCTCCCGTGCCTCTTTGGGCAGAATGCGCACACCGCAGAGCACTGTGAGCGGCAGAATCGTCTTTGCGCGAAGAAGCAGCTTCTTCGTCTCCGGGAGCCGGAGAGAGCGGCAACTTCGCAAAGGTGATGAAACAAGCTGTACAACACTGCGATTGTGTGAGCAGCGTGCCAACTGAGAGAAAAGAGTACCTGACCACTCTCCTGCCTTTTCTATTCACATGAACATTCGATTGCAAGTTGTTTTGGACAACTTTCTTTCTCTTCTTGCAAAACACTCGGCAGACCTCCGTGCATCCTCTAGAACACGATGGGAGATGTTTTCTGTGCTGGCACAGTTTCTCCTTGCCAGACAGAGTGGAAAAGCTTTTTGCTAAGATGCAGACGAGAAGAGAGGCTAAAGACGAAGGTACGGTGCTCTGCAGAGCTAAGCACCGCTCCCGGACGTCTTTCGGCAGAAGGCGCACACCGCAGAGCACTGTGAGCGGCAGAATCGTCTTTGCGCGAAGAAGCAGCTTCTTCGTCTCCGGGAGCCGGAGAGAGCGGCAACTTCGCAAAGGTGATGAAACAAGCTGTACAACACTGCGATTGTGTGCGCAGCTTGCCAAGTGAGAGAAAACAGTACCTGACCACTCTCCTGCCTTTTCTATTCACATGAACATTCGATTGCAAGCTGTTTTGGACAACTTTCTTTCTCTTCTTGCAAAACACTCGGCAGACCTCCGTGCAGCTTCTAGAACACGATGGGAGATGTTTTCTGTGCTGGCACAGTTTCTCCTTGCCAGACAGAGTGGAAAAGCTTTTTGCTAAGATGTAGACGAGAAGAGAGGCTAAAGACGAAGGTACGGTGCTCTGCAGAGCTAAGCACCGCTTCCGGACCTCTTTCGGCAGAAGGCGCACAGCGCAGAGCACTGTGAGCGGCAGAATCGTCTTTGCGCGAAGAAGCAGCTTCTTCGTCTCCGGGAGCCGGAGAGAGCGGCAGCTTCGCAAAGGTGATGAAACAAGCTGTACAACACTGCGATTGTGTGCGCAGCTTGCCAACTGAGAGAAAACAGTACCTGACCACTCTCCTGCCTTTTCTATTCACTTGAACATTCGATTGCAAGCTGTTTTGGACAACTTTCTTTCTCTTCTTGCAAAACACTCGGCAGACCTCCGTGCAGCCTCTAGAACACGATGGGAGATGTTTTTTGTGCTGGCACAGTTTCTCCTTGCCAGACAGAGTGGAAAAGCTTTTTGCTAAGATGTAGACGAGAAGAGAGGCTAAAGACGAAGGTACGGTGCTCTGCAGAGCTAAGCACAGCTCCCGGACCTCTTTCGGCAGAAGGCGCACACCGCAGAGCACTGTGAGCGGCAGAATCGTCTTTGCGCGAAGAAGCAGCTTCTTCGTCTCCGGGAGCCGGAGAGAGCGGCAACTTCGCAAAGGTGATGAAACAAGCTGTACAACACTGCGATTGTGTGCGCAGCATGCCAAGTGGGAGAAAACAGTACCTGACCACTCTCCTGCCTTTTCTATTCATATGAACATTCGATTGCAAGCTGTTTTGGACAACTTTCTTTCTCTTCTTGCAAAACACTCGGCAGACCTCCGTGCAGCCTCTAGAACACGATGGGAGATGTTTTCTCTGCTGGCACAGTTTCTCCTTGGCAGACAGAGTGGAAAAGCTTTTTGCTAAGATGTAGACGAGAAGAGAGGATAAAGACGAAGGTACGGTGCTCTGCAGAGCTAAGCACCGCTCCCGTGCCTCTTTCGGCAGAAGGCGCACACCGCAGAGCACAGTGAGCGGCAGAATCGTCTTTGCGCGAAGAAGCAGCTTCTTCGTCTCCGGGAGCCGGAGAGAGCGGCAACTTCGCAAAGGTGATGAAACAAGCTGTACAACACTGCGATTGTGTGAGCAGCGTGCCAACTGAGAGAAAACAGTACCTGACCACTCTCCTGCTATTTCTATTCACATGAACATTCGATTGCAAGCTGTTTTGGACAACTTTCTTTCTCTTCTTGCAAAACACTCGGCAGACCTCCGTGCAGCCTATAGAACACGATGGGAGATGTTTTCTGTGCTGGCACAGTTTCTCCTTGCCAGACAGAGTGGAAAAGCTTTTTGCTAAGATGTAGACGAGAAGAGAGGCTAAAGACGAAGGTACGGTGCTCTGCAGAGTTAAGCACCGCTCTCGGACCTCTTTCGGCAGAAGGCGCACAACGCAGAGCACTGTGAGCGGCAGAATCGTCTTTGCGCGAAGAAGCAGCTTCTTCGTCTCCGGGAGCCGGAGAGAGCGGCAACTTCGCAAAGGTGATGAAACAAGCTGTACAACACTGCGCTTGTGTGCGCAGCTTGCCAACTGAGAGAAAACAGTACCTGACCACTCTCCTGCCTTTTCTATTCAATTGAACATTCGATTGCAAGCTGTTTTGGACAACTTTCTTTCTCTTCTTGCAAAACACTCGGCAGACCTCCGTGCAGCCTCTAGAACACGATGGGAGATGTTTTTTGTGCTGGCACAGTTTCTCCTTGCCAGACAGAGTGGAAAAGCTTTTTGCTAAGTTGTAGACGAGAAGAGAGGCTAAAGACGAAGGTACGGTGCTCTGCAGAGCTAAGCACAGCTCCCGGACCTCTTTCGGCAGAAGGCGCACACCGCAGAGCACTGTGAGCGGCAGAATCGTCTTTGCGCGAAGAAGCAGCTTCTTCGTCTCCGGGAGCCGGAGAGAGCGGCAGCTTCGCAAAGGTGATGAAACAAGCTGTACAACACTGCGATTGTGTGCGCAGCATGCCAAGTGGGAGAAAACAGTACCTGACCACTCTCCTGCCTTTTCTATTCACATGAACATTCGATTGCAAGCTGTTTTGGACAACTTTCTTTCTCTTCTTGCAAAACACTCGGCAGACCTGCGTGCAGCTTCTAGAACACGATGGGAGATGTTTTCTGTGCTGGCACAGTTTCTCCTTGCCAGACAGAGTGGAAAAGCTTTTTGCTAAGATGTAGACGAGAAGAGAGGCTAAAGACGAAGGTACGGTGCTCTGCAGAGCTAAGCACCGCTCCCGTGCCTCTTTCGGCAGAAGGCGCACACCGCAGAGCAATGTGAGCGGCAGAATCGTCTTTGCGCGAAGAAGCAGCTTCTTCGTCTCCGGGAGCCGGAGAGAGCGGCAACTTCGCAAAGGTGATGAAACAAGCTGTACAACACTGCGATTGTGTGACCAGCGTGCCAACTGAGGGAAAAGAGTACCTGACCACTCTCCTGCCTTTTCCATTCACATGAACATTCGATTGCAAGCTGTTTTGGACAACTTTCTTTCTCTTCTTGCAAAACACTCGGCAGACCTCCGTGCAGCTTCTAGAACACGATGGGAGATGTTTTCTGTGCTGGCACAGTTTCACCTTGCCAGACAGAGTGGAAAAGCTTTTTGCTAAGATGTAGACGAGAAGAGAGGCTAAAGACGAAGGTACGGTGCTCTGCAGAGCTAAGCACCGCTCCCGGACCTCTTTCGGCAGAAGGCGCACACCGCAGAGCACTGTGAGCGGCAGAATCGTCTTTGCGCGAAGAAGCAGCTTCTTCGTCTCCGGGAGCCGGAGAGAGCGGCAACTTCGCAAAGGTGATGAAACAAGCTGTACAACACTGCGATTGTGTGCGCAGCTTGTCAACTGAGAGAAAACAGTACCTGACCACTCTCCTGCCTTTTTTATTCACATGAACATTCGGTTGCCAGCTGTTTTGGACAACTTTCTTTCTCTTCTTGCAAAACACTCGGCTGACCTCCGTGCAGCCTCTAGAACACGATGGGAGATGTTTTTTGTGCTGGCACAGTTTCTCCTTGCCAGACAGAGTGGAAAAGCTTTTTGCTAAGATGTAGACGAGAAGAGAGACTAAAGACGAAGGTACGGTGCTCTGCAGAGCTAAGCACCGCTCCCGGACCTCTTTCGGCAGAAGGCGCACACCGCAGAGCACAGTGAGCGGCAGAATCGTCTTTGCGCGAAGAAGCAGCTTCTTCGTCTCCGGGAGCCGGAGAGAGCGGCAACTTCGCAAAGGTGATGAAACAAGCTGTACAACACTGCGATTGTGTGCGCAGCTTGCCAACTGAGAGAAAACAGTACCTGACCACTCTCCTGCCTTTTCTATTCACATGAACATTCGATTGCAAGCTGTTTTGGACAACTTTCTTTCTCTTCTTGCAAAACACTCGGCAGACCTTCGTGCAGCCTCTAGAACACGATGGGAGATGTTTTCTGTGCTGGCACAGTTTTTCCTTGCGAGACAGATTGGAAAAGCTTTTTGCTAAGATGTAGACGAGAAGAGAGGCTAAAGACGAAGGTACGGTGCTCTGCAGAGCTAAGCACCGCTCCCGGACGTCTTTCGGCAGAAGGCGCACAGCGCAGAGCACTGTGAGCGGCAGAATCGTCTTTGCGCGAAGAAGCAGCTTCTTCGTCTCCGGGAGCCGGAGAGAGCGGCAACTTCGCAAAGGTGATGAAACAAGCTGTACAACACTGCGATTGTGTGCGCAGCTTGCCAAGTGAGAGAAAACAGTACCTGACCACTCTCCTGCCTTTTCTATTCACATGAACATTCGATTGCAAGCTGTTTTGGACAACTTTCTTTCTCTTCTTGCAAAACACTCGGCAGACCTCCGTGCAGCCTCTAGAACACGATGGGAGATGTTTTCTGTGCTGGCACAGTTTCTCCTTGCCAGACAGAGTGGAAAAGCTTTTTGCTAAGATGTAGACGAGAAGAGAGGCTAAAGACGAAGGTACGGTTCTCTGCAGAGCTAAGCACCGCTCCCGGACCTCTTTCGGCAGAAGGCGCACAGCGCAGAGCACTGTGAGCGGCAGAATCGTCTTTGCGCGAAGAAGCAGCTTCTTCGTCTCCGGCAGCCGGAGAGAGCGGCAGCTTCGCAAAGGTGATGAAACAAGCTGTACAACACTGCGATTGTGTGCGCAGCTTGCCAACTGAGAGAAAACAGTACCTGACCACTCTCCTGCCTTTTCTATTCACTTGAACATTCGATTGCAAGCTGTTTTGGACAACTTTCTTTCTCTTCTTGTAAAACACTCGGCAGACCTCCGTGCAGCCTCTAGAACACGATGGGAGATGTTTTTTGTGCTGGCACAGTTTCTCCTTGCCAGACAGAGTGGAAAAGCTTTTTGCTAAGATGTAGACGAAAGAGAGGCTAAAGACGAAGGTACGGTGCTCTGCAGAGCTAAGCACCGCTCCCGGACGTCTTTCGGCAGAAGGCGCACACCGCAGAGCACTGTGAGCGGCAGAATCGTCTTTGCGCGAAGAAGCAGCTTCTTCGTCTCCGGGAGCCGGAGAGAGCGGCAACTTCGCAAAGGTGATGAAACAAGCTGTACAACACTGCGATTGTGTGCGCAGCATGCCAAGTGGGAGAAAACAGTACCTGACCACTCTCCTGCCTTTTCTATTCATATGAACATTCGATTGCAAGCTGTTTTGGACAACTTTCTTTCTCTTCTTGCAAAACACTCGGCAGACCTCCGTGCAGCTTCTAGAACACGATGGGAGATGTTTTCTGTGTTGGCACAGTTTCTCCTTGCCAGACAGAGTGGAAAAGCTTTTTGCTAAGATGTAGACGAGAAGAGAGGCTAAAGACGAAGGTACGGTGCTCTGCAGAGCTAAGCACCGCTCCCGGACCTCTTTCGGCAGAAGGCGCACACCGCAGAGCACTGTGAGCGGCAGAATCGTCTTTGCGCGAAGAAGCAGCTTCTTCGTCTCCGGGAGCCGGAGAGAGCGGCAACTTCGCAAAGGTGATGAAACAAGCTGTACAACACTGCGATTGTGTGCGCAGCTTGTCAACTGAGAGAAAACAGTACCTGACCACTCTCCTGCCTTTTTTATTCACATGAACATTCGGTTGCCAGCTGTTTTGGACAACTTTCTTTCTCTTCTTGCAAAACACTCGGCTGACCTCCGTGCAGCCTCTAGAACACGATGGGAGATGTTTTTTGTGCTGGCACAGTTTCTCCTTGCCAGACAGAGTGGAAAAGCTTTTTGCTAAGATGTAGACGAGAAGAGAGACTAAAGACGAAGGTACGGTGCTCTGCAGAGCTAAGCACCGCTCCCGGACCTCTTTCGGCAGAAGGCGCACACCGCAGAGCACAGTGAGCGGCAGAATCGTCTTTGCGCGAAGAAGCAGCTTCTTCGTCTCCGGGAGCCGGAGAGAGCGGCAGCTTCGCAAAGGTGATGAAACAAGCTGTACAACACTGCGATTGTGTGCGCAGCTTGCCAACTGAGAGAAAACAGTACCTGACCACTCTCCTGCCTTTTCTATTCACATGAACATTCGATTGCAAGCTGTTTTGGACAACTTTCTTTCTCTTCTTGCAAAACACTCGGCAGACCTCCGTGCAGCCTCTAGAACACGATGGGAGATGTTTTCTGTGCTGGCACAGTTTCTCCTTGCCAGACAGAGTGGAAAAGCTTTTTGCTAAGATGTAGACGAGAAGAGAGGCTAAAGACGAAGGTACGGTGCTCTGCAGAGCTAAGCACCGCTCCAGGACCTCTTTCGGCAGAAGGCGCACATCGCAGAGCACTGTGAGCGGCAGAATCGTCTTTGCGCGAAGAAGCAGCTTCTTCGTCTCCGGCAGCCGGAGAGAGCGGCAGCTTCGCAAAGGTGATGAAACAAGCTGTACAACACTGCGATTGTGTGCGCAGCTTGCCAACTGAGAGAAAACAGTACCTGACCACTCTCCTGCCTTTTCTATTCACTTGAACATTCGATTGCAAGCTGTTTTGGACAACTTTCTTTCTCTTCTTGCAAAACACTCGGCAGACCTCCGTGCAGCCTCTAGAACACGATGGGAGATGTTTTTTGTGCTGGCACAGTTTCTCCTTGCCAGACAGAGTGGAAAAGCTTTTTGCTAAGATGTAGACGAAAGAGAGGCTAAAGACGAAGGTACGGTGCTCTGCAGAGCTAAGCACCGCTCCCGGACCTCTTTCGGCAGAAGGCGCACACCGCAGAGCACTGTGAGCGGCAGAATCGTCTTTGCGCGAAGAAGCAGCTTCTTCGTCTCCGGGAGCCGGAGAGAGCGGCAACTTCGCAAAGGTGATGAAACAAGCTGTACAACACTGCGATTGTGTGCGCAGCATGCCAAGTGGGAGAAAACAGTACCTGACCACTCTCCTGCCTTTTCTATTCACATGAACATTCGATTGCAAGCTGTTTTGGACAACTTTCTTTCTCTTCTTGCAAAACACTCGGCAGACCTCCGTGCAGCCTCTAGAACACGATGGGAGATGTTTTCTGTGCTGGCACAGTTTCTCCTTGCCAGACAGAGTGGAAAAGCTTTTTGCTAAGATGTAGACGAGAAGAGAGGCTAAAGACGAAGGTACGGTGCTCTGCAGAGCTAAGCACCGCTCCCGTGCCTCTTTCGGCAGAAGGCGCACACCGCAGAGCACTGTGAGCGGCAGAATCGTCTTTGCGCGAAGAAGCAGCTTCTTCGTCTCCGGGAGCCGGAGAGAGCGGCAACTTCGCAAAGGTGATGAAACAAGCTGTACAACACTGCGATTGTGTGCGCAGCTTGCCAACTGAGAGAAAACAGTACCTGACCACTCTCCTGCCTTTTCCATTCACATGAACATTCGATTGCAAGCTGTTTTGGACAACTTTCTTTCTCTTCTTGCAAAACACTCGGCAGACCTCCGTGCAGCTTCTAGAACACGATGGGAGATGTTTTCTGTGCTGGCACAGTTTCTCCTTGCCAGACAGAGTGGAAAAGCTTTTTGCTAAGATGTAGACGAGAAGAGAGGCTAAAGACGAAGGTACGGTGCTCTGCAGAGCTAAGCACCGCTCCCGGAACTCTTTCTGCAGAAGGCGCACACCGCAGTGCACTGTGAGCGGCAGAATCGTCTTTGCGCGAAGAAGCAGCTTCTTCGTCTCCGGGAGCCGGAGAGAGCGGCAACTTCGCAAAGGTGATGAAACAAGCTGTACAACACTGCGATTGTGTGCGCAGCTTGCCAAATGAGAGAAAACAGTACCTGACCACTCTCCTGCCTTTTCCATTCACATGAACATTCGATTGCAAGTTGTTTTGGACAACTTTCTTTCTCTTCTTGCAAAACACTCGGCAGACCTCCGTGCAGCCTCTAGAAGACGATGGGAGATGTTTTCTGTGCTGGCACAGTTTCTCCTTTCCAGACAGAGTGGAAAAGCTTTTTGCTAAGATGTAGACGAGAAGAGAGGCTAAAGACGAAGGTACGGTGCTCTGCAGAGCTAAGCACAGCTCCCGGACGTCTTTCGGCAGAAGTCGCACACCGCAGAGCACAGTGAGCGGCAGAATCGTCTTTGCGCGAAGAAGCAGCTTCTTCGTCTCCGGGAGCCGGAGAGAGCGGCAGCTTCGCAAAGGTGATGAAACAAGCTGTACAACACTGCGATTGTGTGCGCAGCTTGCCAACTGAGAGAAAACAGTACCTGACCACTCTCCTGCCTTTTCTATTCACATGAACATTCGATTGCAAGCTGTTTTGGACAACTTTCTTTCTCTTCTTGCAAAACACTCGGCAGACCTCCGTGCAGCCTCTAGAACACGATGGGAGATGTTTTTTGTGCTGGCACAGTTTCTCCTTGCCAGACAGAGTGGAAAAGCTTTTTGCTAAGATGTAGACGAGAAGAGAGGCTAAAGACGAAGGTACGGTGCTCTGCAGAGCTAAGCACCGCTCCCGGGCCTCTTTCGGCAGAAGGCGCACACCGCAGAGCACTGTGAGCGGCAGAATCGTCTTTGCGCGAAGAAGCAGCTTCTTCGTCTCCGGGAGCCGGAGAGAGCGGCAGCTTCGCAAAGGTGATGAAACAAGCTGTACAACACTGCGATTGTGTGCGCAGCTTGCCAACTGAGAGAAAACAGTACCTGACCACTCTCCTGCCTTTTCCATTCACATGAACATTCGATTGCAAGCTGTTTTGGACAACTTTCTTTCTCTTCTTGCAAAACACTCGGCAGACCTGCGTGCAGCTTCTAGAACACGATGGGAGATGTTTTCTGTGCTGGCACAGTTTCTCCTTGCCAGACAGAGTGGAAAAGCTTTTTGCTAAGATGTAGACGAGAAGAGAGGCTAAAGACGAAGGTACGGTGCTCTGCAGAGCTAAGCACCGCTCCCGGACCTCTTTCCGCAGAAGACACACACTGCAGAGCACAGTGAGCGGCAGAATCGTCTTTGCGTGAAGAAGCAGCTTCTTCGTCTCCGGGAGCCGGAGAGAGCGGCAACGTCGCAAAGGTGATGAAACAAGCTGTACAACACTGCGATTGTGTGCGCAGCTTGCCAACTGAGAGAAAACAGTACCTGACCACTCTCCTGCCTTTTCTATTCACATGAACATTCGATTGCAAGCTGTTTTGGACAACTTTCCTTCTCTTCCTGCAAAACACTCGGCAGACCTCCGTGCAGCCTCTAGAACACGATGGGAGATGTTTTCTGTGCTGGCACAGTTTCTCCTTGCCAGACAGAGTGGAAAAGCTTTTTGCTAAGATGTAGACGAGAAGAGAGGCTAAAGACGAAGGTACGGTGCTCTGCAGAGCTAAGCACCGCTCCCGGAACTCTTTCCGCAGAAGGCGCACACCGCAGTGCACTGTGAGCGGCAGAATCGTCTTTGCGCGAAGAAGCAGCTTCTTCGTCTCCGGGAGCCGGAGAGAGCGGCAACTTCGCAAAGGTGATGAAACAAGCTGTACAACACTGCGATTGTGTGCGCAGCTTGCCAACTGAGAGAAAACAGTACCTGACCACTCTCCTGCCTTTTCTACTCACATGAACATTCGATTGCAAGCTGTTTTGGACAACTTTCCTTCTCTTCTTGCAAAACACTCGGCACACCTCCGTGCAGCCTCTAGAACACGATGGGAGATGTTTTCTGTGCTGGCACAGTTTCTCCTTGCCAGACAGAGTGGAAAAGCTTTTTGCTAAGATGTAGACGAGAAGAGAGGCTAAAGACGAAGGTACGGTGCTCTGCAGAACTAAGCACCGCTCCCGGACCTCTTTCCGCAGAAGGCGCACACCGCAGAGCACTGTGAGTGGCAGAATCGTCTTTGCGCGAAGAAGCAGCTTCTTCGTCTCCGGGAGCCGGAGAGAGCGGCAACTTCGCAAAGGTGATGAAACAAGCTGTACAACACTGCGATTGTGTGCGCAGCTTGCCAACTGAGAGAAAACAGTACCTGACCACTCTCCTGCCTTTTCTATTCACATGAACATTCGATTGCAAGCTGTTTTGGACAACTTTCTTTCTCTTCTTGCAAAACACTCGGCAGACCACCGTGCAGCCTCTAGAACACGATGGGAGATGTTTTTTGTGCTGGCACAGTTTCTCCTTGCCAGACAGAGTGGAAAAGCTTTTTGCTAAGATGTAGACGAGAAGAGAGGCAAAAGACGAAGGTACGGTGCTCTGCAGAGCTAAGCACCGCTCCCGGACCTCTTTCGGCAGAAGGCGCACACCGCAGAGCACAGTGAGCGGCAGAATCGTCTTTGCGCGAAGAAGCAGCTTCTTCGTCTCCGGGAGCCGGAGAGAGCGGCAACTTCGCAAAGGTGATGAAACAAGCTGTACAACACTGCGATTGTGTGCGCTGCTTGCCAACTGAGAGAAAACAGTACCTGACCACTCTCCTGCTATTTCTATTCACATGAACATTCGATTGCAAGCTGTTTTGGACAACTTTCTTTCTCTTCTTGCAAAACACTCGGCAGACCTCCGTGCAGCCTCTAGAAGACGATGGGAGATGTTTTTTGTGCTGGCACAGTTTCTCCTTGCCAGACAGAGTGGAAAAGCTTTTTGCTAAGATGTAGACGAGAAGAGAGGCTAAAGAAGCACGTATGGTGCTCTGCAGAGCTAAGCACAGCTCCCGGGCCTCTTTCGGCAGAAGCCGCACACCGCAGAGCACTGTGAGCGGCAGAATCGTCTTTGCGCGAAGAAGCAGCTTCTTCGTCCCCGGGAGCCGGAGAGAGCGGCAACTTCGCAAAGGTGATGAAACAAGCTGTACAACACTGCGATTGTGTGCGCTGCTTGCCAACTGAGAGAAAACAGTACCTGACCACTCTCCTGCCTTTTCTATTCACATGAACATTCGATTGCAAGCTGTTTTGGACAACTTTCCTTCTCTTCTTGCAAAACACTCGGCACACCTCCGTCCAGCTTCTAGAACACGATGGGAGATGTTTTCTGTGCTGGCAAAGTTTCTCCTTGCCAGACAGAGTGGAAAAGCTTTTTGCTAAGATGTAGACGAGAAGAGAGGCTAAAGACGAAGGTACGGTGCTCTGCAGAGCTAAGCACCGCTCCCGGACCTCTTTCCGCAGAAGGCGCACACCGCAGTGCACTGTGAGCGGCAGAATCGTCTTTGCGCGAAGAAGCAGCTTCTTCGTCTCCGGGAGCCGGAGGGAGCGGCAACTTCGCAAAGGTGATGAAACAAGCTGTACAACACTGCGATTGTGTGCGCAGCTTGCCAACTGAGAGAAAACAGTACCTGACCACTCTCCTGCCTTTTGTAATCACATGAACATTTGATTGCAAGCTGTTTTGGACAACTTTCTTTCTCTTCTTGCAAAATACTCGGCAGACCTCCGTGCAGCCTCTAGAACACGATGGGAGATGTTTTCTGTGCTGGCACAGTTTCTCCTTGCCAGACAGAGTGAAAAGCTTTTTGCTAAGATGTAGACGAGAAGAGAGGCTAAAGACGAAGGTACGGGGCTCTGCAGAGCTAAGCACAGCTCCCGGGCCTCTTTCGGCAGAAGCCGCACACCGCAGAGCACTGTGAGCGGCAGAATCGTCTTTGCGCGAAGAAGCAGCTTCTTCGTCTCCGGGAGCCGGAGAGAGCGGCAGCTTCGCAAAGGTGATGAAACAAGCTGTACAACACTGCGATTGTGTGCGCAGCTTGCCAACTGAGAGAAAACAGTACCTGACCACTCTCCTGCCTTTTCCATTCACATGAACATTCGATTGCAAGCTGTTTTGGACAACTTTCTTTCTCTTCTTGCAAAACACTCGGCAGACCTCCGTGCAGCCTCTAGAACACGATGGGAGATGTTTTTTGTGCTGGCACAGTTTCTCCTTGCCAGACAGAGTGGAAAAGCTTTTTGCTAAGATGTAGACGAGAAGAGAGGCTAAAGAAGCAGGTATGGTGCTCTGCAGAGCTAAGCACCGCTCCCGGACCTCTTTCCGCAGAAGACACACACTGCAGAGCACAGTGAGCGGGAGAATTGTCTTTGCGCGAAGAAGCAGCTTCTTCGTCTCCGGGAGCCGGAGAGAGCGGCAACTTCGCAAAGGTGATGAAACAAGCTGTACAACACTGCGATTGTGTGCGCAGCTTGCCAACTGAGAGAAAACAGTACCTGACCATTCTCCTGCCTTTTCTAATCACATGAACATTCGATTGCAAGCTGTTTTGGACAACTTTCTTTCTCTTCTTGCAAAACACTCGGCAGACCTCCGTGCAGCCTCTAGAAGACGATGGGAGATGTTTTTTGTGCTGGCACAGTTTCTCCTTGCCAGACAGAGTGGAAAAGCTTTTTGCTAAGATGTAGACGAGAAGAGAGGCTAAAGAAGCACGTATGGTGCTCTGCAGAGCTAAGCACAGCTCCCGGGCCTCTTTCGGCAGAAGCCGCACACCGCAGAGCACTGTGAGCGGCAGAATCGTCTTTGCGCGAAGAAGCAGCTTCTTCGTCCCCGGGAGCCGGAGAGAGCGGCAACTTCGCAAAGGCGATGAAACAAGCTGTACAACACTGCGATTGTGTGCGCTGCTTGCCAACTGAGAGAAAACAGTACCTGACCACTCTCCTGCCTTTTCTATTCACATGAACATTCGATTGCAAGCTGTTTTGGACAACTTTCCTTCTCTTCTTGCAAAACACTCGGCACACCTCCGTCCAGCTTCTAGAACACGATGGGAGATGTTTTCTGTGCTGGCAAAGATTCTCCTTGCCAGACAGAGTGGAAAAGCTTTTTGCTAAGATGTAGACAAGAAGAGAGGCAAAAGACGAAGGTACGGTGCTCTGCAGAGCTAAGCACCGCTCCCGGACCTCTTTCCGCAGAAGGCGCACACCGCAGTGCACTGTGAGCGGCAGAATCGTCTTTGCGCGAAGAAGCAGCTTCTTCGTCTCCGGGAGCCGGAGGGAGCGGCAACTTCGCAAAGGTGATGAAACAAGCTGTACAACACTGCGATTGAGTGCGCAGCTTGCCAACTGAGAGAAAACAGTACCTGACCACTCTCCTGCCTTTTGTAATCACATGAACATTTGATTGCAAGCTGTTTTGGACAACTTTCTTTCTCTTCTTGCAAAATACTCGGCAGACCTCCGTGCAGCCTCTAGAACACGATGGGAGATGTTTTCTGTGCTGGCACAGTTTCTCCTTGCCAGACAGAGTGAAAAGCTTTTTGCTAAGATGTAGACGAGAAGAGAGGCTAAAGACGAAGGTACGGGGCTCTGCAGAGCTAAGCACCGCTCCCGGGCGTCTTTCGGCAGAAGGCGCACACCGCAGAGCACTGTGAGCGGCAGAATCGTCTTTGCGCGAAGAAGCAGCTTCTTCGTCTCCGGGAGCCGGAGAGAGCGGCAGCTTCGCAAAGGTGATGAAACAAGCTGTACAACACTGCGACTGTGTGCGCAGCTTGCCAACTGAGAGAAAACAGTACCTGACCACTCTCCTGCCTTTTCCATTCACATGAACATTCGATTGCAAGCTGTTTTGGACAACTTTCTTTCTCTTCTTGCAAAACACTCGGCAGACCTCCGTGCAGCCTCTAGAACACGATGGGAGATGTTTTTTGTGCTGGCACAGTTTCTCCTTGCCAGACAGAGTGGAAAAGCTTTTTGCTAAGATGTAGACGAGAAGAGAGGCTAAAGATGACGGTACGGTGCTCTGCAGAGCTAAGCACCGCTCCCGGACCTCTTTCGGCAGAAGACACACACTGCAGAGCACAGTGAGCGGCAGAATCGTCTTTGCGCGAAGAAGCAGCTTCTTCGTCTCCGGGAGCCGGAGAGAGCGGCAACTTCGCAAAGGTGATGAAACAAGCTGTACAACACTGCGATTGTGTGCGCAGCTTGCCAACTGAGAGAAAACAGTACCTGACCACTCTCCTGCCTTTTCTATTCACTTGAACATTCGATTGCAAGCTGTTTTGGACAACTTTCTTTCTCTTCTTGCAAAACACTCGGCAGACCTCCGTGCAGCCTCCAGAACACGATGGGAGATGTTTTTTGTGCTGGCACAGTTTCTCCTTGCCAGACAGAGTGGAAAAGCTTTTTGCTAAGATGTAGACGAGAAGAGAGGCTAAAGACGAAGGTACGGTGCTCTGCAGAACTAAGCACCGCTCCCGGGCCTCTTTCGGCCGAAGGCGCACACCGCAGAGCACTGTGAGCGGCAGAATCGTCTTTGCGCGAAGAAGCAGCTTCTTCGTCTCCGGGAGCCGGAGAGAGCGGCAACTTCGCAAAGGTGATGAAACAAGCTGTACAACACTGCGATTGTGTGCGCAGCTTGCCAACTGAGAGAAAACAGTACCTGACCACTCTCCTGCCTTTTCTATTCACATGAACATTCGATTGCAAGCTGTTTTGGACAACTTTCTTTCTCTTCTTGCAAAACACTCGGCACACCTCCGTCCAGCTTCTAGAACACGATGGGAGATGTTTTCTGTGCTGGCAAAGATTCTCCTTGCCAGACAGAGTGGAAAAGCTTTTTGCTAAGATGTAGACAAGAAGAGAGGCAAAAGACGAAGGTACGGTGCTCTGCAGAGCTAAGCACCGCTCCCGGACCTCTTTCCGCAGAAGGCGCACACCGCAGTGCACTGTGAGCGGCAGAATCGTCTTTGCGCGAAGAAGCAGCTTCTTCGTCTCCGGGAGCCGGAGGGAGCGGCAACTTCGCAAAGGTGATGAAACAAGCTGTACAACACTGCGATTGAGTGCGCAGCTTGCCAACTGAGAGAAAACAGTACCTGACCACTCTCCTGCCTTTTGTAATCACATGAACATTTGATTGCAAGCTGTTTTGGACAACTTTCTTTCTCTTCTTGCAAAATACTCGGCAGACCTCCGTGCAGCCTCTAGAACACGATGGGAGATGTTTTCTGTGCTGGCACAGTTTCTCCTTGCCAGACAGAGTGAAAAGCTTTTTGCTAAGATGTAGACGAGAAGAGAGGCTAAAGACGAAGGTACGGGGCTCTGCAGAGCTAAGCACCGCTCCCGGGCGTCTTTCGGCAGAAGGCGCACACCGCAGAGCACTGTGAGCGGCAGAATCGTCTTTGCGCGAAGAAGCAGCTTCTTCGTCTCCGGGAGCCGGAGAGAGCGGCAGCTTCGCAAAGGTGATGAAACAAGCTGTACAACACTGCGACTGTGTGCGCAGCTTGCCAACTGAGAGAAAACAGTACCTGACCACTCTCCTGCCTTTTCCATTCACATGAACATTCGATTGCAAGCTGTTTTGGACAACTTTCTTTCTCTTCTTGCAAAACACTCGGCAGACCTCCGTGCAGCCTCTAGAACACGATGGGAGATGTTTTTTGTGCTGGCACAGTTTCTCCTTGCCAGACAGAGTGGAAAAGCTTTTTGCTAAGATGTAGACGAGAAGAGAGGCTAAAGATGACGGTACGGTGCTCTGCAGAGCTAAGCACCGCTCCCGGACCTCTTTCGGCAGAAGACACACACTGCAGAGCACAGTGAGCGGCAGAATCGTCTTTGCGCGAAGAAGCAGCTTCTTCGTCTCCGGGAGCCGGAGAGAGCGGCAACTTCGCAAAGGTGATGAAACAAGCTGTACAACACTGCGATTGTGTGCGCAGCTTGCCAACTGAGAGAAAACAGTACCTGACCACTCTCCTGCCTTTTCTATTCACTTGAACATTCGATTGCAAGCTGTTTTGGACAACTTTCTTTCTCTTCTTGCAAAACACTCGGCAGACCTCCGTGCAGCCTCCAGAACACGATGGGAGATGTTTTTTGTGCTGGCACAGTTTCTCCTTGCCAGACAGAGTGGAAAAGCTTTTTGCTAAGATGTAGACGAGAAGAGAGGCTAAAGACGAAGGTACGGTGCTCTGCAGAACTAAGCACCGCTCCCGGGCCTCTTTCGGCCGAAGGCGCACACCGCAGAGCACTGTGAGCGGCAGAATCGTCTTTGCGCGAAGAAGCAGCTTCTTCGTCTCCGGGAGCCGGAGAGAGCGGCAACTTCGCAAAGGTGATGAAACAAGCTGTACAACACTGCGATTGTGTGCGCAGCTTGCCAACTGAGAGAAAACAGTACCTGACCACTCTCCTGCCTTTTCTATTCACATGAACATTCGATTGCAAGCTGTTTTGGACAACTTTCTTTCTCTTCTTGCAAAACACTCGGCAGACCTCCGTGCAGCCTCTAGAACACGATGGGAGATGTTTTCTGTGCTGGCACAGTTTCTCCTTGCCAGACAGAGTGGAAAAGCTTTTTGCTAAGATGTAGACGAGAAGAGAGGCTAAAGAAGCTCTTATGGTGCTCTGCAGATCTAAGCACAGCTCCCGGGCCTCTTTCGGCAGAAGCCGCACACCACAGAGCACTGTGAGCGGCAGAATCGTCTTTGCGCGAAGAAGCAGCTTCTTCGTCTCCGGGAGCCGGAGAGAGCGGCAACTTCGCAAAGGTGATGAAACAAGCTGTACAACACTGCGATTGTGTGCGCAGCTTGCCGACTGAGAGAAAACAGTACCTGACCACTCTCCTGCCTTTTCTATTCACATGAACATTCGATTGCAAGCTGTTTTGGACAACTTTCTTTCTCTTCTTGCAAAACACTCGGCAGACCTCCGTCCAGCTTCTAGAACACGATGGGAGATGTTTTCTGTTCTGGCAAAGTTTCTCCTTGCCAGACAGAGTGGAAAAGCTTTTTGCTAAGATGTAGACAAGAAGAGAGGCTAAAGACGAAGGTACGGTGCTCTGCAGAGCTAAGCACCGCTCCCGGACCTCTTTCCGCAGAAGGCGCACACCGCAGTGCACTGTGAGCGGCAGAATCGTCTTTGCGCGAAGAAGCAGCTTCTTCGTCTCCGGGAGCCAGAGGGAGCGGCAACTTCGCAAAGGTGATGAAACAAACTGTACAACACTGCGATTGTGTGCGCAGCTTGCCAACTGAGAGAAAACAGTACCTGACCACTCTCCTGCCTTTTTTAATCACATGAACATTTGATTGCTAGCTGTTTTGGACAACTTTTTTCTCTTCTTGCAAAATACTCGGCTGACCTCCGTGCAGCCTCTAGAACACGATGGGAGATGTTTTCTGTGCTGGCACAGTTTCTCCTTGCCAGACAGAGTGAAAAGCTTTTTGCTAAGATGTAGACGAGAAGAGAGGCTAAAGACGAAGGTACGGTGCTCTGCAGAGCTAAGCACCGCTCCCGGACCTCTTTCGGCAGAAGGCGCACACCGCAGAGCACTGTGAGCGGCAGAATCGTCTTTGCGCGAAGAAGCAGCTTCTTCGTCTCCGGGAGCCGGAGAGAGCGGCAGCTTCGCAAAGGTGATGAAACAAGCTGTACAACACTGCGATTGTGTGCGCAGCTTGCCAACTGAGAGAAAACAGTACCTGACCACTCTCCTGCCTTTTCCATTCACTTGAACATTCGATTGCAAGCTGTTTTGGACAACTTTCTTTCTCTTCTTGTAAAACACTCGGCAGACCTCCGTGCAGCCTCTAGAACACGATGGGAGATGTTTTCTGTGCTGGCACAGTTTCTCCTTGCCAGACAGAGTGGAAAAGCTTTTTGCTAAGATGTAGACGAGAAGAGAGGCTAAAGACGAAGGTACGGTATTCTGCAGAGCTAAGCACCGCTCCCGGGCGTCTGTCGGCAGAAGGCGCACACCGCAGAGCACTGTGAGCGGCAGAATCGTCTTTGCGCGAAGAAGCAGCTTCTTCGTCTCCGGGAGCCGGAGAGAGCGGCAGCTTCGCAAAGGTGATGAAACAAGCTGTACAACACTGCGATTGTGTGCGCAGCTTGCCAACTGAGAGAAAACAGTACCTGACCACTCTCCTGCCTTTTCTATTCACATGAACATTCGATTGCAAGCTGTTTTGGACAACTTTCCTTCTCTTCTTGCAAAATACTCGGCAGACCTCCGTGCAGCCTCTAGAACACGATGGGAGATGTTTTCTGTGCTGGCACAGTTTCTCCTTGCCAGACAGAGTGGAAAAGCTTTTTGCTAAGATGTAGACGAGAAGAGAGGCTAAAGACGAAGGTACGGTGCTCTGCAGAGCTAAGCACCGCTCCCGGGCGTCTTTCGGCAGAAGGCGCACACCGCAGAGCACTGTGAGCGGCAGAATCGTCTTTGCGCGAAGAAGCAGCTTCTTCGTCTCCGGCAGCCGGAGAGAGCGGCAGCTTCGCAAAGGTGATGAAACAAGCTGTACAACACTGCGATTGTGTGCGCAGCTTGCCAACTGAGAGAAAACAGTACCTGACCACTCTCCTGCCTTTTCCATTCACATGAACATTCGATTGCAAGCTGTTTTGGACAACTTTCTTTCTCTTCTTGCAAAACACTCGGCAGACCTCCGTGCAGCCTCTAGAACACGATGGGAGATGTTTTCTGTGCTGGCACAGTTTCTCCTTGCCAGACAGAGTGGAAAAGCTTTTTGCTAAGATGTAGACGAGAAGAGAGGCTAAAGAAGCAGGTATGGTGCTCTGCAGAGCTAAGCACAGCTCCCGGGCCTCTTTCGGCAGAAGCCGCACACCGCAGAGCACAGTGAGCGGCAGAATCGTCTTTGCGCGAAGAAGCAGCTTCTTCGTCTCCGGGAGCCGGAGAGAGCGGCAACTTCGCAAAGGTGATGAAACAAGCTGTACAACACTGCGATTGTGTGCGCAGCTTGCCAGCTGAGAGAAAACAGTACCTGACCACTCTCCTGCCTTTTCTATTCACATGAACATTCGATTGCAAGCTGTTTTGCACAACTTTCCTTCTCTTCTTGCAAAACACTCGGCAGACCTCCGTGCAGCCTCTAGAACACGATGGGAGATATTTTCTGTGCTGGCACAGTTTCTCCTTGCCAGACAGAGTGGAAAAGCTTTTTGCTAAGATGTAGACGAGAAGAGAGGCTAAAGATGACGGTACGGTGCTCTGCAGAGCTAAGCACCGCTCCCGGACCTCTTTCCGCAGAAGACACACACTGCAGAGCACAGTGAGCGGCAGAATCGGCTTTGCGCGAAGAAGCAGCTTCTTCGTCTCCGGGAGCCGGAGAGAGCGGCAACTTCGCAAAGGTGATGAAACAAGCTGTACAACACTGCGATTGTGTGCGCAGCTTGCCAACTGAGAGAAAACAGTACCTGACCACTCTCCTGCCTTTTCTATTCACTTGAACATTCGATTGCAAGCTGTTTTGGACGACTTTCTTTCTCTTCTTGCAAAACACTCGGCAGACCTCCGTGCAGCCTCCAGAACACGATGGGAGATGTTTTTTGTGCTGGCACAGTTTCTCCTTGCCAGACAGAGTGGAAAAGCTTTTTGCTAAGATGTAGACGAGAAGAGAGGCTAAAGACGAAGGTACGGTGCTCTGCAGAACTAAGCACCGCTCCCGGGCCTCTTTCGGCCGAAGGCGCACACCGCAGAGCACTGTGAGCGGCAGAATCGTCTTTGCGCGAAGAAGCAGCTTCTTCGTCTCCGGGAGCCGGAGAGAGCGGCAACTTCGCAAAGGTGATGAAACAAGCTGTACAACACTGCGATTGTGTGCGCAGCTTGCCAACTGAGAGAAAACAGTACCTGACCACTCTCCTGCCTTTTCTAATCACATGAACATTCGATTGCAAGCTGTTTTGGACAACTTTCTTTCTCTTCTTGCAAAACACTCGGCAGACCTCCGTGCAGCCTCTAGAACACGATGGGAGATGTTTTTTGTGCTGGCACAGTTTCTCCTTGCCAGACAGAGTGGAAAAGCTTTTTGCTAAGATGTAGACGAGAAGAGAGGCTAAAGAAGCACGTATGGTGCTCTGCAGAGCTAAGCACAGCTCCCGGGCCTCTTTCGGCAGAAGCCGCACACCGCAGAGCACTGTGAGCGGCAGAATCGTCTTTGCGCGAAGAAGCAGCTTCTTCGTCCCCGGGAGCCGGAGAGAGCGGCAACTTCGCAAAGGTGATGAAACAAGCTGTACAACACTGCGATTGTGTGCGCTGCTTGCCAACTGAGAGAAAACAGTACCTGACCACTCTCCTGCCTTTTCTATTCACATGAACATTCGATTGCAAGCTGTTTTGGACAACTTTCCTTCTCTTCTTGCAAAACACTCGGCACACCTCCGTCCAGCTTCTAGAACACGATGGGAGATGTTTTCTGTGCTGGCAAAGTTTCTCCTTGCCAGACAGAGTGGAAAAGCTTTTTGCTAAGATGTAGACGAGAAGAGAGGCTAAAGACGAAGGTACGGTGCTCTGCAGAGCTAAGCACCGCTCCCGGACCTCTTTCCGCAGAAGGCGCACACCGCAGTGCACTGTGAGCGGCAGAATCGTCTTTGCGCGAAGAAGCAGCTTCTTCGTCTCCGGGAGCCGGAGGGAGCGGCAACTTCGCAAAGGTGATGAAACAAGCTGTACAACACTGCGATTGTGTGCGCAGCTTGCCAACTGAGAGAAAACAGTACCTGACCACTCTCCTGCCTTTAGTAATCACATGAACATTTGATTGCAAGCTGTTTTGGACAACTTTCTTTCTCTTCTTGCAAAATACTCGGCAGACCTCCGTGCAGCCTCTAGAACACGATGGGAGATGTTTTCTGTGCTGGCACAGTTTCTCCTTGCCAGACAGAGTGAAAAGCTTTTTGCTAAGATGTAGACGAGAAGAGAGGCTAAAGACGAAGGTACGGGGCTCTGCAGAGCTAAGCACCGCTCCCGGGCGTCTTTCGGCAGAAGGCGCACACCGCAGAGCACTGTGAGCGGCAGAATCGTCTTTGCGCGAAGAAGCAGCTTCTTCGTCTCCGGGAGCCGGAGAGAGCGGCAGCTTCGCAAAGGTGATGAAACAAGCTGTACAACACTGCGATTGTGTGCGCAGCTTGCCAACTGAGAGAAAACAGTACCTGACCACTCTCCTGCCTTTTCCATTCACATGAACATTCGATTGCAAGCTGTTTTGGACAACTTTCTTTCTCTTCTTGCAAAACACTCGGCAGACCTCCGTGCAGCCTCTAGAACACGATGGGAGATGTTTTTTGTGCTGGCACAGTTTCTCCTTGCCAGACAGAGTGGAAAAGCTTTTTGCTAAGATGTAGACGAGAAGAGAGGCTAAAGAAGCAGGTATTGTGCTCTGCAGAGCTAAGCACCGCTCCCGGACCTCTTTCCGCAGAAGACACACACTGCAGAGCACAGTGAGCGGGAGAATCGTCTTTGCGCGAAGAAGCAGCTTCTTCGTCTCCGGGAGCCGGAGAGAGCGGCAACTTCGCAAAGGTGATGAAACAAGCTGTACAACACTGCGATTGTGTGCGCAGCTTGCCAACTGAGAGAAAACAGTACCTGACCACTCTCCTGCCTTTTCTAATCACATGAACATTCGATTGCAAGCTGTTTTGGACAACTTTCTTTCTCTTCTTGCAAAACACTCGGCAGACCTCCGTGCAGCCTCTAGAAGACGATGGGAGATGTTTTTTGTGCTGGCACAGTTTCTCCTTGCCAGACAGAGTGGAAAAGCTTTTTGCTAAGATGTAGACGAGAAGAGAGGCTAAAGAAGTACGTATGGTGCTCTGCAGAGCTAAGCACAGCTCCCGGGCCTCTTTCGGCAGAAGCCGCACACCGCAGAGCACTGTGAGCGGCAGAATCGTCTTTGCGCGAAGAAGCAGCTTCTTCGTCCCCGGGAGCCGGAGAGAGCGGCAACTTCGCAAAGGTGATGAAACAAGCTGTACAACACTGCGATTGTGTGCGCTGCTTGCCAACTGAGAGAAAACAGTACCTGACCACTCTCCTGCCTTTTCTATTCACATGAACATTCGATTGCAAGCTGTTTTGGACAACTTTCCTTCTCTTCTTGCAAAACACTCGGCACACCTCCGTCCAGCTTCTAGAACACGATGGGAGATGTTTTCTGTGCTGGCAAAGTTTCTCCTTGCCAGACAGAGTGGAAAAGCTTTTTGCTAAGATGTAGACAAGAAGAGAGGCTAAAGACGAAGGTACGGTGCTCTGCAGAGCTAAGCACCGCTCCCGGACCTCTTTCCGCAGAAGGCGCACACCGCAGTGCACTGTGAGCGGCAGAATCGTCTTTGCGCGAAGAAGCAGCTTCTTCGTCTCCGGGAGCCGGAGGGAGCGGCAACTTCGCAAAGGTGATGAAACAAGCTGTACAACACTGCGATTGTGTGCGCAGCTTGCCAACTGAGAGAAAACAGTACCTGACCACTCTCCTGCCTTTTGTAATCACATGAACATTTGATTGCAAGCTGTTTTGGACAACTTTCTTTCTCTTCTTGCAAAATACTCGGCAGACTTCCGTGCAGCCTCTAGAACACGATGGGAGATGTTTTCTGTGCTGGCACAGTTTCTCCTTGCCAGACAGAGTGAAAAGCTTTTTGCTAAGATGTAGACGAGAAGAGAGGCTAAAGACGAAGGTACGGGGCTCTGCAGAGCTAAGCACCGCTCCCGGGCGTCTTTCGGCAGAAGGCGCACACCGCAGAGCACTGTGAGCGGCAGAATCGTCTTTGCGCGAAGAAGCAGCTTCTTCGTCTCCGGGAGCCGGAGAGAGCGGCAGCTTCGCAAAGGTGATGAAACAAGCTGTACAACACTGCGATTGTGTGCGCAGCTTGCCAACTGAGAGAAAACAGTACCTGACCACTCTCCTGCCTTTTCCATTCACATGAACATTCGATTGCAAGCTGTTTTGGACAACTTTCTTTCTCTTCTTGCAAAACACTCGGCAGACCTCCGTGCAGCCTCTAGAACACGCAGGGAGATGTTTTTTGTGCTGGCACAGTTTCTCCTTGCCAGACAGAGTGGAAAAGCTTTTTGCTAAGATGTAGACGAGAAGAGAGGCTAAAGAAGCAGGTATGGTGCTCTGCAGAGCTAAGCACCGCTCCCGGACCTCTTTCCGCAGAAGACACACACTGCAGAGCACAGTGAGCGGGAGAATCGTCTTTGCGCGAAGAAGCAGCTTCTTCGTCTCCGGGAGCCGGAGAGAGCGGCAACTTCGCAAAGGTGATGAAACAAGCTCTACAACACTGCGATTGTGTGCGCAGCTTGCCAACTGAGAGAAAACAGTACCTGACCACTCTCCTGCCTTTTCTATTCACATGAACATTCGATTGCAAGCTGTTTTGGACAACTTTCTTTCTCTTCTTGCAAAACACTCGGCAGACCTCCGTGCAGCCTCTAGAACACGATGGGAGATGTTTTTTGTGCTGGCACAGTTTCTCCTTGCCAGACAGAGTGGAAAAGCTTTTTGCTAAGATGTAGACGAGAAGAGAGGCTAAAGACGAAGGTACAGTGCTCTGCAGAGCTAAGCACCGCTCCCGGGCGTCTTTCGGAATAAGGCGCACACCGCAGAGCATTGTGAGCGGCAGAATCGTCTTTGCGCGAAGAAGCAGCTTCTTCGTCTCCGGGAGCCGGAGAGAGCGGCAACTTCGCAAAGGTGATGAAACAAGCTGTACAACACTGTGATTGTGTGCGCAGCTTGCCAACTGAGAGAAAACAGTACCTGACCACTCTCCTGCCTTTTCTAATCACATGAACATTCGATTGCAAGCTGTTTTGGACAACTTTCTTTCTCTTCTTGCAAAACACTCGGCAGACCTCCGTGCAGCTTCTAGAACACGATGGGAGATGTTTTCTGTGCTGGCACAGTTTGTCCTTGCCAGACAGAGTGGAAAAGCTTTTTGCTAAGATGTAGACGAGAAGAGAGGCTAAAGACGAATGTACGGTGCTCTGCAGAGCTTAAAACAGCACCCGGGCCTCTTTCGGCCGAAGACACACACCGCAGAGCACTGTGAGCGGCAGAATCGTCTTTGCGCGAAGAAGCAGCTTCTTCGTCTCCGGGAGCCGGAGAGAGCGGCAACTTCGCAAAGGTGATGAAACAAGCTGTACAACACTGCCATTGTGTGCGCAGCTTGCCAACTGAGACAAAACAGTACCTGACCACTCTCCTGCCTTTTCTATTCACATGAACATTCGATTGCAAGCTGTTTTGGACAACTTTCTTTCTCTTCTTGCAAAACACTCGGCAGACCTCCGTGCAGCCTCTAGAACACGATGGGAGATGTTTTTTGTGCTGGCACAGTTTCTCCTTGCCAGACAGAGTGGAAAAGCTTTTTGCTAAGATGTAGACGAGAAGAGAGGCTAAAGAAGCAGGTATGGTGCTCTGCAGAGCTAAGCACAGCTCCCGGGCCTCTTTCGGCAGAAGCCGCACACCGCAGAGCACTGTGAGCGGCAGAATCGTCTTTGCGCCAAGAAGCAGCTTCTTCGTCTCCGGGAGCCGGAGAGAGCGGCAACTTCGCAAAGGTGATGAAACAAGCTGTACAACACTGCGATTGTGTGCGCAGCTTGCCAACTGAGAGAAAACAGTACCTGACCACTCTCCTGCCTTTTGTAATCACATGAATATTTGATTGCAAGCTGTTTTGGACAACTTTCTTTCTCTTCTTGCAAAATACTCGGCAGACCTCCGTGCAGCCTCTAGAACACGATGGGAGATGTTTTCTGTGCTGGCACAGTTTCTCCTTGCCAGACAGAGTGAAAAGCTTTTTGCTAAGATGTAGACGAGAAGAGAGGCTAAAGACGAAGGTACGGGGCTCTGCAGAGCTAAGCACCGCTCCCGGGCGTCTTTCGGCAGAAGGCGCACACCGCAGAGCACTGTGAGCGGCAGAATCGTCTTTGCGCGAAGAAGCAGCTTCTTCGTCTCCGGGAGCCGGAGAGAGCGGCAGCTTCGCAAAGGTGATGAAACAAGCTGTACAACACTGCGATTGTGTGCGCAGCTTGCCAACTGAGAGAAAACAGTACCTGACCACTCTCCTGCCTTTTCCATTCACATGAACATTCGATTGCAAGCTGTTTTGGACAACTTTCTTTCTCTTCTTGCAAAACACTCGGCAGACCTCCGTGCAGCCTCTAGAACACGCAGGGAGATGTTTTTTGTGCTGGCACAGTTTCTCCTTGCCAGACAGAGTGGAAAAGCTTTTTGCTAAGATGTAGACGAGAAGAGAGGCTAAAGAAGCAGGTATGGTGCTCTGCAGAGCTAAGCACCGCTCCCGGACCTCTTTCCGCAGAAGACACACACTGCAGAGCACAGTGAGCGGGAGAATCGTCTTTGCGCGAAGAAGCAGCTTCTTCGTCTCCGGGAGCCGGAGAGAGCGGCAACTTCGCAAAGGTGATGAAACAAGCTCTACAACACTGCGATTGTGTGCGCAGCTTGCCAACTGAGAGAAAACAGTACCTGACCACTCTCCTGCCTTTTCTATTCACATGAACATTCGATTGCAAGCTGTTTTGGACAACTTTCTTTCTCTTCTTGCAAAACACTCGGCAGACTTCCCTGCAGCCTCTAGAACACGATGGGAGATGTTTTTTGTGCTGGCACAGTTTCTCCTTGCCAGACAGAGTGGAAAAGCTTTTTGCTAAGATGTAGACGAGAAGAGAGGCTAAAGACGAAGGTACAGTGCTCTGCAGAGCTAAGCACCGCTCCCGGGCGTCTTTCGGAATAAGGCGCACACCGCAGAGCATTGTGAGCGGCAGAATCGTCTTTGCGCGAAGAAGCAGCTTCTTCGTCTCCGGGAGCCGGAGAGAGCGGCAACTTCGCAAAGGTGATGAAACAAGCTGTACAACACTGTGATTGTGTGCGCAGCTTGCCAACTGAGAGAAAACAGTACCTGACCACTCTCCTGCCTTTTCTAATCACATGAACATTCGATTGCAAGCTGTTTTGGACAACTTTCTTTCTCTTCTTGCAAAACACTCGGCAGACCTCCGTGCAGCTTCTAGAACACGATGGGAGATGTTTTCTGTGCTGGCACAGTTTGTCCTTGCCAGACAGAGTGGAAAAGCTTTTTGCTAAGATGTAGACGAGAAGAGAGGCTAAAGACGAATGTACGGTGCTCTGCAGAGCTTAAAACAGCACCCGGGCCTCTTTCGGCCGAAGACACACACCGCAGAGCACTGTGAGCGGCAGAATCGTCTTTGCGCGAAGAAGCAGCTTCTTCGTCTCCGGGAGCCGGAGAGAGCGGCAACTTCGCAAAGGTGATGAAACAAGCTGTACAACACTGCCATTGTGTGCGCAGCTTGCCAACTGAGAGAAAACAGTACCTGACCACTCTCCTGCCTTTTCTATTCACATGAACATTCGATTGCAAGCTGTTTTGGACAACTTTCTTTCTCTTCTTGCAAAACACTCGGCAGACCTCCGTGCAGCCTCTAGAACACGATGGGAGATGTTTTTTGTGCTGGCACAGTTTCTCCTTGCCAGACAGAGTGGAAAAGCTTTTTGCTAAGATGTAGACGAGAAGAGAGGCTAAAGAAGCAGGTATGGTGCTCTGCAGAGCTAAGCACAGCTCCCGGGCCTCTTTCGGCAGAAGCCGCACACCGCAGAGCACTGTGAGCGGCAGAATCGTCTTTGCGCCAAGAAGCAGCTTCTTCGTCTCCGGGAGCCGGAGAGAGCGGCAACTTCGCAAAGGTGATGAAACAAGCTGTACAACACTGCGATTGTGTGCGCAGCTTGCCAACTGAGAGAAAACAGTACCTGACCACTCTCCTGCCTTTTCCATTCACATGAACATTCGATTGCAAGCTGTTTTGGACAACTTTCTTTCTCTTCTTGCAAAACACTCGGCAGACCTCCGTGCAGCCTCTAGAACACGATGGGAGATATTTTTTGTGCTGGCACAGTTTCTCCTTGCCAGACAGAGTGGAAAAGCTTTTTGCTAAGATGTAGACGAGAAGAGAGGCTAAAGACGAAGGTACGGTGCTCTGCAGAGCTAAGCACCGCTCCCGGACCTCTTTCGGCAGAAGGCGCACACCGCAGTGCACTGTGAGCGGCAGAATCGTCTTTGCGCGAAGAAGCAGCTTCTTCGTCTCCGGGAGCCGGAGAGAGCGGCAGCTTCGCAAAGGTGATGAAACAAGCTGTACAACACTGCGATTGTGTGCGCAGCTTGCCAACTGAGAGAAAACAGTACCTGACCACTCTCCTGCCTTTTCCATTCACATGAACACTCGATTGCAAGCTGTTTTGGACAACTTTCTTTCTCTTCTTGCAAAACACTCGGCAGACCTCCGTGCAGCCTCTAGAACACGATGGGAGATGTTTTTTGGGCTGGCACAGTTTCTCCTTGCCAGACAGAGTGGAAAAGCTTTTTGCTAAGATGTAGACGAGAAGAGAGGCTAAAGAAGCAGGTATGGTGCTCTGCAGAGCTAAGCACAGCTCCCGGACCTCTTTCCGCAGAAGACACACACTGCAGAGCACAGTGAGCGGGAGAATCGTCTTTGCGCGAAGAAGCAGCTTCTTCATCTCCGGGAGCCGGAGAGAGCGGCAACTTCGCAAAGGTGATGAAACAAGCTCTACAACACTGCGATTGTGTGCGCTGCTTGCCAACTGAGAGAAAACAGTACCTGACCACTCTCCTGCCTTTTCTATTCACATGAACATTCGATTGCAAGCTGTTTTGGACAACTTTCTTTCTCTTCTTGCAAAACACTCGGCAGACCTCCGTGCAGCCTCTAGAAGACGATGGGAGATGTTTTTTGTGCTGGCACAGTTTCTCCTTGCCAGACAGAGTGGAAAAGCTTTTTGCTAAGATGTAGACGAGAAGAGAGGCTAAAGACGAAGGTACGGTGCTCTGCAGAGCTAAGCACCGCTCCCGGGCGTCTTTCGGAATAAGGCGCACACCGCAGAGCATTGTGAGCGGCAGAATCGTCTTTGCGCGAAGAAGCAGCTTCTTCGTCTCCGGGAGCCGGAGAGAGCGGCAACTTCGCAAAGGTGATGAAACAAGCTGTACAACACTGAGATTGTGTGCGCAGCTTGCCAAGTGAGAGAAAACAGTACCTGACCACTCTCCTGCCTTTTGTAATCACATGAACATTCGATTGCAAGCTGTTTTGGACAACTTTCTTTCTCTTCTTGCAAAACACTCGGCAGACCTCCGTGCAGCTTCTAGAACACGATGGGAGATGTTTTCTGTGCTGGCACAGTTTCTCCTTGCCAGACAGAGTGGAAAAGCTTTTTGCTAAGATGTAGACGAGAAGAGAGGCTAAAGACGAATGTACGGTGCTCTGCAGAGCTTAACACAGCACCCGGGCCTCTTTCGGCCGAAGACACACACCGCAGAGCACTGTGAGCGGCAGAATCGTCTTTGCGCGAAGAAGCAGCTTCTTCGTCTCCGGGAGCCGGAGAGAGCGGCAACTTCGCAAAGGTGATGAAACAAGCTGTACAACACTGCCATTGTGTGCGCAGCTTGCCAACTGAGACAAAACAGTACCTGACCACTCTCCTGCCTTTTCTATTCACTTGAACATTCGATTGCAAGCTGTTTTGGACAACTTTCTTTCTCTTCTTGCAAACACTCGGCAGACCTCCGTGCAGCCTCTAGAACACGATGGGAGATGTTTTTTGTGCTGGCACAGTTTCTCCTTGCCAGACAGAGTGGAAAAGCTTTTTGCTAAGATGTAGACTAGAAGAGAGGCTAAAGAAGCAGGTATGGTGCTCTGCAGAGCTAAGCACAGCTCCCGGGCCTCTTTCGGCAGAAGCCGCACACCGCAGAGCACTGTGAGCGGCAGAATCGTCTTTGCGCGAAGAAGCAGCTTCTTCGTCTCCGGGAGCCGGAGAGAGCGGCAACTTCGCAAAGGTGATGAAACAAGCTGTACAACACTGCGATTGTGTGCGCAGCTTGCCAACTGAGAGAAAACAGTACCTGACCACTCTCCTGCCTTTTCCATTCACATGAACATTCGATTGCAAGCTGTTTTGGACAACTTTCTTTCTCTTCTTGCAAAACACTCGGCAGACCTCCGTGCAGCCTCTAGAACACGATGGGAGATATTTTTTGTGCTGGCACAGTTTCTCCTTGCCAGACAGAGTGGAAAAGCTTTTTGCTAAGATGTAGACGAGAAGAGAGGCTAAAGACGAAGGTACGGTGCTCTGCAGAGCTAAGCACCGCTCCCGGACCTCTTTCCGCAGAAGGCGCACACCGCAGTGCACTGTGAGCGGCAGAATCGTCTTTGCGCGACGAAGCAGCTTCTTCGTCTCCGGGAGCCGGAGAGAGCGGCAGCTTCGCAAAGGTGATGAAACAAGCTGTACAACACTGCGATTGTGTGCGCAGCTTGCCAAGTGAGAGAAAACAGTACCTGACCACTCTCCTGCCTTTTCTATTCACATGAACATTCGATTGCAAGCTGTTTTGGACAACTTTCTTTCTCTTCTTGCAAAACACTCGGCAGACCTCCGTGCAGCCTCTAGAACACGATGGGAGATGTTTTCTGTGCTGGCACAGTTTCTCCTTGCCAGTCAGAGTGGAAAAGCTTTTTGCTAAGATGTAGACGAGAAGAGAGGCTAAAGACGAAGGTACGGTGCTCTGCAGAGCTAAGCACCGCTCCCGGGCGTCTTTCGGCAGAAGGCGCACACTGCAGAGCACTGTGAGCGGCAGAATCGTCTTTGCGCGTAGAAGCAGCTTCTTCGTCTCCGGGAGCCGGAGAGAGCGGCAGCTTCGCAAACGTGATGAAACAAGCTGTACAACACTGCGATTGTGTGCGCAGCTTGCCAAGTGAGAGAAAACAGTACCTGACCACTCTCCTGCCTTTTTTATTCACTTGAACATTTGATTGCAAGCTGTTTTGGACAACTTTCTTTCTCTTCTTGTAAAACACTCGGCAGACCTCCGTGCAGCCTCTAGAACAAGATGGGAGATGTTTTCTCTGCTGGCACAGTTTCTCCTTGCCAGACAGAGTGGAAAAGCTTTTTGCTAAGATGTAGACGAGAAGAGAGGCTAAAGACGAAGGTACGGTGCTCTGCAGAGCTAAGCACCGCTCCCGGACCTCTTTCCGCATAAGGCGCACACCGCAGTGCACTGTTTGCGGCAGAATCGTCTTTGCGCCAAGAAGCAGCTTCTTCGTCTCCGGGAGCCGGAGAGAGCGGCAACTTCGCAAAGGTGATGAAACAAGCTGTACAACACTGCGATTGTGTGCGCAGCTTGCCAACTGAGAGAAAACAGTACCTGACCACTCTCCTGCCTTTTCCATTCACATGAACATTCGATTGCAAGCTGTTTTGGACAACTTTCCTTCTCTTCTTGCAAAACACTCGGCAGACCTCCGTGCAGCCTCTAGAACACGATAGGAGATGTTTTCTGTGCTGGCACAGTATCTCCTTGCCAGACAGAGTGGAAAAGCTTTTTGCTAAGATGTAGACGAGAAGAGAGGCTAAAGACGAAGGTACGGTGCTCTGCAGAGCTAAGCACCGCTCCCGGGCCTCTTTCGGCAGAAGACACACACTGCAGAGCACTGTGAGCGGCAGAATCATCTTTGCGCGAAGAAGCAGCTTCTTCGTCTCCGGGAGCCGGAGAGAGCGGCAACTTCGCAAAGGTGATGAAACAAGCTGTACAACACTGCGATTGTGTGCGCAGCTTGCCAACTGAGAGAAAAGAGTACCTGACCACTCTCCTGCCTTTTCTATTCACATGAACATTCGATTGCAAGCTGTTTTGGACAACTTTCCTTCTCTTCTTGCAAAACACTCGGCAGACCTCCGTGCAGCCTCTAGAACACGATGGGAGATGTTTTCTGTGCTGGCACAGTTTCTCCTTGCCAGACAGAGTGGAAAAGCTTTTTGCTAAGATGTAGACGAGAAGAGAGGCTAAAGACGAAGGTACGGTGCTCTGCAGAGCTAAGCACCGCTCCCGGACCTCTTTCGGCAGAAGGCGCACACCGCAGAGCACAGTGAGCGGCAGAATCATCTTTGCGCGAAGAAGCAGCTTCTTCGTCTCTGGGAGCCGGAGAGAGCGGCAACTTCGCAAAGGTGATGAAACAAGCTGTACAACACTGCGATTGTGTGCGCAGCTTGCCAACTGAGAGAAAACAGTACCTGACCACTCTCCTGCCTTTTCTATTCACATGAACATTCGAGTGGAAGCTGTTTTGGACAACTTTCCTTCTCTTCTTGCAAAACACTCGGCAGACCTCCGTGCAGCCTCTAGAACACGCAGGGAGATGTTTTTTGTGCTGGCACAGTTTCTCCTTGCCAGACAGAGTGGAAAAGCTTTTTGCTAAGATGTAGACGAGAAGAGAGGCTAAAGACGAAGGTACGGTGCTCTGCAGAGCTAAGCACCGCTCCCGGGCGTCTTTCGGCAGAAGGCGCACACCGCAGAGCACTGTGAGCGGCAGAATCGTCTTTGCGCGAAGAAGCAGCTTCTTCGTCTCCGGGAGCCGGAGAGAGCGGCAGCTTCGCAAAGGTGATGAAACAAGCTGTACAACACTGCGATTGTGTGCGCAGCTTGCCAACTGAGAGAAAACAATACCTGACCACTCTCCTGCCTTTTCCATTCACATGAACATTCGATTGCAAGCTGTTTTGGACAACTTTCTTTCTCTTCTTGCAAAACACTCGGCAGACCTCCGTGCAGCTTCTAGAACACGATGGGAGATGTTTTCTGTGCTGGCACAGTTTCTCCTTGCCAGACAGAGTGGAAAAGCTTTTTGCTAAGATGTAGACGAGAAGAGAGGCAAAAGACGAAGGTACGGTGCTCTGCAGAGCTAAGCACCGCTCCCGGACCTCTTTCCGCAGAAGACACACACTGCAGAGCACAGTGAGCGGCAGAATCGTCTTTGCGCGAAGAAGCAGCTTCTTCGTCTCCGGGAGCCGGAGAGAGCGGCAACTTCGCAAAGGTGATGAAACAAGCTGTACAACACTGCGATTGTGTGCGCAGCTTGCCAACTGAGAGAAAACAGTACCTGACCACTCTCCTGCCTTTTCTATTCACATGAACATTCGATTGCAAGCTGTTTTGGACAACTTTCCTTCTCTTCCTGCAAAACACTCGGCAGACCTCCGTGCAGCCTCTAGAACACGATGGGAGATGTTTTCTGTGCTGGCACAGTTTCTCCTTGCCAGATAGAGTGGGAAAGCTTTTTGCTAAGATGTAGACGAGAAGAGAGGCTAAAGACGAAGGTACGGTGCTCTGCAGAGCTAAGCACCGCTCCCGTGCCTCTTTCCGCAGAAGGCGCACACCGCAGTGCACTGTGAGCGGCAGAATCGTCTTTGCGCGAAGAAGCAGCTTCTTCGTCTCCGGGAGCCGGAGAGAGCGGCAACTTCGCAAAGGTGATGAAACAAGCTGTACAACACTGCGATTGTGTGCGCAGCTTGCCAACTGAGAGAAAACAGTACCTGACCACTCTCCTGCCTTTTCTACTCACATGAACATTCGATTGCAAGCTGTTTTGGACAACTTTCCTTCTCTTCTTGCAAAACACTCGGCACACCTCCGTGCAGCCTCTAGAACACGATGGGAGATGTTTTTTGTGCTGGCACAGTTTCTCCTTGCCAGACAGAGTGGAAAAGCTTTTTGCTAAGATGTAGACGAGAAGAGAGGCTAAAGACGAAGGTACGGTGCTCTGCAGAGCTAAGCACCGCTCCCGGGCGTCTTTCGGAATAAGGCGCACACCGCAGAGCATTGTGAGCGGCAGAATCGTCTATGCGCGAAGAAGCAGCTTCTTCGTCTCCGGGAGCCGGAGAGAGCGGCAACTTCGCAAAGGTGATGAAACAAGCTGTACAACACTGTGATTGTGTGCGCAGCTTGCCAACTGAGAGAAAACAGTACCTGACCACTCTCCTGCCTTTTGTAATCACATGAACATTCGATTGCTAGCTGTTTTGGACAACTTTCTTTCTCTTCTTGCAAAACACTCGGCAGACCTCCGTGCAGCTTCTAGAACACGATGGGAGATGTTTTGTGTGCTGGCACAGTTTGTCCTTGCCAGACAGAGTGGAAAAGCTTTTTGCTAAGATGTAGACGAGAAGAGAGTCTAAAGACGAATGTACGGTGCTCTGCAGAGCTTAACACAGCACCCGGGCCTCTTTCGGCCGAAGACACACACCGCAGAGCACTGTGAGCGGCAGAATCGTCTTTGCGCGAAGAAGCAGCTTCTTCGTCTCCGGGAGCCGGAGAGAGCGGCAACTTCGCAAAGGTGATGAAACAAGCTGTACAGCACTGCCATTGTGTGCGCAGCTTGCCAACTGAGACAAAACAGTACCTGACCACTCTCCTGCCTTTTCTATTCACTTGAACATTCGATTGCAAGCTGTTTTGGACAACTTTCTTTCTCTTCTTGCAAAACACTCGGCAGACCTCCGTGCAGCCTCTAGAACACGATGGGAGATGTTTTTTGTGCTGGCACAGTTTCTCCTTGCCAGACAGAGTGGAAAAGCTTTTTGCTAAGATGTAGACGAGAAGAGAGGCTAAAGAAGCAGGTATGGTGCTCTGCAGAGCTAAGCACAGCTCCCGGGCCTCTTTCGGCAGAAGCCGCACACCGCAGAGCACTGTGAGCGGCAGAATCGTCTTTGCGCCAAGAAGCAGCTTCTTCGTCTCCGGGAGCCGGAGAGAGCGGCAACTTCGCAAAGGTGATGAAACAAGCTGTACAACACTGCGATTGTGTGCGCAGCTTGCCAACTGAGAGAAAACAGTACCTGACCACTCTCCTGCCTTTTCCATTCACATGAACATTCGATTGCAAGCTGTTTTGGACAACTTTCTTTCTCTTCTTGCAAAACACTCGGCAGACCTCCGTGCAGCCTCTAGAACACGATGGGAGATATTTTTTGTGCTGGCACAGTTTCTCCTTGCCAGACAGAGTGGAAAAGCTTTTTGCTAAGATGTAGACGAGAAGAGAGGCTAAAGACGAAGGTACGGTGCTCTGCAGAGCTAAGCACCGCTCCCGGACCTCTTTCCGCAGAAGGCGCACACCGCAGTGCACTGTGAGCGGCAGAATCGTCTTTGCGCGAAGAAGCAGCTTCTTCGTCTCCGGGAGCCGGAGAGAGCGGCAGCTTCGCAAAGGTGATGAAACAAGCTGTACAACACTGCGATTGTGTGCGCAGCTTGCCAACTGAGAGAAAACAGTACCTGACCACTCTCCTGCCTTTTCTATTCACATGAACATTCGATTGCAAGCTGTTTTGGACAACTTTCCTTCTCTTCTTGCAAAACACTCGGCAGACCTGTGTGCAGCGTCAAGAAGACGATGGGAGATGTTTTCTGTGCTGGCACAGTTTCTCCTTGCCAGACAGAGTGAAAAGCTTTTTGCTAAGATGTAGACGAGAAGAGAGGCTAAAGACGAAGATACGGTGCTCTGCAGAGCTAAGCACCGCTCCCGGACCTCTTTCGGCAGAAGGCGCACACCGCAGAGCACTGTGAGCGGCAGAATCGTCTTTGCGCGAAGAAGCAGCTTCTTCGTCTCCGGGAGCCGGAGAGAGCGGCAACTTCGCAAAGGTGATGAAACAAGCTGTACAACACTGCGATTGTGTGCGCAGCTTGCCAACTGAGAGAAAACAGTACCTGACCACTCTCCTGCCTTTTCCATTCACATGAACATTCGATTGCAAGCTGTTTTGGACAACTTTCTTTCTCTTCTTGCAAAACACTCGGCAGACCTCCGTGCAGCCTCTAGAAAACGATGGGAGATGTTTTTTGTGCTGGCACAGTTTCTCCTTGCCAGACAGAGTGGAAAAGCTTTTTGCTAAGATGTAGACGAGAAGAGAGGCTAAAGAAGCAGGTATGGTGCTCTGCAGAGCTAAGCACAGCTCCCGGACCTCTTTCCGCAGAAGACACACACTGCAGAGCACAGTGAGCGGGAGAATCGTCTTTGCGCGAAGAAGCAGCTTCTTCGTCTCCGGGAGCCGGAGAGAGCGGCAACTTCGCAAAGGTGATGAAACAAGCTCTACAACACTGCGATTGTGTGCGCTGCTTGCCAACTGAGAGAAAACAGTACCTGACCACTCTCCTGCCTTTTCTATTCACATGAACATTCGATTGCAAGCTGTTTTGGACAACTTTCTTTCTCTTCTTGCAAAACACTCGGCAGACCTCCGTGCAGCCTCTAGAAGACGATGGGAGATGTTTTTGGTGCTGGCACAGTTTCTCCTTGCCAGACAGAGTGGAAAAGCTTTTTGCTAAGATGTAGACGAGAAGAGAGGCTAAAGACGAAGGTACGGTGCTCTGCAGAGCTAAGCACCGCTCCCGGACCTCTTTCGGAATAAGGCGCACACCGCAGAGCATTGTGAGCGGCAGAATCGTCTTTGCGCGAAGAAGCAGCTTCTTCGTCTCCGGGAGCCGGAGAGAGCGGCAACTTCGCAAAGGTGATGAAACAAGCTGTACAACACTGTGATTGTGTGCGCAGCTTGCCAACTGAGAGAAAACAGTACCTGACCACTCTCCTGCCTTTTGTAATCACATGAACATTCGATTGCAAGCTGTTTTGGACAACTTTTTTCTCTTCTTGCAAAACACTCGGCAGACCTCCGTGCAGCTTCTAGAACACGATGGAAGATGTTTTCTGTGCTGGCACAGTTTCTCCTTGCCAGACAGAGTGGAAAAGCTTTTTGCTAAGATGTAGACGAGAAGAGAGGCTAAAGACGAATGTACGGTGCTCTGCAGAGCTTAACACAGCACCCGGGCCTCTTTCGGCCGAAGACACACACCGCAGAGCACTGTGAGCGGCAGAATCGTCTTTGCGCGAAGAAGCAGCTTCTTCGTCTCCGGGAGCCGGAGAGAGCGGCAACTTCGCAAAGGTGATGAAACAAGCTGTACAACACTGCCATTGTGTGCGCAGCTTGCCAACTGAGACAAAACAGTACCTGACCACTCTCCTGCCTTTTCTATTCACTTGAACATTCGATTGCAAGCTGTTTTGGACAACTTTCTTTCTCTTCTTGCAAAACACTCGGCAGACCTCCGTGCAGCCTCTAGAACACGATGGGAGATGTTTTTTGTGCTGGCACAGTTTCTCCTTGCCAGACAGAGTGGAAAAGCTTTTTGCTATGATGTAGACGAGAAGAGAGGCTAAAGAAGCAGGTATGGTGCTCTGCAGAGCTAAGCACTGCTCCCGGGCCTCTTTCGGCAGAAGCCGCACACCGCAGAGCACTGTGAGCGGCAGAATCGTCTTTGCGCGAAGAAGCAGCTTCTTCGTCTCCGGGAGCCGGAGAGAGCGGCAACTTCGCAAAGGTGATGAAACAAGCTGTACAACACTGCGATTGTGTGCCCAGCTTGCCAACTGAGAGAAAACAGTACCTGACCACTCTCCTGCCTTTTCCATTCACATGAACATTCGATTGCAAGCTGTTTTGGACAACTTTCTTTCTCTTCTTGCAAAACACTCGGCAGACCTCCGTGCAGCCTCTAGAACACGATGGGAGATATTTTTTGTGCTGGCACAGTTTCTCCTTGCCAGACAGAGTGGAAAAGCTTTTTGCTAAGATGTAGACGAGAAGAGAGGCTAAAGACGAAGGTACGGTGCTCTGCAGAGCTAAGCACCGCTCCCGGACCTCTTTCCGCAGAAGGCGCACACCGCAGTGCACTGTGAGCGGCAGAATGGTCTTTGCGCGAAGAAGCAGCTTCTTCGTCTCCGGGAGCCGGAGAGAGCGGCAGCTTCGCAAAGGTGATGAAACAAGCTGTACAACACTGTGATTGTGTGCGCAGCTTGCCAACTGAGAGAAAACAGTACCTGACCACTCTCCTGCCTTTTTTATTCACATGAACATTCGATTGCAAGCTGTTTTGGACAACTTTCTTTCTCTTCTTGCAAAACACTCGGCAGACCTCCGTGCAGCGTCTAGAACACGATGGGAGATGTTTTCTGTGCTGGCACAGTTTCTCCTTGCCAGTCAGAGTGGAAAAGCTTTTTGCTAAGATGTAGACGAGAAGAGAGGCTAAAGACGAAGGTACGGTGCTCTGCAGAGCTAAGCACCGCTCCCGGGCCTCTTTCGGCAGAAGGCGCACACCGCAGAGCACTGTGAGCGGCAGAATCGTCTTTGCGCGAAGAAGCAGCTTCTTCGTCTCCGGGAGCCGGAGAGAGCGGCAGCTTCGCAAAGGTGATGAAACAAGCTGTACAGCACTGCGATTGTGTGCGCAGCTTGCCAAGTGAGAGAAAACAGTACCTGACCACTCTCCTGCCTTTTCTATTCACATGAACATTCGATTGCAAGCTGTTTTGGACAACTTTCTTTCTCTTCTTGTAAAACACTCGGCAGACCTCCGTGCAGCCTCTAGAACAAGATGGGAGATGTTTTCTGTGCTGGCACAGTTTCTCCTTGCCAGACAGAGTGGAAAAGCTTTTTGCTAAGATGTAGACGAGAAGAGAGGCTAAAGACGAAGGTACGGTGCTCTGCAGAGCTAAGCACCGCTCCCGGACCTCTTTCCGCATAAGGCGCACACCGCAGTGCACTGTGAGCGGCAGAATCGTCTTTGCGCGAAGAAGCAGCTTCTTCGTCTCCGGGAGTCGGAGAGAGCGGCAACTTCGCAAAGGTGATGAAACAAGCTGTACAACACTGCGATTGTGTGCGCAGCTTGCCAACTGAGAGAAAACAGTACCTGACCACTCTCCTGCCTTTTCCATTCACATGAACATTCGATTGCAAGCTGTTTTGGACAACTTTCCTTCTCTTCTTGCAAAACACTCGGCAGACCTCCGTGCAGCCTCTAGAACACGATAGGAGATGTTTTCTGTGCTGGCACAGTATCTCCTTGCCAGACAGAGTGGAAAAGCTTTTTGCTAAGATGTAGACGAGAAGAGAGGCTAAAGACGAAGGTACGGTGCTCTGCAGAGCTAAGCACCGCTCCCGGGCCCCTTTCGGCAGAAGACACACACTGCAGAGCACTGTGAGCGGCAGAATCGTCTTTGCGCGAAGAAGCAGCTTCTTCGTCTCCGGGAGCCGGAGAGAGCGGCAACTTCGCAAAGGTGATGAAACAAGCTGTACAACACTGCGATTGTGTGCGCAGCTTGCCAACTGAGAGAAAAGAGTACCTGACCACTCTCCTGCCTTTTCTATTCACATGAACATTCGATTGCAAGCTGTTTTGGACAACTTTCCTTCTCTTCTTGCAAAACACTCGGCAGACCTCCGTGCAGCCTCTAGAACACGATGGGAGATGTTTTCTGTGCTGGCACAGTTTCTCCTTGCCAGACAGAGTGGAAAAGCTTTTTGCTAAGATGTAGACGAGAAGAGAGGCTAAAGACGAAGGTACGGTGCTCTGCAGAGCTAAGCACCGCTCCCGGACCTCTTTCGGCAGAAGGCGCACACCGCAGAGCACAGTGAGCGGCAGAATCATCTTTGCGCGAAGAAGCAGCTTCTTCGTCTCCGGGAGCCGGAGAGAGCGGCAACTTGGCAAATGTGATGAAACAAGCTGTACAACACTGCGATTGTGTGCGCAGCTTGCCAACTGAGACAAAACAGTACCTGACCACTCTCCTGCCTTTTCTATTCACATGAACATTCGAGTGGAAGCTGTTTTGGACAACTTTATTTCTCTTCTTGCAAAACACTCGGCAGACCTCCCTGCAGCCTCTAGAACACGATGGGAGATGTTTTTTGTGCTGGCACAGTTTCTCCTTGCCAGACAGAGTGGAAAAGCTTTTTGCTAAGATGTAGACGAGAAGAGAGGCTAAAGACGAAGGTACGGTTCTCTGCAGAGCTAAGCACCGCTCCCGGGCGTCTTTCGGCAGAAGGCGCACACCGCAGAGCACAGTGAGCGGCAGAATCGTCTTTGCGCGAAGAAGCAGCTTCTTCGTCTCCGGGAGCCGGAGAGAGCAGCAGCTTCGCAAAGGTGATGAAACAAGCTGTACAACACTGCGATTGTGTGCGCAGCTTGCCAAGTGAGAGAAAACAGTACCTGACCACTCTCCTGCCTTTTCCATTCACATGAACATTCGATTGCAAGCTGTTTTGGACAACTTTCTTTCTCTTCTTGCAAAACACTCGGCAGACCTCCGTGCAGCCTCTAGAACACGATGGGAGATGTTTTCTGTGCTGGCACAGTTTCTCCTTGCCAGACAGAGTGGAAAAGCTTTTTGCTATGATGTAGACGAGAAGAGAGGCAAAAGACGAAGGTACGGTGCTCTGCAGAGCTAAGCACCGCTCCCGGACCTCTTTCCGCAGAAGACACACACTGCAGAGCACAGTGAGCGGCAGAATCGTCTTTGCGCGAAGAAGCAGCTTCTTCGTCTCCGGGAGCCGGAGAGAGCGGCAACTTCGCAAAGGTGATGAAACAAGCTGTGCAACACTGCGATTGTGTGCGCAGCTTGCCAACTGAGAGAAAACAGTACCTGACCACTCTCCTGCCTTTTCTATTCACATGAACATTCGATTGCAAGCTGTTTTGGACAACTTTCCTTCTCTTCCTGCAAAACACTCGGCAGACCTCCGTGCAGCCTCTAGAACACGATGGGAGATGTTTTCTGTGCTGGCACAGTTTCTCCTTGCCAGACAGAGTGGAAAAGCTTTTTGCTAAGATGTAGACGAGAAGAGAGGCTAAAGACGAAGGTACGGTGCTCTGCAGAGCTAAGCACCGCTCCCGGAACTCTTTCCGCAGAAGGCGCACACCGCAGTGCACTGTGAGCGGCAGAATCGTCTTTGCGCGAAGAAGCAGCTTCTTCGTCTCCGGGAGCCGGAGAGAGCGGCAACTTCACAAAGGTGATGACACAAGCTGTACAACACTGCGATTGTGTGCGCAGCTTGCCAACTGAGAGAAAACAGTACCTGACCACTCTCCTGCCTTTTCTACTCACATGAACATTCGATTGCAAGCTGTTTTGGACAACTTTCCTTCTCTTCTTGCAAAACACTCGGCACACCTCCGTGCAGCCTCTAGAACACGATGGGAGATGTTTTTTGTGCTGGCACAGTTTCTCCTTGCCAGACAGAGTGGAAAAGCTTTTTGCTAAGATGTAGACGAGAAGAGAGGCTAAAGACGAAGGTACGGTGCTCTGCAGAGCTAAGCACCGCTCCCGGACCTCTTTCGGCAGAAGGCGCACACCGCAGAGCACAGTGAGCGGCAGAATCGTCTTTGCGCGAAGAAGCAGCTTCTTCGTCTCCGGGAGCCGGAGAGAGCGGCAACTTCGCAAAGGTGATGAAACAAGCTGTACAACACTGCGATTGTGTGCGCAGCTTGCCAACTGAGAGAAAACAGCACCTGACCACTCTCCTGCTATTTCTATTCACATGAACATTCGATTGCAAGCTGTTTTGGACAACTTTCTTTCTCTTCTTGCAAAACACTCGGCAGACCTCCGTGCAGCCTCTAGAAGACGATGGGAGATGTTTTTTGTGCTGGCACAGTTTCTCCTTGCCAGACAGAGTGGAAAAGCTTTTTGCTAATATGTAGACGAGAAGAGAGGCTAAAGACGAAGGTACGGTGCTCTGCAGAGATTAGCACCGCTCCCGGGCGTCTTTCGGAATAAGGCGCACACCGCAGAGCATTGTGAGCGGCAGAATCGTCTTTGCGCGAAGAAGCAGCTTCTTCGTCTCCGGGAGCCGGAGAGAGCGGCAACTTCGCAAAGGTGATGAAACAAGCTGTACAACACTGCGATTGTGTGCGCAGCTTGCCAACTGAGAGAAAACAGTACCTGACCACTCTCCTGCCTTTTCTAATCACATGAACATTCGATTGCAAGCTGTTTTGGACAACTTTCTTTCTCTTCTTGCAAAACACTCGGCAGACCTCCGTGCAGCTTCTAGAACACGATGGGAGATGTTTTCTGTGCTGGCACAGTTTCTCCTTGCCAGACAGAGTGGAAAAGCTTTTTGCTAAGATGTAGACGAGAAGAGAGGCTAAAGACGAAGGTACGGTGCTCTGCAGAGCTAAGCACCGCTCCCGGGCCTCTTTCGGCAGAAGACACACACTGCAGAGCACTGTGAGCGGCAGAATCGTCTTTGCGCGAAGAAGCAGCTTCTTCGTCTCCGGGAGCCGGAGAGAGCGGCAACTTCGCAAAGGTGATGAAACAAGCTGTACAACACTGCCATTGTGTGCGCAGCTTGCCAACTGAGACAAAACAGTACCTGACCACTCTCCTGCCTTTTCTATTCACTTTAACATTCGATTGCAAGCTGTTTTGGACAACTATCTTTCTCTTCTTGCAAAACACTCGGCAGACCTCCGTGCAGCCTCTAGAACACGATGGGAGATGTTTTTTGTGCTGGCACAGTTTCTCCTTGCCAGACAGAGTGGAAAAGCTTTTTGCTAAGATGTAGACGAGAAGAGAGGCTAAAGAAGCACTTATGGTGCTCTGCAGAGCTAAGCACAGCTCCCGGGCCTCTTTCGGCAGAAGCCGCACACCACAGAGCACTGTGAGCGGCAGAATCGTCTTTGCGCGAAGAAGCAGCTTCTTCGTCTCCGGGAGCCGGAGAGAGCGGCAACTTCGCAAAGGTGATGAAACAAGCTGTACAACACTGCGATTGTGTGCGCAGCTTGCCGACTGAGAGAAAACAGTACCTGACCACTCTCCTGCCTTTTCTATTCAATTGAACATTCGATTGCAAGCTGTTTTGGACAACTTTCTTTCTCTTCTTGCAAAACACTCGGCAGACCTCCGTCCAGCTTCTAGAACACGATGGGAGATGTTTTCTGTGCTGGCAAAGTTTCTCCTCGCCAGACAGAGTGGAAAAGCTTTTTGCTAAGATGTAGACAAGAAGAGAGGCTAAAGACGAAGGTACGGTGCTCTGCAGAGCTAAGCACCGCTCCCGGACCTCTTTCCGCAGAAGGCGCACACCGCAGTGCACTGTGAGCGGCAGAATCGTCTTTGCGCGAAGAAGCAGCTTCTTCGTCTCCGGGAGCCAGAGGGAGCGGCAACTTCGCAAAGGTGATGAAACAAGCTGTACAACACTGCGATTGTGTGCGCAGCTTGCCAACTGAGAGAAAACAGTACCTGACCACTCTCCTGCCTTTTGTAAACACATGAACATTCGATTGCAAGCTGTTTTGGACAACTTTCTTTCTCTTCTTGCAAAACACTCGGCAGACCTCCGTGCAGCTTCTAGAACACGATGGGAGATGTTTTCTGTGCTGGCACAGTTTCTCCTTGCCAGACAGATTGGAAAAGCTTTTTGCTAACATGTAGACGAGAAGAGAGGCTAAAGACGAATGTACGGTGCTCTGCAGAACTTAACACAGCACCCGGGCCTCTTTCGGCCGAAGACACACACCGCAGAGCACTGTGAGCGGCAGAATCGTCTTTGCGCGAAGAAGCAGCTTCTTCGTCTCCGGGAGCCGGAGAGAGCGGCAACTTCGCAAAGGTGATGAAACAAGCTGTACAACACTGCGATTGTGTGCGCAGCTTGCCAACTGAGAGAAAACAGTACCTGACCACTCTCCTGCCTTTTCTATTAACATGAACATTCGATTGCAAGCTGTTTTGGACAACTTTCTTTCTCTTCTTGCAAAACACTCGGCAGACCTCCGTGCAGCCTCTAGAACACGATGGGAGATTTTTTCTGTGCTGGCACAGTTTCTCCTTGCCAGACAGAGTGGAAAAGCTTTTTGCTAAGATGTAGACGAGAAGAGAGGCTAAAGACGAAGGTACGGTGCTCTGCAGAGCTAAGCACCGCTCCCGGGCCTCTTTCGGCAGAAGGCGCACACCGCAGAGCACTGTGAGCGGCAGAATCGTCTTTGCGCGAAGAAGCAGCTTCTTCGTCTCCGGGAGCCGGAGAGAGCGGCAGCTTCGCAAAGGTGATGAAACAAGCTGTACAACACTGCTATTGTGTGCGCAGCTTGCCAACTGAGAGAAAACAGTACCTGACCACTCTCCTGCCTTTTCTATTCACATGAACATTCGACTGCAAGCTGTTTTGGACAACATTTTTTCTCTTCTTGCAAAACACTCGGCAGACCTCCGTGCAGCCTCTAGAACACGATGGGAGATGTTTTCTGTGCTGGCACAGTTTCTCCTTGCCAGACAGAGTGGAAAAGCTTTTTGCTAAGATGTAGACGAGAAGAGAGGCTAAAGACGAAGGTACGGTGCTCTGCAGAGCTAAGCACCGCTCCCGGGCGTCTCTCGGCAGAAGGCGCACACCGCAGAGCACTGTGAGCGGCAGAATCGTCTTTGCGCGAAGAAGCAGCTTCTTCGTCTCCGGGAGCCGGAGAGAGCGGCAGCTTCGCAAAGGTGATGAAACAAGCTGTACAACACTGCGATTGTGTGCGCAGCTTGCCAAGTGAGAGAAAACAGTACCTGACCACTCTCCTGCCTTTTCTATTCACATGAACATTCGATTGCAAGCTGTTTTGGACAACTTTCCTTCTCTTCTTGCAAAATACTCGGCAGACCTCCGTGCAGCCTCTAGAACACGATGGGAGATGTTTTCTGTGCTGGCACAGTTTCTCCTTGCCAGACAGAGTGGAAAAGCTTTTTGCTAAGATGTAGACGAGAAGAGAGGCTAAAGACGAAGGTACGGTGCTCTGCAGAGCTAAGCACAGCTCCCAGGCCTCTTTCGGCAGAAGACACACACTGCAGAGCGCTATGAGCGGCAGAATCGTCTTTGCGCGAAGAAGCAGCTTCTTCGTCTGCGGGAGCCGGAGAGAGCGGCAACTTCTCAAAGGTGATGAAACAAGCTGTACCACACTGCGATTGTGTGCGCAGCTTGCCGACTGAGAGAAAACAGCACCTGACCACTCTCCTGCCTTTTCTATTCACATGAACATTCGCTTACAAGCTGTTTTGGACAACATTCTTTCTCTTCTTGCAAAATACTCGGCAGACCTCCGTGCAGCCTCTAGAACACGATGGGAGATGTTTTTTGTGCTGGCACAGTTTCTCCTTGCCAGACAGAGTGGAAAAGCTTTTTGCTAAGATGTAGACGAGAAGAGAGGCTAAAGACGAAGGTACGGTGCTCTGCAGAGCTAAGCACCGCTACCGGGCGTTTTTCGGCAGAAGGCGCACACCGCAGAGCACTGTGAGCGGCAGAATCGTCTTTGCGCGAAGAAGCAGCTTCTTCGTCTCCGGGAGCCGGAGAGAGCGGCAGCTTCGCAAAGGTGATGAAACAAGCTGTACAACACTGCGATTGTGTGCGCAGCTTGCCAACTGAGAGAAAACAGTACCTGACCACTCTCCTGCCTTTTCCATTCACATGAACATTCGATTGCAAGCTGTTTTGGACAACTTTCTTTCTCTTCTTGCAAAACACTCGGCAGACCTCCGTGCAGCCTCTAGAACACGATGGGAGATGTTTTCTGTGCTGGCACAGTTTCTCCTTGCCAGACAGAGTGGAAAAGCTTTTTGCTAAGATGTAGACGAGAAGAGAGGCTAAAGAAGCAGGTATGGTTCTCTGCAGAGCTAAGCACAGCTCCCGGGCCTCTTTCGGCAGAAGCCGCACACCGCAGAGCACAGTGAGCGGCAGAATCGTCTTTGCGCGAAGAAGCAGCTTCTTCGTCTCCGGGAGCCGGAGAGAGCGGCAACTTCGCAAAGGTGATGAAACAAGCTGTACAACACTGCGATTGTGTGCGCAGCTTGCCAACTGAGAGAAAACAGTACCTGACCACTCTCCTGCCTTTTCTATTCACATGAACATTCGATTGCAAGCTCTTTTGGACAACTTTCCTTCTCTTCTTGCAAAACACTCGGCAGACCTCCGTGCAGCCTCTAGAACACGATGGGAGATGTTTTCTGTGCTGGCACAGTTTCTCCTTGCCAGACAGAGTGGAAAAGCTTTTTGCTAAGATGTAGACGAGAAGAGAGGCTAAAGACGACGGTACGGTGCTCTGCAGAGCTAAGCACCGCTCCCGGACCTCTTTCCGCAGAAGACACACACTGCAGAGCACAGTGAGCGGCAGAATCGTCTTTGCGCGAAGAAGCAGCTTCTTCGTCTCCGGGAGCCGGAGAGAGCGGCAACTTCGCAAAGGTGATGAAACAAGCTGTACAACACTGCGATTGTGTGCGCAGCTTGCCAACTGAGAGAAAACAGTACCTGACCACTCTCCTGCCTTTTCTATTTACATGAACATTCGATTGCAAGCTGTTTTGGACAACTTTCCTTCTCTTCTTGCAAAACACTCGGCAGACCTCCGTGCAGCCTCTAGAACACGATGGGAGATGTTTTCTGTGCTGGCACAGTTTCTCCTTGCCAGACAGAGTGGAAAAGCTTTTTGCTAAGATGTAGACGAGAAGAGAGGCTAAAGACGAAGGTACGGTGCTCTGCAGAGCTAAGCACCGCTCCCGGACCTCTTTCGGCAGAAGGCGCACACCGCAGAGCACTGTGAGCGGCAGAATCGTCTTTGCGCGAAGAAGCAGCTTCTTCGTCTCCGGGAGCCGGAGAGAGCGGCAACTTCGCAAAGGTGATGAAACAAGCTGTACAACACTGCCATTGTGTGCGCAGCTTGCCAACTGAGACAAAACAGTACCTGACCACTCTCCTGCCTTTTCTACACACATGAAAATTCGATTGCAAGCTGTTTTGGACAACTTTCCTTCTCTTCTTGCAAAACACTCGGCACACCTCCGTGCAGCCTCTAGAACACGATGGGAGATGTTTTTTGTGCTGGCACAGTTTCTCCTTGCCAGACAGAGTGGAAAAGCTTTTTGCTAAGATGTAGACGAGAAGAGAGGCTAAAGACGAAGGTACGGTGCTCTGCAGAACTAAGCACCGCTCCCGGACCTCTTTCCGCAGAAGGCGCACACCGCAGAACACTGTGAGCGGCAGAATCGTCTTTGCGCGAAGAAGCAGCTTCTTCGTCTCCGGGAGCCGGAGAGAGCGGCAACTTCGCAAAGGTGATGAAACAAGCTGTACAACACTGCGATTGTGTGCGCAGCTTGCCAACTGAGAGAAAACAGTACCTGACCACTCTCCTGCCTTTTCTATTCACATGAACATTCGATTGGAAGCTGTTTTGGACAACTTTCCTTCTCTTCTTGCAAAACACTCGGCAGACCTGTGTGCAGCGTCTAGAACACGATGGGAGATGTTTTCTGTGCTGGCACAGTTTCTCCTTGCCAGACAGAGTGAAAAGCTTTTTGCTAAGATGTAGACGAGAAGAGAGGCTAAAGACGAAGGTACGGTGCTCTGCAGAGCTAAGCACCGCTCCCGGGCGTCTTTCGGAATAAGGCGCACACCGCAGAGCATTGTGAGCGGCAGAATCGTCTTTGCGCGAAGAAGCAGCTTCTTCGTCTCCGGGAGCCGGAGAGAGCGGCAACTTCGCAAAGGTGATGAAACAAGCTGTACAACACTGCGATTGTGTGCGCAGCTTGCCAAGTGAGAGAAAACAGTACCTGACCACTCTCCTGCCTTTTGTAATCACATGAACATTCGATTGCAAGCTGTTTTGGACAACTTTCTTTCTCTTCTTGCAAAACACTCGGCAGACCTCCGTGCAGCATCTAGAACACGATGGGAGATGTTTTCTGTGCTGGCACAGTTTCTCCTTGCCAGACAGAGTGGAAAAGCTTTTTGCTAAGATGTAGACGAGAAGAGAGGCTAAAGACGAATGTACGGTGCTCTGCAGAGCTTAACACAGCACCCGGGCCTCTTTCGGCCGAAGACACACACCGCAGAGCACTGTGAGCGGCAGAATCGTCTTTGCGCGAAGAAGCAGCTTCTTCGTCTCCGGGAGCCGGAGAGAGCGGCAACTTCGCAAAGGTGATGAAACAAGCTGTACAACACTGCCATTGTGTGCGCAGCTTGCCAACTGAGACAAAACAGTACCTGACCACTCTCCTGCCTTTTCTATTCACTTGAACATTCGATTGCAAGCTGTTTTGGACAACTTTCTTTCTCTTCTTGCAAAACACTCGGCACACCTCCGTCCAGCTTCTAGAACACGATGGGAGATGTTTTCTGTGCTGGCAAAATTTCTCCTTGCCAGACAGAGTGGAAAAGCTTTTTGCTAAGATGTAGACAAGAAGAGAGGCTAAAGACGAAGGTACGGTGCTCTGCAGAGCTAAGCACCGCTCCCGGACCTCTTTCCGCAGAAGGCGCACACCGCAGTGCACTGTGAGCGGCAGAATCGTCTTTGCGCGAAGAAGCAGCTTCTTCGTCTCCGGGAGCCGGAGGGAGCGGCAACTTCGCAAAGGTGATGAAACAAGCTGTACAACACTGCGATTGTGTGCGCAGCTTGCCAACTGAGAGAAAACAGTACCTGACCACTCTCCTGCCTTTTGTAATCACATGAACATTTGATTGCAAGCTGTTTTGGACAACTTTCTTTCTCTTCTTGCAAAATACTCGGCAGACCTCCGTGCAGCCTCTAGAACACGATGGGAGATGTTTTCTGTGCTGGCACAGTTTCTCCTTGCCAGACAGAGTGAAAAGCTTTTTGCTAAGATGTAGACGAGAAGAGAGGCTAAAGACGAAGGTACGGTGCTCTGCAGAGCTAAGCACCGCTCCCGGGCGTCTTTCGGCAGAAGGCGCACACCGCAGAGCACTGTGAGCGGCAGAATCATCTTTGCGCGAAGAAGCAGCTTCTTCGTCTCCGGGAGCCGGAGAGAGCGGCAGCTTCGCAAAGGTGATGAAACAAGCTGTACAACACTGCGATTGTGTGCGCAGCTTGCCAACTGAGAGAAAACAGTACCTGACCACTCTCCTGCCTTTTCCATTCACATGAACATTCGATTGCAAGCTGTTTTGGACAACTTTCTTTCTCTTCTTGCAAAACACTCGGCAGACCTCCGTGCAGCCTCTAGAACACGATGGGAGATGTTTTTTGTGCTGGCACAGTTTCTCCTTGCCAGACAGAGTGGAAAAGCTTTTTGCTAAGATGTAGACGAGAAGAGAGGCTAAAGAAGCAGGTATGGTGCTCTGCAGAGCTAAGCACCGCTCCCGGACCTCTTTCCGCAGAAGACACACACTGCAGAGCACAGTGAGCGGGAGAATCGTCTTTGCGCGAAGAAGCAGCTTCTTCGTCTCCGGGAGCCGGAGAGAGCGGCAACTTCGCAAAGGTGATGAAACAAGCTCTACAACACTGCGATTGTGTGCGCTGCTTGCCAACTGAGAGAAAACAGTACCTGACCACTCTCCTGCCTTTTCTATTCACATGAACATTCGATTGCAAGCTGTTTTGGACAACTTTCTTTCTCTTCTTGCAAAACACTCGGCAGACCTCCGTGCAGCCTCTAGAACACGATGGGAGATGTTTTTTGTACTGGCACAGTTTCTCCTTGCCAGACAGAGTGGAAAAGCTTTTTGCTAAGATGTAGACGAGAAGAGAGGCTAAAGACGAAGGTACGGTGCTCTGCAGATCTAAGCACCGCTCCCGGACCTCTTTCGGCAGAAGGCGCACACCGCAGAGCACTGTGAGCGGCAGAATCGTCTTTGCGCGAAGAAGCAGCTTCTTCGTCTCCGGGAGCCGGAGAGAGCGGCAACTTCGCAAAGGTGATGAAACAAGCTGTACAACACTGCGATTGTGTGCGCAGCTTGCCAACTGAGAGAAAACAGTACCTGACCACTCGCCTGCCTTTTTTATTCACATGAACATTCGATTGCAAGCTGTTTTGGACAACTTTCTTTCTCTTCTTGCAAAACACTCGGCAGACCTCCGTGCAGCCTCTAGAACACGATGGGAGATGTTTTCTGTGCTGGCACAGTTTCTCCTTGCCAGACAGAGTGGAAAAGCTTTTTGCTAAGATGTAGACGAGAAGAGAGGCTAAAGACGAAGGTACGGTGCTCTGCAGAGCTAAGCACCGCTCTCGGGCGTCTTTCGGCAGAAGGCGCACACCGCAGAGCACTGTGAGCGGCAGAATCGTCTTTGCGCGAAGAAGCAGCTTCTTCGTCTCCGGGAGCCGGAGAGAGCGGCAGCTTCGCAAAGGTGATGAAACAAGCTGTACAACACTGCGATTGTGTGCGCAGCTTGCCAACTGAGAGAAAACAGTACCTGACCACTCTCCTGCCTTTTGTAATCACATGAACATTCGACTGCAAGCTGTTTTGGACAACATTCTTTCTCTTCTTGCAAAACACTCGGCAGACCTCCGTGCAGCCTCTAGAACACGATGGGAGATGTTTTCTGTGCTGGCACAGTTTCTCCTTGCCAGACAGAGTGGAAAAGCTTTTTGCTAAGATGTAGACGAGAAGAGAGGCTAAAGACGAAGGTACGGTTCTCTGCAGAGCTAAGCACCGCTCCCGGGCGTCTCTCGGCAGAAGGCGCACACCACAGAGCACTGTGAGCGGCAGAATCGTCTTTGCGCGAAGAAGCAGCTTCTTCGTCTCCAGGAGCCGGAGAGAGCGGCAGCTTCGCAAAGGTGATGAAACAAGCTGTACAACACTGCGATTGTGTGCGCAGCTTGCCAAGTGAGAGAAAACAGTACCTGACCACTCTCCTGCCTTTTCTATTCACATGAACCTTCGATTGCAAGCTGTTTTGGACAACTTTCCTTCTCTTCTTGCAAAATACTCGGCAGACCTCCGTGCAGCCTCTAGAACACGATGGGAGATGTTTTCTGTGCTGGCACAGTTTCTCCTTGCCAGACAGAGTGGAAAAGCTTTTTGCTAAGATGTAGACGAGAAGAGAGGCTAAAGACGAAGGTACGGTGCTCTGCAGAGCTAAGCACCGCTCCCGGGCGTCTTTCGGCAGAAGGCGCACACCGCAGAGCACTGTGAGCGGCAGAATCGTCTTTGCGCGAAGAAGCAGCTTCTTCGTCTCCGGGAGCCGGAGAGAGCGGCAGCTTCGCAAAGGTGATGAAACAAGCTGTACAACACTGCGATTGTGTGCGCAGCTTGCCAAGTGAGAGAAAACAGTACCTGACCACTCTCCTGCCTTTTCCATTCACATGAACATTCGATTGCAAGCTGTTTTGGACAACTTTCTTTCTCTTCTTGCAAAACACTCGGCAGACCTCCGTGCAGCCTCTAGAACACGATGGGAGATGTTTTTTGTGCTGGCACAGTTTCTCCTTTCCAGACAGAGTGGAAAAGCTTTTTGCTGAGATGTAGACGAGAAGAGAGGCTAAAGAAGCAGGTATGGTGCTCTGCAGAGCTAAGCACAGCTCCCGGGCCTCTTTCGGCAGAAGCCGCACACCGCAGAGCACAGTGAGCGGCAGAATCGTCTTTGCGCGAAGAAGCAGCTTCTTCGTCTCCGGGAGCCGGAGAGAGCGGCAACTTCGCAAAGGTGATGAAACAAGCTGTACAACACTGCGATTGTGTGCGCAGCTTGCCAACTGAGAGAAAACAGTACCTGACCACTCTCCTGCCTTTTCTATTCACATGAACATTCGATTGCAAGCTGTTTTGGACAACTTTCTTTCTCTTCTTGTAAAACACTCGGCAGACCTCCGTGGAGCCTCTAGAACACGATGGGAGATGTTTTCTGTGCTGGCACAGTATCTCCTTGCCAGACAGAGTGGAAAAGCTTTTTGCTAAGATGTAGACGAGAAGAGAGGCTAAAGACGAAGGTACGGTGCTCTGCAGAGCTAAGCACCGCTACCGGGCGTCTTTCGGCAGAAGGCGCACACCGCAGAGCACAGTGAGCGGCAGAATCGTCTTTGCGCGAAGAAGCAGCTTCTTCGTCTCCGGGAGCCGGAGAGAGCGGCAGCTTCGCAAAGGTGATGAAACAAGCTGTACAACACTGCGATTGTGTGCGCAGCTTGCCAACTGAGAGAAAACAGTACCTGACCACTCTCCTGCCTTTTCTATTCACATGAACATTCGATTGCAAGCTGTTTTGGACAACTTTCTTTCTCTTCTTGCAAAACACTCGGCAGACCTCCGTGCAGCTTCTTGAACACGATGGGAGATGTTTTCTGTGCTGGCACAGTTTCTCCTTGCCAGACAGAGTGGAAAAGCTTTTTGCTAAGATGTAGACGAGAAGAGAGGCTAAAGACGAAGGCACGGTGCTCTGCAGAGCTTAACACAGCACCCGGGCCTCTTTCGGCCGAAGACACACACCGCAGAGCACTGTGAGCGGCAGAATCGTCTTTGCGCGAAGAAGCAGCTTCTTCGTCTCCGGGAGCCGGAGAGAGCGGCAGCTTCGCAAAGGTGATGAAACAAGCTGTACAACACTGCGATTGTGTGCGCAGCTTGCCAACTGAGAGAAAACAGTACCTGACCACTCTCCTGCCTTTTCCATTCACATGAATATTCGATTGCAAGCTGTTTTGGACAACTTTCTTTCTCTTCTTGCAAAACACTCGGCAGACCTCCGTGCAGCCTCTAGAACACGATGGGAGATATTTTTTGTGCTGGCAAAGTTTCTCCTTGCCAGACAGTGTGGAAAAGCTTTTTGCTAAGATGTAGACGACAAGAGAGGCTAAAGACGAAGGTACGGTGCTCTGCAGAGCTAAGCACCGCTCCCGGACCTCTTTCCGCAGAAGGCGCACACCGCAGTGCACTGTGAGCGGCAGAATCGTCTTTACGCGAAGAAGCAGCTTCTTCGTCTCCGGGAGCCGGAGAGAGCGGCAGCTTCGCAAAGGTGATGAAACAAGCTGTACAAGACTGCGATTGTGTGCGCAGCTTGCCAAGTGAGAGAAAACAGTACCTGACCACTCTCCTGCCTTTTCTATTCACATGAATATTCGATTGCAAGCTGTTTTGGACAACTTTCCTTCTCTTCTTGCAAAACACTCGGCAGACCTGTGTGCAGCGTCAAGAAGACGATGGGAGATGTTTTCTGTGCTGGCACAGTTTCTCCTTGCCAGACAGAGTGAAAAGCTTTTTGCTAAGATGTAGACGAGAAGAGAGGCTAAAGACGAAGATACGGTGCTCTGCAGAGCTAAGCACCGCTCCCGGACCTCTTTCGGCAGAAGGCGCACACCGCAGAGCACAGTGAGCGGCAGAATCGTCTTTGCGCGAAGAAGCAGCTTCTTCGTCCCCGGGAGCCGGAGAGAGCGGCAACTTCGCAAAGGTGATGAAACAAGCTGTACAACACTGCGATTGTGTGCGCTGCTTGCCAACTGAGAGAAAACAGTACCTGACCACTCTCCTGCCTTTTCTATTCACATGAACATTCGATTGCAAGCTGTTTTGGACAACTTTCCTTCTCTTCTTGCAAAACACTCGGCACACCTCCGTCCAGCTTCTAGAACACGATGGGAGATGTTTTCTGTGCTGGCAAAATTTCTCCTTGCCAGACAGAGTGGAAAAGCTTTTTGCTAAGATGTAGACAAGAAGAGAGGCTAAAGACGAAGGTACGGTGCTCTGCAGAGCTAAGCACCGCTCCCGGACCTCTTTCCGCAGAAGGCGCACACCGCAGTGCACTGTGAGCGGCAGAATCGTCTTTGCGCGAAGAAGCAGCTTCTTCGTCTCCGGGAGCCGGAGGGAGCGGCAACTTCGCAAAGGTGATGAAACAAGCTGTACAACACTGCGATTGTGTGCGCAGCTTGCCAAGTGAGAGAAAACAGTACCTGACAACTCTCCTGCCTTTTGTAATCACATGAACATTTGATTGCAAGCTGTTTTGGACAACTTTCTTTCTCTTCTTGCAAAATACTCGGCAGACCTCCGTGCAGCCTCTAGAACACGATGGGAGATGTTTTCTGTGCTGGCACAGTTTCTCCTTGCCAGACAGAGTGAAAGATTTTTTGCTAAGATGTAGACGAGAAGAGAGGCTAAAGACGAAGGTACGGTGCTCTGCAGAGCTAAGCACCGCTCCCGGGCGTCTTTCGGCAGAAGGCGCACACCGCAGAGCACTGTGAGCGGCAGAATCGTCTTTGCGCGAAGAAGCAGCTTCTTCGTCTCCGGGAGCCGGAGAGAGCGGCAGCTTCGCAAAGGTGATGAAACAAGCTGTACAACACTGCGATTGTGTGCGCAGCTTGCCAACTGAGAGAAAACAGTACCTGACCACTCTCCTGCCTTTTCCATTCACATGAACATTCGATTGCAAGCTGTTTTGGACAACTTTCTTTCTCTTCTTGCAAAACACTCGGCAGACCTCCGTGCAGCCTCTAGAACACGATGGGAGATGTTTTTTGTGCTGGCACAGTTTCTCCTTGCCAGACAGAGTGGAAAAGCTTTTTGCTAAGATGTAGACGAGAAGAGAGGCTAAAGACGAAGGTACGGTGCTCTGCAGAGCTAAGCACCGCTACCGGGCGTTTTTCGGCAGAAGGCGCACACCGCAGAGCACTGTGAGCGGCAGAATCGTCTTTGCGCGAAGAAGCAGCTTCTTCGTCTCCGGGAGCCGGAGAGAGCGGCAGCTTCGCAAAGGTGATGAAACAAGCTGTACAACACTGCGATTGTGTGCGCAGCTTGCCAACTGAGAGAAAACAGTACCTGACCACTCTCCTGCCTTTTCCATTCACATGAACATTCGATTGCAAGCTGTTTTGGACAACTTTCTTTCTCTTCTTGCAAAACACTCGGCAGACCTCCGTGCAGCCTCTAGAACACGATGGGAGATGTTTTCTGTGCTGGCACAGTTTCTCCTTGCCAGACAGAGTGGAAAAGCTTTTTGCTAAGATGTAGACGAGAAGAGAGGCTAAAGAAGCAGGTATGGTTCTCTGCAGAGCTAAGCACAGCTCCCGGGCCTCTTTCGGCAGAAGCCGCACACCGCAGAGCACAGTGAGCGGCAGAATCGTCTTTGCGCGAAGAAGCAGCTTCTTCGTCTCCGGGAGCCGGAGAGAGCGGCAACTTCGCAAAGGTGATGAAACAAGCTGTACAACACTGCGATTGTGTGCGCAGCTTGCCAACTGAGAGAAAACAGTACCTGACCACTCTCCTGCCTTTTCTATTCACATGAACATTCGATTGCAAGCTCTTTTGGACAACTTTCCTTCTCTTCTTGCAAAACACTCGGCAGACCTCCGTGCAGCCTCTAGAACACGATGGGAGATGTTTTCTGTGCTGGCACAGTTTCTCCTTGCCAGACAGAGTGGAAAAGCTTTTTGCTAAGATGTAGACGAGAAGAGAGGCTAAAGACGACGGTACGGTGCTCTGCAGAGCTAAGCACCGCTCCCGGACCTCTTTCCGCAGAAGACACACACTGCAGAGCACAGTGAGCGGCAGAATCGTCTTTGCGCGAAGAAGCAGCTTCTTCGTCTCCGGGAGCCGGAGAGAGCGGCAACTTCGCAAAGGTGATGAAACAAGCTGTACAACACTGCGATTGTGTGCGCAGCTTGCCAACTGAGAGAAAACAGTACCTGACCACTCTCCTGCCTTTTCTATTTACATGAACATTCGATTGCAAGCTGTTTTGGACAACTTTCCTTCTCTTCTTGCAAAACACTCGGCAGACCTCCGTGCAGCCTCTAGAACACGATGGGAGATGTTTTCTGTGCTGGCACAGTTTCTCCTTGCCAGACAGAGTGGAAAAGCTTTTTGCTAAGATGTAGACGAGAAGAGAGGCTAAAGACGAAGGTACGGTGCTCTGCAGAGCTAAGCACCGCTCCCGGACCTCTTTCGGCAGAAGGCGCACACCGCAGAGCACTGTGAGCGGCAGAATCGTCTTTGCGCGAAGAAGCAGCTTCTTCGTCTCCGGGAGCCGGAGAGAGCGGCAACTTCGCAAAGGTGATGAAACAAGCTGTACAACACTGCCATTGTGTGCGCAGCTTGCCAACTGAGACAAAACAGTACCTGACCACTCTCCTGCCTTTTCTACACACATGAAAATTCGATTGCAAGCTGTTTTGGACAACTTTCCTTCTCTTCTTGCAAAACACTCGGCACACCTCCGTGCAGCCTCTAGAACACGATGGGAGATGTTTTTTGTGCTGGCACAGTTTCTCCTTGCCAGACAGAGTGGAAAAGCTTTTTGCTAAGATGTAGACGAGAAGAGAGGCTAAAGACGAAGGTACGGTGCTCTGCAGAACTAAGCACCGCTCCCGGACCTCTTTCCGCAGAAGGCGCACACCGCAGAACACTGTGAGCGGCAGAATCGTCTTTGCGCGAAGAAGCAGCTTCTTCGTCTCCGGGAGCCGGAGAGAGCGGCAACTTCGCAAAGGTGATGAAACAAGCTGTACAACACTGCGATTGTGTGCGCAGCTTGCCAACTGAGAGAAAACAGTACCTGACCACTCTCCTGCCTTTTCTATTCACATGAACATTCGATTGGAAGCTGTTTTGGACAACTTTCCTTCTCTTCTTGCAAAACACTCGGCAGACCTGTGTGCAGCGTCTAGAACACGATGGGAGATGTTTTCTGTGCTGGCACAGTTTCTCCTTGCCAGACAGAGTGAAAAGCTTTTTGCTAAGATGTAGACGAGAAGAGAGGCTAAAGACGAAGGTACGGTGCTCTGCAGAGCTAAGCACCGCTCCCGGGCGTCTTTCGGAATAAGGCGCACACCGCAGAGCATTGTGAGCGGCAGAATCGTCTTTGCGCGAAGAAGCAGCTTCTTCGTCTCCGGGAGCCGGAGAGAGCGGCAACTTCGCAAAGGTGATGAAACAAGCTGTACAACACTGCGATTGTGTGCGCAGCTTGCCAAGTGAGAGAAAACAGTACCTGACCACTCTCCTGCCTTTTGTAATCACATGAACATTCGATTGCAAGCTGTTTTGGACAACTTTCTTTCTCTTCTTGCAAAACACTCGGCAGACCTCCGTGCAGCATCTAGAACACGATGGGAGATGTTTTCTGTGCTGGCACAGTTTCTCCTTGCCAGACAGAGTGGAAAAGCTTTTTGCTAAGATGTAGACGAGAAGAGAGGCTAAAGACGAATGTACGGTGCTCTGCAGAGCTTAACACAGCACCCGGGCCTCTTTCGGCCGAAGACACACACCGCAGAGCACTGTGAGCGGCAGAATCGTCTTTGCGCGAAGAAGCAGCTTCTTCGTCTCCGGGAGCCGGAGAGAGCGGCAACTTCGCAAAGGTGATGAAACAAGCTGTACAACACTGCCATTGTGTGCGCAGCTTGCCAACTGAGACAAAACAGTACCTGACCACTCTCCTGCCTTTTCTATTCACTTGAACATTCGATTGCAAGCTGTTTTGGACAACTTTCTTTCTCTTCTTGCAAAACACTCGGCACACCTCCGTCCAGCTTCTAGAACACGATGGGAGATGTTTTCTGTGCTGGCAAAATTTCTCCTTGCCAGACAGAGTGGAAAAGCTTTTTGCTAAGATGTAGACAAGAAGAGAGGCTAAAGACGAAGGTACGGTGCTCTGCAGAGCTAAGCACCGCTCCCGGACCTCTTTCCGCAGAAGGCGCACACCGCAGTGCACTGTGAGCGGCAGAATCGTCTTTGCGCGAAGAAGCAGCTTCTTCGTCTCCGGGAGCCGGAGGGAGCGGCAACTTCGCAAAGGTGATGAAACAAGCTGTACAACACTGCGATTGTGTGCGCAGCTTGCCAACTGAGAGAAAACAGTACCTGACCACTCTCCTGCCTTTTGTAATCACATGAACATTTGATTGCAAGCTGTTTTGGACAACTTTCTTTCTCTTCTTGCAAAATACTCGGCAGACCTCCGTGCAGCCTCTAGAACACGATGGGAGATGTTTTCTGTGCTGGCACAGTTTCTCCTTGCCAGACAGAGTGAAAAGCTTTTTGCTAAGATGTAGACGAGAAGAGAGGCTAAAGACGAAGGTACGGTGCTCTGCAGAGCTAAGCACCGCTCCCGGGCGTCTTTCGGCAGAAGGCGCACACCGCAGAGCACTGTGAGCGGCAGAATCATCTTTGCGCGAAGAAGCAGCTTCTTCGTCTCCGGGAGCCGGAGAGAGCGGCAGCTTCGCAAAGGTGATGAAACAAGCTGTACAACACTGCGATTGTGTGCGCAGCTTGCCAACTGAGAGAAAACAGTACCTGACCACTCTCCTGCCTTTTCCATTCACATGAACATTCGATTGCAAGCTGTTTTGGACAACTTTCTTTCTCTTCTTGCAAAACACTCGGCAGACCTCCGTGCAGCCTCTAGAACACGATGGGAGATGTTTTTTGTGCTGGCACAGTTTCTCCTTGCCAGACAGAGTGGAAAAGCTTTTTGCTAAGATGTAGACGAGAAGAGAGGCTAAAGAAGCAGGTATGGTGCTCTGCAGAGCTAAGCACCGCTCCCGGACCTCTTTCCGCAGAAGACACACACTGCAGAGCACAGTGAGCGGGAGAATCGTCTTTGCGCGAAGAAGCAGCTTCTTCGTCTCCGGGAGCCGGAGAGAGCGGCAACTTCGCAAAGGTGATGAAACAAGCTCTACAACACTGCGATTGTGTGCGCTGCTTGCCAACTGAGAGAAAACAGTACCTGACCACTCTCCTGCCTTTTCTATTCACATGAACATTCGATTGCAAGCTGTTTTGGACAACTTTCTTTCTCTTCTTGCAAAACACTCGGCAGACCTCCGTGCAGCCTCTAGAACACGATGGGAGATGTTTTTTGTACTGGCACAGTTTCTCCTTGCCAGACAGAGTGGAAAAGCTTTTTGCTAAGATGTAGACGAGAAGAGAGGCTAAAGACGAAGGTACGGTGCTCTGCAGATCTAAGCACCGCTCCCGGACCTCTTTCGGCAGAAGGCGCACACCGCAGAGCACTGTGAGCGGCAGAATCGTCTTTGCGCGAAGAAGCAGCTTCTTCGTCTCCGGGAGCCGGAGAGAGCGGCAACTTCGCAAAGGTGATGAAACAAGCTGTACAACACTGCGATTGTGTGCGCAGCTTGCCAACTGAGAGAAAACAGTACCTGACCACTCGCCTGCCTTTTTTATTCACATGAACATTCGATTGCAAGCTGTTTTGGACAACTTTCTTTCTCTTCTTGCAAAACACTCGGCAGACCTCCGTGCAGCCTCTAGAACACGATGGGAGATGTTTTCTGTGCTGGCACAGTTTCTCCTTGCCAGACAGAGTGGAAAAGCTTTTTGCTAAGATGTAGACGAGAAGAGAGGCTAAAGACGAAGGTACGGTGCTCTGCAGAGCTAAGCACCGCTCTCGGGCGTCTTTCGGCAGAAGGCGCACACCGCAGAGCACTGTGAGCGGCAGAATCGTCTTTGCGCGAAGAAGCAGCTTCTTCGTCTCCGGGAGCCGGAGAGAGCGGCAGCTTCGCAAAGGTGATGAAACAAGCTGTACAACACTGCGATTGTGTGCGCAGCTTGCCAACTGAGAGAAAACAGTACCTGACCACTCTCCTGCCTTTTGTAATCACATGAACATTCGACTGCAAGCTGTTTTGGACAACATTCTTTCTCTTCTTGCAAAACACTCGGCAGACCTCCGTGCAGCCTCTAGAACACGATGGGAGATGTTTTCTGTGCTGGCACAGTTTCTCCTTGCCAGACAGAGTGGAAAAGCTTTTTGCTAAGATGTAGACGAGAAGAGAGGCTAAAGACGAAGGTACGGTTCTCTGCAGAGCTAAGCACCGCTCCCGGGCGTCTCTCGGCAGAAGGCGCACACCACAGAGCACTGTGAGCGGCAGAATCGTCTTTGCGCGAAGAAGCAGCTTCTTCGTCTCCAGGAGCCGGAGAGAGCGGCAGCTTCGCAAAGGTGATGAAACAAGCTGTACAACACTGCGATTGTGTGCGCAGCTTGCCAAGTGAGAGAAAACAGTACCTGACCACTCTCCTGCCTTTTCTATTCACATGAACCTTCGATTGCAAGCTGTTTTGGACAACTTTCCTTCTCTTCTTGCAAAATACTCGGCAGACCTCCGTGCAGCCTCTAGAACACGATGGGAGATGTTTTCTGTGCTGGCACAGTTTCTCCTTGCCAGACAGAGTGGAAAAGCTTTTTGCTAAGATGTAGACGAGAAGAGAGGCTAAAGACGAAGGTACGGTGCTCTGCAGAGCTAAGCACCGCTCCCGGGCGTCTTTCGGCAGAAGGCGCACACCGCAGAGCACTGTGAGCGGCAGAATCGTCTTTGCGCGAAGAAGCAGCTTCTTCGTCTCCGGGAGCCGGAGAGAGCGGCAGCTTCGCAAAGGTGATGAAACAAGCTGTACAACACTGCGATTGTGTGCGCAGCTTGCCAAGTGAGAGAAAACAGTACCTGACCACTCTCCTGCCTTTTCCATTCACATGAACATTCGATTGCAAGCTGTTTTGGACAACTTTCTTTCTCTTCTTGCAAAACACTCGGCAGACCTCCGTGCAGCCTCTAGAACACGATGGGAGATGTTTTTTGTGCTGGCACAGTTTCTCCTTTCCAGACAGAGTGGAAAAGCTTTTTGCTGAGATGTAGACGAGAAGAGAGGCTAAAGAAGCAGGTATGGTGCTCTGCAGAGCTAAGCACAGCTCCCGGGCCTCTTTCGGCAGAAGCCGCACACCGCAGAGCACAGTGAGCGGCAGAATCGTCTTTGCGCGAAGAAGCAGCTTCTTCGTCTCCGGGAGCCGGAGAGAGCGGCAACTTCGCAAAGGTGATGAAACAAGCTGTACAACACTGCGATTGTGTGCGCAGCTTGCCAACTGAGAGAAAACAGTACCTGACCACTCTCCTGCCTTTTCTATTCACATGAACATTCGATTGCAAGCTGTTTTGGACAACTTTCTTTCTCTTCTTGTAAAACACTCGGCAGACCTCCGTGGAGCCTCTAGAACACGATGGGAGATGTTTTCTGTGCTGGCACAGTATCTCCTTGCCAGACAGAGTGGAAAAGCTTTTTGCTAAGATGTAGACGAGAAGAGAGGCTAAAGACGAAGGTACGGTGCTCTGCAGAGCTAAGCACCGCTACCGGGCGTCTTTCGGCAGAAGGCGCACACCGCAGAGCACAGTGAGCGGCAGAATCGTCTTTGCGCGAAGAAGCAGCTTCTTCGTCTCCGGGAGCCGGAGAGAGCGGCAGCTTCGCAAAGGTGATGAAACAAGCTGTACAACACTGCGATTGTGTGCGCAGCTTGCCAACTGAGAGAAAACAGTACCTGACCACTCTCCTGCCTTTTCTATTCACATGAACATTCGATTGCAAGCTGTTTTGGACAACTTTCTTTCTCTTCTTGCAAAACACTCGGCAGACCTCCGTGCAGCTTCTTGAACACGATGGGAGATGTTTTCTGTGCTGGCACAGTTTCTCCTTGCCAGACAGAGTGGAAAAGCTTTTTGCTAAGATGTAGACGAGAAGAGAGGCTAAAGACGAAGGCACGGTGCTCTGCAGAGCTTAACACAGCACCCGGGCCTCTTTCGGCCGAAGACACACACCGCAGAGCACTGTGAGCGGCAGAATCGTCTTTGCGCGAAGAAGCAGCTTCTTCGTCTCCGGGAGCCGGAGAGAGCGGCAGCTTCGCAAAGGTGATGAAACAAGCTGTACAACACTGCGATTGTGTGCGCAGCTTGCCAACTGAGAGAAAACAGTACCTGACCACTCTCCTGCCTTTTCCATTCACATGAATATTCGATTGCAAGCTGTTTTGGACAACTTTCTTTCTCTTCTTGCAAAACACTCGGCAGACCTCCGTGCAGCCTCTAGAACACGATGGGAGATATTTTTTGTGCTGGCAAAGTTTCTCCTTGCCAGACAGTGTGGAAAAGCTTTTTGCTAAGATGTAGACGACAAGAGAGGCTAAAGACGAAGGTACGGTGCTCTGCAGAGCTAAGCACCGCTCCCGGACCTCTTTCCGCAGAAGGCGCACACCGCAGTGCACTGTGAGCGGCAGAATCGTCTTTACGCGAAGAAGCAGCTTCTTCGTCTCCGGGAGCCGGAGAGAGCGGCAGCTTCGCAAAGGTGATGAAACAAGCTGTACAAGACTGCGATTGTGTGCGCAGCTTGCCAAGTGAGAGAAAACAGTACCTGACCACTCTCCTGCCTTTTCTATTCACATGAATATTCGATTGCAAGCTGTTTTGGACAACTTTCCTTCTCTTCTTGCAAAACACTCGGCAGACCTGTGTGCAGCGTCAAGAAGACGATGGGAGATGTTTTCTGTGCTGGCACAGTTTCTCCTTGCCAGACAGAGTGAAAAGCTTTTTGCTAAGATGTAGACGAGAAGAGAGGCTAAAGACGAAGATACGGTGCTCTGCAGAGCTAAGCACCGCTCCCGGACCTCTTTCGGCAGAAGGCGCACACCGCAGAGCACAGTGAGCGGCAGAATCGTCTTTGCGCGAAGAAGCAGCTTCTTCGTCCCCGGGAGCCGGAGAGAGCGGCAACTTCGCAAAGGTGATGAAACAAGCTGTACAACACTGCGATTGTGTGCGCTGCTTGCCAACTGAGAGAAAACAGTACCTGACCACTCTCCTGCCTTTTCTATTCACATGAACATTCGATTGCAAGCTGTTTTGGACAACTTTCCTTCTCTTCTTGCAAAACACTCGGCACACCTCCGTCCAGCTTCTAGAACACGATGGGAGATGTTTTCTGTGCTGGCAAAATTTCTCCTTGCCAGACAGAGTGGAAAAGCTTTTTGCTAAGATGTAGACAAGAAGAGAGGCTAAAGACGAAGGTACGGTGCTCTGCAGAGCTAAGCACCGCTCCCGGACCTCTTTCCGCAGAAGGCGCACACCGCAGTGCACTGTGAGCGGCAGAATCGTCTTTGCGCGAAGAAGCAGCTTCTTCGTCTCCGGGAGCCGGAGGGAGCGGCAACTTCGCAAAGGTGATGAAACAAGCTGTACAACACTGCGATTGTGTGCGCAGCTTGCCAAGTGAGAGAAAACAGTACCTGACAACTCTCCTGCCTTTTGTAATCACATGAACATTTGATTGCAAGCTGTTTTGGACAACTTTCTTTCTCTTCTTGCAAAATACTCGGCAGACCTCCGTGCAGCCTCTAGAACACGATGGGAGATGTTTTCTGTGCTGGCACAGTTTCTCCTTGCCAGACAGAGTGAAAGATTTTTTGCTAAGATGTAGACGAGAAGAGAGGCTAAAGACGAAGGTACGGTGCTCTGCAGAGCTAAGCACCGCTCCCGGGCGTCTTTCGGCAGAAGGCGCACACCGCAGAGCACTGTGAGCGGCAGAATCGTCTTTGCGCGAAGAAGCAGCTTCTTCGTCTCCGGGAGCCGGAGAGAGCGGCAGCTTCGCAAAGGTGATGAAACAAGCTGTACAACACTGCGATTGTGTGCGCAGCTTGCCAACTGAGAGAAAACAGTACCTGACCACTCTCCTGCCTTTTCCATTCACATGAACATTCGATTGCAAGCTGTTTTGGACAACTTTCTTTCTCTTCTTGCAAAACACTCGGCAGACCTCCGTGCAGCCTCTAGAACACGATGGGAGATGTTTTTTGTGCTGGCACAGTTTCTCCTTGCCAGACAGAGTGGAAAAGCTTTTTGCTAAGATGTAGACGAGAAGAGAGGCTAAAGAAGCAGGTATGGTGCTCTGCAGAGCTAAGCACCGCTCCCGGACCTCTTTCCGCAGAAGACACACACTGCAGAGCACAGTGAGCGGGAGAATCGTCTTTGCGCGAAGAAGCAGCTTCTTCGTCTCCGGGAGCCGGAGAGAGCGGCAACTTCGCAAAGGTGATGAAACAAGCTCTACAACACTGCGATTGTGTGCGCTGCTTGCCAACTGAGAGAAAACAGTACCTGACCACTCTCCTGCCTTTTCTATTCACATGAACATTCGATTGCAAGCTGTTTTGGACAACTTTCTTTCTCTTCTTGCAAAACACTCGGCAGACCTCCGTGCAGCCTCTAGAACACGATGGGAGATGTTTTCTGTGCTGGCACAGTTTCTCCTTGCCAGACAGAGTGGAAAAGCTTTTTGCTAAGATGCAGACGAGAAGAGAGGCTAAAGACGAAGGTACGGTGCTCTGCAGATCTAAGCACCGCTCCCGGACCTCTTTCGGCAGAAGGCGCACACCGCAGAGCACTGTGAGCGGCAGAATCGTCTTTGCGCGAAGAAGCAGCTTCTTCGTCTCCGGGAGCCGGAGAGAGCGGCAACTTCGCAAAGGTGATGAAACAAGCTGTACAACACTGCGATTGTGTGCGCAGCTTGCCAAGTGAGAGAAAACAGTACCTGACCACTCGCCTGCCTTTTTTATTCACATGAACATTCGATTGCAAGCTGTTTTGGACAACTTTCTTTCTCTTCTTGCAAAATACTCGGCAGACCTCCGTGCAGCCTCTAGAACACGATGGGAGATGTTTTCTGTGCTGGCACAGTTTCTCCTTGCCAGACAGAGTGGAAAAGCTTTTTGCTAAGATGTAGACGAGAAGAGAGGCTAAAGACGAAGGTACGGTGCTCTGCAGAGCTAAGCACCGCTCTCGGGCGTCTTTCGGCAGAAGGCGCACACCGCAGAGCACTGTGAGCGGCAGAATCGTCTTTGCGCGAAGAAGCAGCTTCTTCGTCTCCGGGAGCCGGAGAGAGCGGCAGCTTCGCAAAGGTGATGAAACAAGCTGTACAACACTGCGATTGTGTGCGCAGCTTGCCAACTGAGAGAAAACAGTACCTGACCACTCTCCTGCCTTTTCTATTCACATGAACATTCGATTGCAAGCTGTTTTGGACAACTTTCCTTCTCTTCTTGCAAAATACTCGGCAGACCTCCGTGCAGCCTCTAGAACACGATGGGAGATGTTTTCTGTGCTGGCACAGTTTCTCCTTGCCAGACAGAGTGGAAAAGCTTTTTGCTAAGATGTAGACGAGAAGAGAGGCTAAAGACGAAGGTACGGTGCCCTGCAGAGCTAAGCACAGCTCCCGGGCCTCTTTCGGCAGAAGACACACACTGCAGAGCGCTATGAGCGGCAGAATCGTCTTTGCGCGAAGAAGCAGCTTCTTCGTCTGCGGGAGCCGGAGAGAGCGGCAACTTGGCAAAGGTGATGAAACAAGCTGTACAACACTGCGATTGTGTGCGCAGCTTGCCAAGTGAGAGAAAACAGTACCTGACCTCTCTCCTGCCTTTTCTATTCACATGAACATTCGCTTACAAGCTGTTTTGGACAACTTTCTTTCTCTTCTTGCAAAATACTCGGCAGACCTCCGTGCAGCCTCTAGAACACGATGGGAGATGTTTTCTGTGCTGGCACAGTTTCTCCTTGCCAGACAGAGTGAAAGATTTTTTGCTAAGATGTAGACGAGAAGAGAGGCTAAAGACGAAGGTACGGTGCTCTGCAGAGCTAAGCACCGCTCCCGGGCGTCTTTCGGCAGAAGGCGCACACCGCAGAGCACTGTGAGCGGCAGAATCGTCTTTGCGCGAAGAAGCAGCTTCTTCGTCTCCGGGAGCCGGAGAGAGCGGCAGCTTCGCAAAGGTGATGAAACAAGCTGTACAACACTGCGATTGTGTGCGCAGCTTGCCAAGTGAGAGAAAACAGTACCTGACCACTCGCCTGCCTTTTTTATTCACATGAACATTCGATTGCAAGCTGTTTTGGACAAGTTTCTTTCTCTTCTTGCAAAATACTCGGCAGACCTCCGTGCAGCCTCTAGAACACGATGGGAGATGTTTTTTGTGCTGGCACAGTTTCTCCTTGCCAGACAGAGTGGAAAAGCTTTTTGCTAAGATGTAGACGAGAAGAGAGGCTAAAGAAGCAGGTATGGTGCTCTGCAGAGCTAAGCACAGCTCCCGGGCCTCTTTCGGCAGAAGCCGCACACCGCAGAGCACAGTGAGCGGCAGAATCGTCTTTGCGCGAAGAAGCAGCTTCTTCGTCTCCGGGAGCCGGAGAGAGCGGCAACTTCGCAAAGGTGATGAAACAAGCTGTACAACACTGCGATTGTGTGCGCAGCTTGCCAACTGAGAGAAAACAGTACCTGCCCACTCTCCTGCCTTTTCTATTCACATGAACATTCGATTGCAAGCTGTTTTGGACAACTTTCTTTCTCTTCTTGTAAAACACTCGGCAGACCTCCGTGGAGCCTCTAGAACACGATGGGAGATGTTTTCTGTGGTGGCACAGTATCTCCTTGCCAGACAGAGTGGAAAAGCTTTTTGCTAAGATGTAGACGAGAAGAGAGGCTAAAGACGAAGGTACGGTGCTCTGCAGAGCTAAGCACCGCTACCGGGCGTCTTTCGGCAGAAGGCGCACACCGCAGAGCACAGTGAGCGGCAGAATCGTCTTTGCGCGAAGAAGCAGCTTCTTCGTCTCCGGGAGCCGGAGAGAGCGGCAGCTTCGCAAAGGTGATGAAACAAGCTGTACAACACTGCGATTGTGTGCGCAGCTTGCCAACTGAGAGAAAACAGTACCTGACCACTCTCCTGCCTTTTCTATTCACATGAACATTCGATTGCAAGCTGTTTTGGACAACTTTCTTTCTCTTCTTGCAAAACACTCGGCAGACCTCCGTGCAGCTTCTTGAACACGATGGGAGATGTTTTCTGTGCTGGCACAGTTTCTCCTTGCCAGACAGAGTGGAAAAGCTTTTTGCTAAGATGTAGACGAGAAGAGAGGCTAAAGACGAAGGCACGGTGCTCTGCAGAGCTTAACACACCACCCGGGCCTCTTTCGGCCGAAGACACACACCGCAGAGCACAGTGAGCGGCAGAATCGTCTTTGCGCGAAGAAGCAGCTTCTTCGTCTCCGGGAGCCGGAGAGAGCGGCAGCTTCGCAAAGGTGATGAAACAAGCTGTACAACACTGCGATTGTGTGCGCAGCTTGCCAACTGAGAGAAAACAGTACCTGACCACTCTCCTGCCTTTTCTATTCACATGAACATTCGATTGCAAGCTGTTTTGGACAACTTTCTTTCTCTTCTTGCAAAACACTCGGCAGACCTCCGTGCAGCCTCTAGAACACGATGGGAGATGTTTTTTGTGCTGGCATAGTTTCTCCTTGCCAGACAGAGTGGAAAAGCTTTTTGCTAAGATGTAGACGAGAAGAGAGGCTAAAGACGAAGGTACGGTGCTCTGCAGAGCTAAGCATCGCTCCCGGACCTCTTTCGGCAGAAGGCGCACACCGCAGAGCACTGTGAGCGGCAGAATCGTCTTTGCGCGAAGAAGCAGCTTCTTCGTCTCCGGGAGCCGGAGAGAGCGGCAACTTCGCAAAGGTGATGAAACAAGCTGTACAACACTGCGATTGTGTGCGCAGCTTGCCAACTGAGAGAAAACAGTACCTGACCACTCTCCTGCCTTTTCTATTCACATGAACATTCGATTGCAAGCTGTTTTGGACAACTTTCTTTCTCTTCTTGCAAAACACTCGGCAGACCTCCGTGCAGCCTCTAGAACACGATGGGAGATGTTTTTTGTGCTGGCACAGTTTCTCCTTGCCAGACAGAGTGGAAAAGCTTTTTGCTAAGATGTAGACGAGAAGAGAGGCTAAAGACGAAGGTACGGTGCTCTGCAGAGCTAAGCACAGCTCCCGGACCTCTTTGGGCAGAAGGCGCACACCGCAGAGCACTGTGAGCGGCAGAATCGTCTTTGCGCGAAGAAGCAGCTTCTTCGTCTCCGGGAGCCGGAGAGAGCGGCAACTTGGCAAAGGTGATGAAACAAGCTGTACAACACTGCGATTGTGTGCGCAGCTTGCCAAGTGAGAGAAAACAGTACCTGACCACTCTCCTGCCTTTTCCATTCACATGAACATTCGATTGCAAGCTGTTTTGGACAACTTTCTTTCTCTTCTTGCAAAACACTCGGCAGACCTCCGTGCAGCCTCTAGAACACGATGGGAGATATTTTTTGTGCTGGCACAGTTTCTCCTTGCCAGACAGTGTGGAAAAGCTTTTTGCTAAGATGTAGACGACAAGAGAGGCTAAAGACGAAGGTACGGTGCTCTGCAGAGCTAAGCACCGCTCCCGGACCTCTTTCCGCAGAAGGCGCACACCGCAGAGCACTGTGAGCGGCAGAATCGTCTTTGCGCGAAGAAGCAGCTTCTTCGTCTCCGGGAGCCGGAGAGAGCGGCAGCTTCGCAAAGGTGATGAAACAAGCTGTACAAGACTGCGATTGTGTGCGCAGCTTGCCCAGTGAGAGAAAACAGTACCTGACCACTCTCCTGCCTTTTCTATTCACATGAATATTCGATTGCAAGCTGTTTTGGACAACTTTCCTTCTCTTCTTGCAAAACACTCGGCAGACCTGTGTGCAGCGTCAAGAAGACGATGGGAGATGTTTTCTGTGCTGGCAAAGTTTCTCCTTGCCAGACAGAGTGAAAAGCTTTTTGCTAAGATGTAGACGAGAAGAGAGGCTAAAGACGAAGATACGGTGCTCTGCAGAGCTAAGCACCGCTCCCGGACCTCTTTCGGCAGAAGGCGCACACCGCAGAGCACTGTGAGCGGCAGAATCGTCTTTGCGCGAAGAAGCAGCTTCTTTGTCTCCGGGAGCCGGAGAGAGCGGCAGCTTCGCAAAGGTGATGAAACAAGCTGTACAACACTGCGATTGTGTGCGCAGCTTGCCAACTGAGAGAAAACAGTACCTGACCACTCTCCTGCATTTTCTATTCACATGAACATTCGATTGCAAGCTGTTTTGGACAACTTTCCTTCTCTTCTTGCAAAATACTCGGCAGACCTCCGTGCAGCATCTAGAACACGATGGGAGATGTTTTCTGTGCTGGCACAGTTTCTCCTTGCCAGACAGAGTGGAAAAGCTTTTTGCTAAGATGTAGACGAGAAGAGAGGCTAAAGACGAAGGTACGGTGCTCTGCAGAGCTAAGCACAGCTCCCAGGCCTCTTTCGGCAGAAGACACACACTGCAGAGCACTGTGAGCGGCAGAATCGTCTTTGCGCGAAGAAGCAGCTTCTTCGTCTCCGGGAGCCGGGGAGAGCGGCAGCTTCGCAAAGGTGATGAAACAAGCTGTACAACACTGCGATTGTGTGCGCAGCTTGCCGACTGAGAGAAAACAGTACCTGACCACTCTCCTGCCTTTTTTATTCACATGAACATTCGCTTACAAGCTGTTTTGGACAACATTCTTTCTCTTCTTGCAAAACACTCGGCAGACCTCCGTGCAGCCTCTAGAACACGATGGGAGATGTTTTTTGTGCTGGCACAGTTTCTCCTTGCCAGACAGAGTGGAAAAGCTTTTTGCTAAGATGTAGACGAGAAGAGAGGCTAAAGACGAAGGTACGGTGCTCTGCAGAGCTAAGCACCGCTCCCGGGCGTCTTTCGGCAGAAGCCGCACACCGCAGAGCACTGTGAGCGGCAGAATCGTCTTTGCGCGAAGAAGCAGCTTCTTCGTCTCCGGGAGCCGGAGAGAGCGGCAGCTTCGCAAAGGTGATGAAACAAGCTGTACAACACTGCGATTGTGTGCGCAGCTTGCCAACTGAGAGAAAACAGTACCTGACCACTCTCCTGCCTTTTCCATTCACATGAACATTCGATTGCAAGCTGTTTTGGACAACTTTCTTTCTCTTCTTGCAAAATACTCGGCAGACCTCCGTGCAGCCTCTAGAACACGATGGGAGATGTTTTCTGTGCTGGCACAGTTTCTCCTTGCCAGACAGAGTGGAAAAGCTTTTTGCTAAGATGTAGACGAGAAGAGAGGCTAAAGAAGCAGGTATGGTGCTCTGCAGAGCTAAGCACAGCTCCCGGGCCTCTTTCGGCAGAAGCCGCACACCGCAGAGCACAGTGAGCGGCAGAATCGTCTTTGCGCGAAGAAGCAGCTTCTTCGTCTCCGGGAGCCGGAGAGAGCGGCAACTTCGCAAAGGTGATGAAACAAGCTGTACAACACTGCGATTGTGTGCGCAGCTTGCCAACTGAGAGAAAACAGTACCTGACCACTCTCCTGCCTTTTCTATTCACATGAACATTCGATTGCAAGCTCTTTTGGACAACTTTCCTTCTCTTCTTGCAAAACACTCGGCAGACCTCCGTGCAGCCTCTAGAACACGATGGGAGATGTTTTCTGTGCTGGCACAGTTTCTCCTTGCCAGACAGAGTGGAAAAGCTTTTTGCTAAGATGTAGACGAGAAGAGAGGCTAAAGACGACGGTACGGTGCTCTGCAGAGCTAAGCACCGCTCCCGGACCTCTTTCCGCAGAAGACACACACTGCAGAGCACAGTGAGCGGCAGAATCGTCTTTGCGCGAAGAAGCAGCTTCTTCGTCTCCGGGAGCCGGAGAGAGCGGCAACTTCGCAAAGGTGATGAAACAAGCTGTACAACACTGCAATTGTGTGCGCAGCTTGCCAACTGAGAGAAAACAGTACCTGACCACTCTCCTGCCTTTTCTATTCACATGAACATTCGATTGCAAGCTCTTTTGGACAACTTTCCTTCTCTTCTTGCAAAACACTCGGCAGACCTCCGTGCAGCCTCTAGAACACGATGGGAGATGTTTTCTGTGCTGGCACAGTTTCTCCTTGCCAGACAGAGTGGAAAAGCTTTTTGCTAAGATGTAGACGAGAAGAGAGGCTAAAGACGAAGGTACGGTGGTCTGCAGAGCTAAGCACCGCTCCCGGACCTCTTTCGGCAGAAGGCGCACACCGCAGAGCACTGTGAGCGGCAGAATCGTCTTTGCGCGAAGAAGCAGCTTCTTCGTCTCCGGGAGCCGGAGAGAGCGGCAACTTCGCAAAGGTGATGAAACAAGCTGTACAACACTGCGATTGTGTGCGCAGCTTGCCAACTGAGAGAAAACAGTACCTGACCACTCTCCTGCCTTTTCTACTCACATGAAAATTCGATTGCAAGCTGTTTTGGACAACTTTCCTTCTCTTCTTGCAAAACACTCGGCACACCTCCGTGCAGCCTCTAGAACACGATGGGAGATGTTTTTTGTGCTGGCACAGTTTCTCCTTGCCAGACAGAGTGGAAAAGCTTTTTGCTAAGATGTAGACGAGAAGAGAGGCTAAAGACGAAGGTACGGTGCTCTGCAGAACTAAGCACCGCTCCCGGACCTCTTTCCGCAGAAGGCGCACACCGCAGAGCACTGTGAGCGGCAGAATCGTCTTTGCGCGAAGAAGCAGCTTCTTCGTCTCCGGGAGCCGGAGAGAGCGGTAACTTGGCAAAGGTGATGAAACAAGCTGTACAACACTGCGATTGTGTGCGCAGCTTGCCAACTGAGAGAAAACAGTACCTGACCACTCTCCTGCCTTTTCTATTCACATGAACATTCGATTGCAAGCTGTTTTGGACAACTTTCCTTCTCTTCTTGCAAAACACTCGGCACACCTCCGTGCAGCCTCTAGAACACGATGGGAGATGTTTTCTGTGCTGGCACAGTTTCTCCTTGCCAGACAGAGTGAAAAGCTTTTTGCTAAGATGTAGACGAGAAGAGAGGCTAAAGACGAAGGTACGGTGCTCTGCAGAGCTAAGCACCGCTCCCGGGCGTCTTTCGGAATAAGGCGCACACCGCAGAGCATTGTGAGCGGGAGAATCGTCTTTGCGCGAAGAAGCAGCTTCTTCGTCTCCGGGAGCCGGAGAGAGCGGCAACTTCGCAAAGGTGATGAAACAAGCTGTACAACACTGCGATTGTGTGCGCAGCTTGCCAACTGAGAGAAAACAGTACCTGACCACTCTCCTGCCTTTTGTAATCACATGAACATTCGATTGCAAGCTGTTTTGGACAACTTTCTTTCTCTGCTTGCAAAACACTCGGCAGACCTCCGTGCAGCATCTAGAACACGATGGGAGATGTTTTCTGTGCTGGCACAGTTTCTCCTTGCCAGACAGAGTGGAAAAGCTTTTTGCTAAGATGTAGACGAGAAGAGAGGCTAAAGACGAATGTACGGTGCTCTGCAGAGCTTAACACAGCACCCGGGCCTCTTTCGGCCGAAGACACACACCGCAGAGCACTGTGAGCGGCAGAATCGTCTTTGCGCGAAGAAGCAGCTTCTTCGTCTCCGGGAGCCGGAGAGAGCGGCAACTTCGCAAAGGTGATGAAACAAGCTGTACAACACTGCCATTGTGTGCGCAGCTTGCCAACTGAGACAAAACAGTACCTGACCACTCTCCTGCCTTTTCTATTCACTTGAACATTCGATTGCAAGCTGTTTTGGACAACTTTCTTTCTCTTCTTGCAAAACACTCGGCAAACCTCTGTGCAGCCTCCAGAACACGATGGGAGATGTTTTTTGTGCTGGCACAGTTTCTCCTTGCCAGACAGAGTGGAAAAGCTTTTTGCTAAGATGTAGACGAGAAGAGAGGCTAAAGACGAAGGTACGGTGCTCTGCAGAGCTAAGCACCGCTCCCGGGCCTCTTTCGGCAGAAGGCGCACACCGCAGAGCACTGTGAGCGGCAGAATCGTCTTTGCGCGAAGAAGCAGCTTCTTCGTCTCCGGGAGCCGGAGAGAGCGGCAACTTCGCAAAGGTGATGAAACAAGCTGTACAACACTGCGATTGTGTGCGCAGCTTGCCAACTGAGAGAAAACAGTACCTGACCACTCTCCTGCCTTTTCTAATCACATGAACATTCGATTGCAAGCTGTTTTGGACAACTTTCTTTCTCTTCTTGCAAAACACTCGGCAGACCTCCGTGCAGCCTCTAGAACACGATGGGAGATGTTTTTTGTGCTGGCACAGTTTCTCCTTGCCAGACAGAGTGGAAAAGCTTTTTGCTAAGATGTAGACGAGAAGAGAGGCTAAAGAAGCACGTATGGTGCTCTGCAGAGCTAAGCACAGCTCCCGGGCCTCTTTCGGCAGAAGCCCCACACCACAGAGCACTGTGAGCGGCAGAATCGTCTTTGCGCGAAGAAGCAGCTTCTTCGTCTCCGGGAGCCGGAGAGAGCGGCAACTTCGCAAAGGTGATGAAACAACTGTACAACACTGCCATTGTGTGCGCAGCTTGCCAACTGAGACAAAACAGTACCTGACCACTCTCCTGCCTTTTCTATTCACTTGAACATTCGATTGCAAGCTGTTTTGGACAACTTTCTTTCTCTTCTTGCAAAACACTCGGCAGACCTCTGTGCAGCCTCCAGAAAACGATGGGAGATGTTTTTTGTGCTGGCACAGTTTCTCCTTGCCAGACAGAGTGGAAAAGCTTTTTGCTAAGATGTAGACGAGAAGAGAGGCTAAAGACGAAGGTACGGTGCTCTGCAGAGCTAAGCACCGCTCCCGGGCCTCTTTCGGCAGAAGGCGCACACCGCAGAGCACTGTGAGCGGCAGAATCGTCTTTGCGCGAAGAAGCAGCTTCTTCGTCTCCGGGAGCCGGAGAGAGCGGCAACTTCGCAAAGGTGATGAAACAAGCTGTACAACACTGCGATTGTGTGCGCAGCTTGCCAACTGAGAGAAAACAGTACCTGACCACTCTCCTGCCTTTTCTAATCACATGAACATTCGATTGCAAGCTGTTTTGGACAACTTTCTTTCTCTTCTTGCAAAACACTCGGCAGACCTCCGTGCAGCCTCTAGAACACGATGGGAGATGTTTTTTGTGCTGGCACAGTTTCTCCTTGCCAGACAGAGTGGAAAAGCTTTTTGCTAAGATGTAGACGAGAAGAGAGGCTAAAGAAGCACGTATGGTGCTCTGCAGAGCTAAGCACAGCTCCCGGGCCTCTTTCGGCAGAAGCCCCACACCACAGAGCACTGTGAGCGGCAGAATCGTCTTTGCGCGAAGAAGCAGCTTCTTCGTCCCCGGGAGCCGGAGAGAGCGGCAACTTCGCAAAGGTGATGAAACAAGCTGTACAACACTGCGATTGTGTGCGCTGCTTGCCAAGTGAGAGAAAACAGTACCTGACCACTCTCCTGCCTTTTCTATTCACATGAACATTCGATTGCAAGCTGTTTTGGACAACTTTCCTTCTTTTCTTGCAAAACACTCGGCACACCTCCGTCCAGCTTCTAGAACACGATGGGAGATGTTTTCTGTGCTGGCACAGTTTCTCCTTGCCAGACAGAGTGAAAAGATTTTGCTAAGATGTAGACGAGAAGAGAGGCTAAAGACGAAGGTACGGTGCTCTGCAGAGCTAAGCACAGCTCCCGGGCGTCTTTCGGCAGAAGGCGCACACCGCAGAGCACTGTGAGCGGCAGAATCGTCTTTGCGCGAAGAAGCAGCTTCTTCGTCTCCGGGAGCCGGAGAGAGCGGCAGCTTCGCAAAGGTGATGAAACAAGCTGTACAACACTGCGATTGTGTGCGCAGCTTGCCAACTGAGAGAAAAGAGTACCTGACCACTCTCCTGACTTTTCCATTCACATGAACATTCGATTGCAAGCTGTTTTGGACAACTTTCTTTCTCTTCTTGCAAAACACTCGGCAGACCTCCGTGCAGCCTCTAGAACACGATGGGAGATGTTTTTTGTGCTGGCACAGTTTCTCCTTGCCAGACAGAGTGGAAAAGCTTTTTGCTAAGATGTAGACGAGGAGAGAGGCTAAAGAAGCAGGTATGCTGCTCTGCAGAGCTAAGCACAGCTCCCGGACCTCTTTCCGCAGAAGACACACACTGCAGAGCACAGTGAGCGGGAGAATCGTCTTTGCGCGAAGAAGCAGCTTCTTCGTCTCCGGGAGCCGGAGAGAGCGGCAACTTCGCAAAGGTGATGAAACAAGCTCTACAACACTGCGATTGTGTGCGCTGCTTGCCAACTGAGAGAAAACAGAACCTGACCACTCTCCTGCCTTTTCTATTCACATGAACATTCGATTGCAAGCTGTTTTGGACAACTTTCTTTCTCTTCTTGCAAAACACTCGGCACACCTCCGTGCAGCCTCTAGAACACGATGGGAGATGTTTTTTGTGCTGGCACAGTTTCTCCTTGCCAGACAGAGTGGAAAAGCTTTTTGCTAAGATGTAGACGAGAAGAGAGGCTAAAGACGAAGGTACGGTGCTCTGCAGAGCTAAGCACCGCTCCCGGACCTCTTTCGGCAGAAGGCGCACACCGCAGAGCACAGTGAGCGGCAGAATCGTCTTTGCGCGAAGAAGCAGCTTCTTCGTCTCCGGGAGCCGGAGAGAGCGGCAGCTTCGCAAAGGTGATGAAACAAGCTGTACAACACTGCGATTGTGTGCGCAGCTTGCCAAGTGAGAGAAAACAGTACCTGACCACTCTCCTGCCTTTTCCATTCACATGAACATTCGATTGCAAACTGTTTTGGACAACTTTCTTTCTCTTCTTGCAAAACACTCGGCAGACCTCCGTGCAGCCTCTAGAACACGATGGGAGATGTTTTTTGTGCTGGCACAGTTTCTCCTTGCCAGACAGAGTGGAAAAGCTTTTTGCTAAGATGTAGACGAGAAGAGAGGCTAAAGAAGCAGGTATGGTGCAATGCAGAGCTAAGCACAGCTCCCGGACCTCTTTCGGCAGAAGGCGCACACCGCAGAGCACAGTGAGCGGCAGAATCGTCTTTGCGCGAAGAAGCAGCTTCTTCGTCTCCGGGAGCCGGAGAGAGCGGCAACTTCGCAAAGGTGATGAAACAAGCTGTACAACACTGCGATTGTGTGCGCAGCTTGCCAACTGAGAGAAAACAGTACCTGACCACTCTCCTGCCTTTTCTATTCACATGAACATTCGATTGCAAGCTGTTATGGACAACTTTCTTTCTCTTCTTTTAAAACACTCGGCAGACCTCCGTGGAGCCTCTAGAACACGATGGGAGATGTTTTCTGTGCTGGCACAGTATCTCCTTGCCAGACAGAGTGGAAAAGCTTTTTGCTAAGATGTAGACGAGAAGAGAGGCTAAAGACGAAGGTACGGTGCTCTTCAGAGCTAAGCACCGGTACCGGGCGTCTTTCGGCAGAAGGCGCACACCGCAGAGCACAGTGAGCGGCAGAATCGTCTTTGCGCGAAGAAGCAGCTTCTTCGTCTCCGGGAGCCGGAGAGAGCGGCAGCTTCGCAAAGGTGATGAAACAAGCTGTACAACACTGCGATTGTGTGCGCAGCTTGCCAAGTGAGAGAAAACAGTACCTGACCACTCTCCTGCCTTTTCCATTCACATGAACATTCGATTGCAAGCTGTTTTGGACAACTTTCTTTCTCTTCTTGCAAAACACTCGGCAGACCTCCGTGCAGCCTCTAGAACACGATGGGAGATGTTTTTTGTGCTGGCACAGTTTCTCCTTGCCAGACAGAGTGGAAAAGCTTTTTGCTAAGTTGTAGACGAGAAGAGAGGCTAAAGAAGCAGGTATGGTGCTCTGCAGAGCTAAGCACAGCTCCCGGGACTCTTTCGGCAGAAGGCGCACACCGCAGAGCACAGTGAGCGGCAGAATCGTCTTTGCGCGAAGAAGCAGCTTCTTCGTCTCCGGGAGCCGGAGAGAGCGGCAACTTCGCAAAGGTGATGAAACAAGCTGTACAACACTGCGATTGTGTGCGCAGCTTGCCAACTGAGAGAAAACAGTACCTGACCACTCTCCTGCCTTTTCTATTCACATGAACATTCGATTGCAAGCTGTTTTGGACAACTTTCTTTCTCTTCTTGTAAAACACTCGGCAGACCTCCGTGGAGCCTCTAGAACACGATGGGAGATGTTTTCTGTGCTGGCACAGTATCTCCTTGCCAGACAGAGTGGAAAAGCTTTTTGCTAAGATGTAGACGAGAAGAGAGGCTAAAGACGAAGGTACGGTGCTCTTCAGAGCTAAGCACCGGTACCGGGCGTCTTTCGGCAGAAGGCGCACACCGCAGAGCACAGTGAGCGGCAGAATCGTCTTTGCGCGAAGAAGCAGCTTCTTCGTCTCCGGGAGCCGGAGAGAGCGGCAGCTTCGCAAAGGTGATGAAACAAGCTGTACAACACTGCGATTGTGTGCGCAGCTTGCCAACTGAGAGAAAACAGTACCTGACCACTCTCCTGCCTTTTCTATTCACATGAACATTCGATTGCAAGCTGTTTTGGACAACTTTCTTTCTCTTCTTGCAAAACACTCGGCAGACCTCCGTGCAGCTTCTTGAACACGATGGGAGATGTTTTCTGTGCTGGCACAGTTTCTCCTTGCGAGACAGAGTGGAAAAGCTTTTTGCTAAGATGTAGACGAGAAGAGAGGCTAAAGACGAAGGTACGGTGCTCTGCAGAGCTAAGCACCGCTCCCGGGCCTCTTTCGGCAGAAGCCGCACACCGCAGAGCACTGTGAGCGGCAGAATCGTCTTTGCGCGAAGAAGCAGCTTCTTCGTCTCCGGGAGCCGGAGAGAGTGGCAGCTTCGCAAAGGTGATGAAACAAGCTGTACAACACTGCGATTGTGTGCGCAGCTTGCCAACTGAGAGAAAACAGAACCTGACCACTCTCCTGCCTTTTCCATTCACATGAACATTCGATTGCAAGCTGTTTTGGACAACTTTCTTTCTCTTCTTGCAAAATACTCGGCAGACCTCCGTGCAGCCTCTAGAACACGATGGGAGATGTTTTCTGTGCTGGCACAGTTTCTCCTTGCCAGACAGAGTGGAAAAGCTTTTTGCTAAGATATAGACGAGAAGAGAGGCTAAAGAAGCAGGTATGGTGCTCTGCAGAGCTAAGCACAGCTCCCGGGCCTCTTTCGGCAGAAGCCGCACACCGCAGAGCACAGTGAGCGGCAGAATCGTCTTTGCGCGAAGAAGCAGCTTCTTCGTCTGCGGGAGCCGGAGAGAGCGGCAACTTGGCAAAGGTGATGAAACAAGCTGTACAACACTGCGATTGTGTGCGCAGCTTGCCAACTGAGAGAAAACAGTACCTGACCACTCTCCTGCCTTTTCTATTCACATGAACATTCGATTGCAAGCTCTTTTGGACAACTTTCCTTCTCTTCTTGCAAAACACTCGGCAGACCTCCGTGCAGCCTCTAGAACACGATGGGAGATGTTTTCTGTGCTGGCACAGTTTCTCCTTGCCAGACAGAGTGGAAAAGCTTTTTGCTAAGATGTAGACGAGAAGAGAGGCTAAAGACGACGGTACGGTGCTCTGCAGAGCTAAGCACCGCTCCCGGACCTCTTTCCGCAGAAGACACACACTGCAGAGCACAGTGAGCGGCAGAATCGTCTTTGCGCGAAGAAGCAGCTTCTTCGTCTCCGGGAGCCGGAGAGAGCGGCAACTTCGCAAAGGTGATGAAACAAGCTGTACAACACTGCGATTGTGTGCGCAGCTTGCCAACTGAGAGAAAACAGTACCTGACCACTCTCCTGCCTTTTCTATTCACATGAACATTCGATTGCAAGCTGTTTTGGACAACTTTCCTTCTCTTCTTGCAAAACACTCGGCACACCTCCGTGCAGCCTCTAGAACACGATGGGAGATGTTTTCTGTGCTGGCACAGTTTCTCCTTGCCAGACAGAGTGAAAAGCTTTTTGCTAAGATGTAGACGAGAAGAGAGGCTAAAGACGAAGGTACGGTGCTCTGCAGAGCTAAGCACCGCTCCCGGGCGTCTTTCGGAATAAGGCGCACACCGCAGAGCATTGTGAGCGGGAGAATCGTCTTTGCGCGAAGAAGCAGCTTCTTCGTCTCCGGGAGCCGGAGAGAGCGGCAACTTCGCAAAGGTGATGAAACAAGCTGTACAACACTGCGATTGTGTGCGCAGCTTGCCAACTGAGAGAAAACAGTACCTGACCACTCTCCTGCCTTTTGTAATCACATGAACATTCGATTGCAAGCTGTTTTGGACAACTTTCTTTCTCTGCTTGCAAAACACTCGGCACACCTCCGTGCAGCATCTAGAACACGATGGGAGATGTTTTCTGTGCTGGCACAGTTTCTCCTTGCCAGACAGAGTGGAAAAGCTTTTTGCTAAGATGTAGACGAGAAGAGAGGCTAAAGACGAATGTACGGTGCTCTGCAGAGCTTAACACAGCACCCGGGCCTCTTTCGGCCGAAGACACACACCGCAGAGCACTGTGAGCGGCAGAATCGTCTTTGCGCGAAGAAGCAGCTTCTTCGTCTCCGGGAGCCGGAGAGAGCGGCAACTTCGCAAAGGTGATGAAACAAGCTGTACAACACTGCCATTGTGTGCGCAGCTTGCCAACTGAGACAAAACAGTACCTGACCACTCTCCTGCCTTTTCTATTCACTTGAACATTCGATTGCAAGCTGTTTTGGACAACTTTCTTTCTCTTCTTGCAAAACACTCGGCAAACCTCTGTGCAGCCTCCAGAACACGATGGGAGATGTTTTTTGTGCTGGCACAGTTTCTCCTTGCCAGACAGAGTGGAAAAGCTTTTTGCTAAGATGTAGACGAGAAGAGAGGCTAAAGACGAAGGTACGGTGCTCTGCAGAGCTAAGCACCGCTCCCGGGCCTCTTTCGGCAGAAGGCGCACACCGCAGAGCACTGTGAGCGGCAGAATCGTCTTTGCGCGAAGAAGCAGCTTCTTCGTCTCCGGGAGCCGGAGAGAGCGGCAACTTCGCAAAGGTGATGAAACAAGCTGTACAACACTGCGATTGTGTGCGCAGCTTGCCAACTGAGAGAAAACAGTACCTGACCACTCTCCTGCCTTTTCTAATCACATGAACATTCGATTGCAAGCTGTTTTGGACAACTTTCTTTCTCTTCTTGCAAAACACTCGGCAGACCTCCGTGCAGCCTCTAGAACACGATGGGAGATGTTTTTTGTGCTGGCACAGTTTCTCCTTGCCAGACAGAGTGGAAAAGCTTTTTGCTAAGATGTAGACGAGAAGAGAGGCTAAAGAAGCACGTATGGTGCTCTGCAGAGCTAAGCACAGCTCCCGGGCCTCTTTCGGCAGAAGCCCCACACCACAGAGCACTGTGAGCGGCAGAATCGTCTTTGCGCGAAGAAGCAGCTTCTTCGTCTCCGGGAGCCGGAGAGAGCGGCAACTTCGCAAAGGTGATGAAACAAGCTGTACAACACTGCCATTGTGTGCGCAGCTTGCCAACTGAGACAAAACAGTACCTGACCACTCTCCTGCCTTTTCTATTCACTTGAACATTCGATTGCAAGCTGTTTTGGACAACTTTCTTTCTCTTCTTGCAAAACACTCGGCAGACCTCTGTGCAGCCTCCAGAACACGATGGGAGATGTTTTTTGTGCTGGCACAGTTTCTCCTTGCCAGACAGAGTGGAAAAGCTTTTTGCTAAGATGTAGACGAGAAGAGAGGCTAAAGACGAAGGTACGGTGCTCTGCAGAGCTAAGCACCGCTCCCGGGCCTCTTTCGGCAGAAGGCGCACACCGCAGAGCACTGTGAGCGGCAGAATCGTCTTTGCGCGAAGAAGCAGCTTCTTCGTCTCCGGGAGCCGGAGAGAGCGGCAACTTCGCAAAGGTGATGAAACAAGCTGTACAACACTGCGATTGTGTGCGCAGCTTGCCAACTGAGAGAAAACAGTACCTGACCACTCTCCTGCCTTTTCTAATCACATGAACATTCGATTGCAAGCTGTTTTGGACAACTTTCTTTCTCTTCTTGCAAAACACTCGGCAGACCTCCGTGCAGCCTCTAGAACACGATGGGAGATGTTTTTTGTGCTGGCACAGTTTCTCCTTGCCAGACAGAGTGGAAAAGCTTTTTGCTAAGATGTAGACGAGAAGAGAGGCTAAAGAAGCACGTATGGTGCTCTGCAGAGCTAAGCACAGCTCCCGGGCCTCTTTCGGCAGAAGCCCCACACCACAGAGCACTGTGAGCGGCAGAATCGTCTTTGCGCGAAGAAGCAGCTTCTTCGTCCCCGGGAGCCGGAGAGAGCGGCAACTTCGCAAAGGTGATGAAACAAGCTGTACAACACTGCGATTGTGTGCGCTGCTTGCCAAGTGAGAGAAAACAGTACCTGACCACTCTCCTGCCTTTTCTATTCACATGAACATTCGATTGCAAGCTGTTTTGGACAACTTTCCTTCTTTTCTTGCAAAACACTCGGCACACCTCCGTCCAGCTTCTAGAACACGATGGGAGATGTTTTCTGTGCTGGCACAGTTTCTCCTTGCCAGACAGAGTGAAAAGATTTTGCTAAGATGTAGACGAGAAGAGAGGCTAAAGACGAAGGTACGGTGCTCTGCAGAGCTAAGCACAGCTCCCGGGCGTCTTTCGGCAGAAGGCGCACACCGCAGAGCACTGTGAGCGGCAGAATCGTCTTTGCGCGAAGAAGCAGCTTCTTCGTCTCCGGGAGCCGGAGAGAGCGGCAGCTTCGCAAAGGTGATGAAACAAGCTGTACAACACTGCGATTGTGTGCGCAGCTTGCCAACTGAGAGAAAAGAGTACCTGACCACTCTCCTGACTTTTCCATTCACATGAACATTCGATTGCAAGCTGTTTTGGACAACTTTCTTTCTCTTCTTGCAAAACACTCGGCAGACCTCCGTGCAGCCTCTAGAACACGATGGGAGATGTTTTTTGTGCTGGCACAGTTTCTCCTTGCCAGACAGAGTGGAAAAGCTTTTTGCTAAGATGTAGACGAGGAGAGAGGCTAAAGAAGCAGGTATGCTGCTCTGCAGAGCTAAGCACAGCTCCCGGACCTCTTTCCGCAGAAGACACACACTGCAGAGCACAGTGAGCGGGAGAATCGTCTTTGCGCGAAGAAGCAGCTTCTTCGTCTCCGGGAGCCGGAGAGAGCGGCAACTTCGCAAAGGTGATGAAACAAGCTCTACAACACTGCGATTGTGTGCGCTGCTTGCCAACTGAGAGAAAACAGAACCTGACCACTCTCCTGCCTTTTCTATTCACATGAACATTCGATTGCAAGCTGTTTTGGACAACTTTCTTTCTCTTCTTGCAAAACACTCGGCACACCTCCGTGCAGCCTCTAGAACACGATGGGAGATGTTTTTTGTGCTGGCACAGTTTCTCCTTGCCAGACAGAGTGGAAAAGCTTTTTGCTAAGATGTAGACGAGAAGAGAGGCTAAAGACGAAGGTACGGTGCTCTGCAGAGCTAAGCACCGCTCCCGGACCTCTTTCGGCAGAAGGCGCACACCGCAGAGCACTGTGAGCGGCAGAATCGTCTTTGCGCGAAGAAGCAGCTTCTTCGTCTCCGGGAGCCGGAGAGAGCGGCAGCTTCGCAAAGGTGATGAAACAAGCTGTACAACACTGCGATTGTGTGCGCAGCTTGCCAAGTGAGAGAAAACAGTACCTGACCACTCTCCTGCCTTTTCCATTCACATGAACATTCGATTGCAAACTGTTTTGGACAACTTTCTTTCTCTTCTTGCAAAACACTCGGCAGACCTCCGTGCAGCCTCTAGAACACGATGGGAGATGTTTTTTGTGCTGGCACAGTTTCTCCTTGCCAGACAGAGTGGAAAAGCTTTTTGCTAAGATGTAGACGAGAAGAGAGGCTAAAGAAGCAGGTATGGTGCAATGCAGAGCTAAGCACAGCTCCCGGACCTCTTTCGGCAGAAGGCGCACACCGCAGAGCACAGTGAGCGGCAGAATCGTCTTTGCGCGAAGAAGCAGCTTCTTCGTCTCCGGGAGCCGGAGAGAGCGGCAACTTCGCAAAGGTGATGAAACAAGCTGTACAACACTGCGATTGTGTGCGCAGCTTGCCAACTGAGAGAAAACAGTACCTGACCACTCTCCTGCCTTTTCTATTCACATGAACATTCGATTGCAAGCTGTTTTGGACAACTTTCTTTCTCTTCTTTTAAAACACTCGGCAGACCTCCGTGGAGCCTCTAGAACACGATGGGAGATGTTTTCTGTGCTGGCACAGTATCTCCTTGCCAGACAGAGTGGAAAAGCTTTTTGCTAAGATGTAGACGAGAAGAGAGGCTAAAGACGAAGGTACGGTGCTCTTCAGAGCTAAGCACCGGTACCGGGCGTCTTTCGGCAGAAGGCGCACACCGCAGAGCACAGTGAGCGGCAGAATCGTCTTTGCGCGAAGAAGCAGCTTCTTCGTCTCCGGGAGCCGGAGAGAGCGGCAGCTTCGCAAAGGTGATGAAACAAGCTGTACAACACTGCGATTGTGTGCGCAGCTTGCCAAGTGAGAGAAAACAGTACCTGACCACTCTCCTGCCTTTTCCATTCACATGAACATTCGATTGCAAGCTGTTTTGGACAACTTTCTTTCTCTTCTTGCAAAACACTCGGCAGACCTCCGTGCAGCCTCTAGAACACGATGGGAGATGTTTTTTGTGCTGGCACAGTTTCTCCTTGCCAGACAGAGTGGAAAAGCTTTTTGCTAAGTTGTAGACGAGAAGAGAGGCTAAAGAAGCAGGTATGGTGCTCTGCAGAGCTAAGCACAGCTCCCGGGACTCTTTCGGCAGAAGGCGCACACCGCAGAGCACAGTGAGCGGCAGAATCGTCTTTGCGCGAAGAAGCAGCTTCTTCGTCTCCGGGAGCCGGAGAGAGCGGCAACTTCGCAAAGGTGATGAAACAAGCTGTACAACACTGCGATTGTGTGCGCAGCTTGCCAACTGAGAGAAAACAGTACCTGACCACTCTCCTGCCTTTTCTATTCACATGAACATTCGATTGCAAGCTGTTTTGGACAACTTTCTTTCTCTTCTTGTAAAACACTCGGCAGACCTCCGTGGAGCCTCTAGAACACGATGGGAGATGTTTTCTGTGCTGGCACAGTATCTCCTTGCCAGACAGAGTGGAAAAGCTTTTTGCTAAGATGTAGACGAGAAGAGAGGCTAAAGACGAAGGTACGGTGCTCTTCAGAGCTAAGCACCGGTACCGGGCGTCTTTCGGCAGAAGGCGCACACCGCAGAGCACAGTGAGCGGCAGAATCGTCTTTGCGCGAAGAAGCAGCTTCTTCGTCTCCGGGAGCCGGAGAGAGCGGCAGCTTCGCAAAGGTGATGAAACAAGCTGTACAACACTGCGATTGTGTGCGCAGCTTGCCAACTGAGAGAAAACAGTACCTGACCACTCTCCTGCCTTTTCTATTCACATGAACATTCGATTGCAAGCTGTTTTGGACAACTTTCTTTCTCTTCTTGCAAAACACTCGGCAGACCTCCGTGCAGCTTCTTGAACACGATGGGAGATGTTTTCTGTGCTGGCACAGTTTCTCCTTGCGAGACAGAGTGGAAAAGCTTTTTGCTAAGATGTAGACGAGAAGAGAGGCTAAAGACGAAGGTACGGTGCTCTGCAGAGCTAAGCACCGCTCCCGGGCCTCTTTCGGCAGAAGCCGCACACCGCAGAGCACTGTGAGCGGCAGAATCGTCTTTGCGCGAAGAAGCAGCTTCTTCGTCTCCGGGAGCCGGAGAGAGTGGCAGCTTCGCAAAGGTGATGAAACAAGCTGTACAACACTGCGATTGTGTGCGCAGCTTGCCAACTGAGAGAAAACAGAACCTGACCACTCTCCTGCCTTTTCTATTCACATGAACATTCGATTGCAAGCTGTTTTGGACAACTTTCTTTCTCTTCTTGCAAAATACTCGGCAGACCTCCGTGCAGCCTCTAGAACACGATGGGAGATGTTTTCTGTGCTGGCACAGTTTCTCCTTGCCAGACAGAGTGGAAAAGCTTTTTGCTAAGATATAGACGAGAAGAGAGGCTAAAGAAGCAGGTATGGTGCTCTGCAGAGCTAAGCACAGCTCCCGGGCCTCTTTTGGCAGAAGCCGCACACCGCAGAGCACAGTGAGCGGCAGAATCGTCTTTGCGCGAAGAAGCAGCTTCTTCGTCTGCGGGAGCCGGAGAGAGCGGCAACTTGGCAAAGGTGATGAAACAAGCTGTACAACACTGCGATTGTGTGCGCAGCTTGCCAACTGAGAGAAAACAGTACCTGACCACTCTCCTGCCTTTTCTATTCACATGAACATTCGATTGCAAGCTCTTTTGGACAACTTTCCTTCTCTTCTTGCAAAACACTCGGCAGACCTCCGTGCAGCCTCTAGAACACGATGGGAGATGTTTTCTGTGCTGGCACAGTTTCTCCTTGCCAGACAGAGTGGAAAAGCTTTTTGCTAAGATGTAGACGAGAAGAGAGGCTAAAGACGACGGTACGGTGCTCTGCAGAGCTAAGCACCGCTCCCGGACCTCTTTCCGCAGAAGACACACACTGCAGAGCACAGTGAGCGGCAGAATCGTCTTTGCGCGAAGAAGCAGCTTCTTCGTCTCCGGGAGCCGGAGAGAGCGGCAACTTCGCAAAGGTGATGAAACAAGCTGTACAACACTGCGATTGTGTGCGCAGCTTGCCAACTGAGAGAAAACAGTACCTGACCACTCTCCTGCCTTTTCTATTCACATGAACATTCGATTGCAAGCTGTTTTGGACAACTTTCCTTCTCTTCTTGCAAAACACTCGGCACACCTCCGTGCAGCCTCTAGAACACGATGGGAGATGTTTTCTGTGCTGGCACAGTTTCTCCTTGCCAGACAGAGTGAAAATCTTTTTGCTAAGATGTAGACGAGAAGAGAGGCTAAAGACGAAGGTACGGTGCTCTGCAGAGCTAAGCACCGCTCCCGGGCGTCTTTCGGAATAAGGCGCACACCGCAGAGCATTGTGAGCGGGAGAATCGTCTTTGCGCGAAGAAGCAGCTTCTTCGTCTCCGGGAGCCGGAGAGAGCGGCAACTTCGCAAAGGTGATGAAACAAGCTGTACAACACTGCGATTGTGTGCGCAGCTTGCCAACTGAGAGAAAACAGTACCTGACCACTCTCCTGCCTTTTGTAATCACATGAACATTCGATTGCAAGCTGTTTTGGACAACTTTCTTTCTCTGCTTGCAAAACACTCGGCACACCTCCGTGCAGCATCTAGAACACGATGGGAGATGTTTTCTGTGCTGGCACAGTTTCTCCTTGCCAGACAGAGTGGAAAAGCTTTTTGCTAAGATGTAGACGAGAAGAGAGGCTAAAGACGAATGTACGGTGCTCTGCAGAGCTTAACACAGCACCCGGGCCTCTTTCGGCCGAAGACACACACCGCAGAGCACTGTGAGCGGCAGAATCGTCTTTGCGCGAAGAAGCAGCTTCTTCGTCTCCGGGAGCCGGAGAGAGCGGCAACTTCGCAAAGGTGATGAAACAAGCTGTACAACACTGCCATTGTGTGCGCAGCTTGCCAACTGAGAGAAAACAGTACCTGACCACTCTCCTGCCTTTTCTATTCACTTGAACATTCGATTGCAAGCTGTTTTGGACAACTTTCTTTCTCTTCTTGCAAAACACTCGGCAGACCTCCGTGCAGCCTCTAGAACACGATGGGAGATGTTTTTTGTGCTGGCACAGTTTCTTCTTGCCAGACAGAGTGGAAAAGCTTTTTGCTAAGATGTAGACGAGAAGAGAGGCTAAAGAAGCACGTATGGTGCTCTGCAGAGCTAAGCACAGCTCCCGGGCCTCTTTCGGCAGAAGGCGCACACCACAGAGCACTGTGAGCGGCAGAATCGTCTTTGCGCGAAGAAGCAGCTTCTTCGTCCCCGGGAGCCGGAGAGAGCGGCAACTTCGCAAAGGTGATGAAACAAGCTGTACAACACTGCGATTGTGTGCGCAGCTTGCCAACTGAGAGAAAACAGTACCTGACCACTCTCCTGCCTTTTCTATTCACATGAACATTCGATTGCAAGCTGTTTTGGACAACTTTCCTTCTCTTCTTGCAAAACACTCGGCACACCTCCGTCCAGCTTCTAGAACACGATGGGAGATGTTTTCTGTGCTGGCAAAGTTTCTCCTTGCCAGACAGAGTGGAAAAGCTTTTTGCTAAGATGTAGACAAGAAGAGAGGCTAAAGACGAAGGTACGGTGCTCTGCAGAGTTAAGCACCGCTCCCGGACCTCTTTCGGCAGAAGACACACACTGCAGAGCACTGTGAGCCGCAGAATCGTCTTTGCGCGAAGAAGCAGCTTCTTCGTCTCCGGGAGCCGGAGAGAGCGGCAACTTCGCAAAGGTGATGAAACAAGCTGTACAACACTGCGATTGTGTGCGCAGCTTGCCAAGTGAGAGAAAACAGTACCTGACCACTCTCCTGCCTTTTCTATTCACATGAACATTCGATTGCAAGCTGTTTTGGACAACTTTCCTTCTCTTCTTGCAAAACACTCGGGAGACCTCCGTGCAGCCTCTAGAACACGATGGGAGATGTTTTCTGTGCTGGCACAGTTTCTCCTTGCCAGACAGAGTGGAAAAGCTTTTTGCTAAGATGTAGACGAGAAGAGAGGCTAAAGACGAAGGTACGGTGCTCTGCAGAGCTAAGCACCGCTCCCGGACCTCTTTCGGCAGAAGGCGCACACCGCAGAGCACAGTGAGCGGCAGAATCATCTTTGCGCGAAGAAGCAGCTTCTTCGTCTCCGGGAGCCGGAGAGAGCGGCAACTTCGCAAAGGTGATGAAACAAGCTGTACAACACTGCGATTGTGTGCGCAGCTTGCCAACTGAGAGAAAACAGTACCTGACCACTCTCCTGCCTTTTCTATTCACATGAACATTCGATTGCAAGCTGTTTTGGACAACATTCTTTCTCTTCTTGCAAAACACTCGGCAGACCTCCGTGCAGCCTCTAGAACACGATGGGAGATGTTTTTTGTGCTGGCACAGTTTCTCTTGCCAGACAGAGTGGAAAAGCTTTTTGCTGAGATGTAGACGAGAAGAGAGGCTAAAGAAGCAGGTATGGTGCTCTGCAGAGCTAAGCACCGCTCCCGGGCCTCTTTCGGCAGAAGGCGCACACCGCAGAGCACAGTGAGCGGCAGAATCCTCTTTGCGCGAAGAAGCAGCTTCTTCGTCTCCGGGAGCCGGAGAGAGCGGCAACTTCGCAAAGGTGATGAAACAAGCTGTACAACACTGCGATTGTGTGCGCAGCTTGCCAACTGAGAGAAAACAGTACCTGACCACTCTCCTGCCTTTTCTATTCACATGAACATTCGATTGCAAGCTGTTTTGGACAACTTTCTTTCTCTTCTTGCAAAACACTCGGCAGACCTCCGTGGAGCCTCTAGAACACGATGGGAGATGTTTTCTGTGCTGGCACAGTATCTCCTTGCCAGACAGAGTGGAAAAGCTTTTTGCTAAGATGTAGACGAGAAGAGAGGCTAAAGACGAAGGTACGGTGCTCTTCAGAGCTAAGCACCGCTACCGGGCGTCTTTCGGCAGAAGGCGCACACCGCAGAGCACAGTGAGCGGCAGAATCGTCTTTGCGCGAAGAAGCAGCTTCTTCGTCTCCGGGAGCCGGAGAGAGCGGCAGCTTCGCAAAGGTGATGAAACAAGCTGTACAACACTGCGATTGTGTGCGCAGCTTGCCAACTGAGAGAAAACAGTACCTGACCACTCTCCTGCCTTTTCCATTCACATGAACATTCGATTGCAAGCTGTTTTGGACAACTTTCTTTCTCTTCTTGCAAAACACTCGGCAAACCTCCGTGCAGCTTCTTGAACACGATGGGAGATGTTTTCTGTGCTGGCACAGTTTCTCCTTGCGAGACAGAGTGGAAAAGCTTTTTGCTAAGATGTAGACGAGAAGAGAGGCTAAAGACGAAGGTACGGTGCTCTGCAGAGCTAAGCACCGCTCCCGGGCCTCTTTCGGCAGAAGCCGCACACCGCAGAGCACTGTGAGCGGCAGAATCGTCTTTGCGCGAAGAAGCAGCTTCTTCGTCTCCGGGAGCCGGAGAGAGTGGCAGCTTCGCAAAGGTGATGAAACAAGCTGTACAACACTGCGATTGTGTGCGCAGCTTGCCAACTGAGAGAAAACAGTACCTGACCACTCTCCTGCCTTTTCCATTCACATGAACATTCGATTGCAAGCTGTTTTGGACAACTTTCTTTCTCTTCTTGCAAAATACTCGGCAGACCTCCGTGCAGCCTCTAGAACACGATGGGAGATGTTTTCTGTGCTGGCACAGTTTCTCCTTGCCAGACAGAGTGGAAAAGCTAATTGCTAAGATATAGACGAGAAGAGAGGCTAAAGAAGCAGGTATGGTGCTCTGCAGAGCTAAGCACAGCTCCCGGGCCTCTTTCGGCAGAAGGCGCACACCGCAGAGCACAGTGAGCGGCAGAATCGTCTTTGCGCGAAGAAGCAGCTTCTTCGTCTCCGGGAGCCGGAGAGAGCGGCAACTTCGCAAAGGTGATGAAACAAGCTGTACAACACTGCGATTGTGTGCGCAGCTTGCCAACTGAGAGAAAACAGTACCTGACCACTCTCCTGCCTTTTCTATTCACATGAACATTCGATTGCAAGCTCTTTTGGACAACTTTCCTTCTCTTCTTGCAAAACACTCGGCAGACCTCCGTGCAGCCTCTAGAACACGATGGGAGATGTTTTCTGTGCTGGCACAGTTTCTCCTTGCCAGACAGAGTGGAAAAGCTTTTTGCTAAGATGTAGACGAGAAGAGAGGCTAAAGACGACGGTACGGTGCTCTGCAGAGCTAAGCACCGCTCCCGGACCTCTTTCCGCAGAAGACACACACTGCAGAGCACAGTGAGCGGCAGAATCGTCTTTGCGCGAAGAAGCAGCTTCTTCGTCTCCGGGAGCCGGAGAGAGCGGCAACTTCGCAAAGGTGATGAAACAAGCTGTACAACACTGCGATTGTGTGCGCAGCTTGCCAACTGAGAGAAAACAGTACCTGACCACTCTCCTGCCTTTTCTATTCACATGAACATTCGATTGCAAGCTGTTTTGGACAACTTTCCTTCTCTTCTTGCAAAACACTCGGCACACCTCCGTGCAGCCTCTAGAACACGATGGGAGATGTTTTCTGTGCTGGCACAGTTTCTCCTTGCCAGACAGAGTGAAAAGCTTTTTGCTAAGATGTAGACGAGAAGAGAGGCTAAAGACGAAGGTACGGTGCTCTGCAGAGCTAAGCACCGCTCCCGGGCGTCTTTCGGAATAAGGCGCACACCGCAGAGCATTGTGAGCGGGAGAATCGTCTTTGCGCGAAGAAGCAGCTTCTTCGTCTCCGGGAGCCGGAGAGAGCGGCAACTTCGCAAAGGTGATGAAACAAGCTGTACAACACTGCGATTGTGTGCGCAGCTTGCCAACTGAGAGAAAACAGTACCTGACCACTCTCCTGCCTTTTGTAATCACATGAACATTCGATTGCAAGCTTTTTTGGACAACTTTCTTTCTCTGCTTGCAAAACACTCGGCAGACCTCCGTGCAGCATCTAGAACACGATGGGAGATGTTTTCTGTGCTGGCACAGTTTCTCCTTGCCAGACAGAGTGGAAAAGCTTTTTGCTAAGATGTAGACGAGAAGAGAGGCTAAAGACGAATGTACGGTGCTCTGCAGAGCTTAACACAGCACCCGGGCCTCTTTCGGCCGAAGACACACACCGCAGAGCACTGTGAGCGGCAGAATCGTCTTTGCGCGAAGAAGCAGCTTCTTCGTCTCCGGGAGCCGGAGAGAGCGGCAACTTCGCAAAGGTGATGAAACAAGCTGTACAACACTGCCATTGTGTGCGCAGCTTGCCAACTGAGACAAAACAGTACCTGACCACTCTCCTGCCTTTTCTATTCACATGAACATTCGATTGCAAGCTGTTTTGGACAACTTTCCTTCTCTTCTTGCAAAACACTCGGCACACCTCCGTCCAGCTTCTAGAACACGATGGGAGATGTTTTCTGTGCTGGCAAAGTTTCTCCTTGCCAGACAGAGTGGAAAAGCTTTTTGCTAAGATGTAGACAAGAAGAGAGGCTAAAGACGAAGGTACGGTGCTCTGCAGAGCTAAGCACCGCTCCCGGACCTCTTTCGGCAGAAGACACACACTGCAGAGGACTGTGAGCGGCAGAATAGTCTTTGCGCGAAGAAGCAGCTTCTTCGTCTCCGGGAGCCGGAGAGAGCGGCAACTTCGCAAAGGTGATGAAACAAGCTGTACAACACTGCGATTGTGTGCGCAGCTTGCCAACTGAGAGAAAACAGTACCTGACCACTCTCCTGCCTTTTCTATTCACATGAACATTCGATTGCAAGCTGTTTTGGACAACTTTCCTTCTCTTCTTGCAAAACACTCGGGAGACCTCCGTGCAGCCTCTAGAACACGATGGGAGATGTTTTCTGTGCTGGCACAGTTTCTCCTTGCCAGACAGAGTGGAAAAGCTTTTTGCTAAGATGTAGACGAGAAGAGAGGCTAAAGACGAAGGTACGGTGCTCTGCAGAGCTAAGCACCGCTCCCGGACCTCTTTCGGCAGAAGGCGCACACCGCAGAGCACTGTGAGCGGCAGAATCATCTTTGCGCGAAGAAGCAGCTTCTTCGTCTCCGGGAGCCGGAGAGAGCGGCAACTTCGCAAAGGTGATGAAACAAGCTGTACAACACTGCGATTGTGTGCGCAGCTTGCCAACTGAGAGAAAACAGTACCTGACCACTCTCCTGCCTTTTCTATTCACATGAACATTCGATTGCAAGCTGTTTTGGACAACTTTCTTTCTCTTCTTGCAAAACACTCGGCAGACCTCCGTGCAGCCTCTAGAACACGATGGGAGATGTTTTTTGTGCTGGCACAGTTTCTCTTGCCAGACAGAGTGGAAAAGTTTTTTGCTGAGATGTAGACGAGAAGAGAGGCTAAAGAAGCAGGTATGGTGCTCTGCAGAGCTAAGCACAGCTCCCGGACCTCTTTCGGCAGAAGACACACACGGCAGAGCACAGTGAGCGGCAGAATCGTCTTTGCGCCAAGAAGCAGCTTCTTCGTCTCCGGGAGCCGGAGAGAGCGGCAACTTCGCAAAGGTGATGAAACAAGCTGTACAACACTGCGATTGTGTGCGCAGCTTGCCAACTGAGAGAAAACAGTACCTGACCACTCTCCTGCCTTTTCTATTCACATGAACATTCGATTGCAAGCTGTTTTGGACAACTTTCTTTCTCTTCTTGCAAAACACTCGGCAGACCTCCGTGCAGCCTCTAGAACACGATGGGAGATGTTTTTTGTGCTGGCACAGTTTCTCCTTGCCAGACAGAGTGGAATAGCTTTTTGCTAAGATGTAGACTAGAAGAGAGGCTAAAGACGAAGGTACGGTGCTCTGCAGAGCTAAGCACCGCTCCCGGACCTCTTTCCGCATAAGGCGCACACCGCAGTGCACTGTGAGCGGCAGAATCGTCTTTGCGCGAAGAAGCAGCTTCTTCGTCTCCGGGAGCCGGAGAGAGCGGCAACTTCGCAAAGGTGATGAAACAAGCTGTACAACACTGCGATTGTGTGCGCAGCTTGCCAACTGAGAGAAAACAGTACCTGACCACTCTCCTGCCTTTTCTATTCACATGAACATTCGATTGCAAGCTGTTTTGGACAACTTTCCTTCTCTTCTTGCAAAACACTCGGCAGACCTCCGTGCAGCCTCTAGAACACGATAGGAGATGTTTTCTGTGCTGGCACAGTATCTCCTTGCCAGACAGAGTGGAAAAGCTTTTGGCTAAGATGTAGACGAGAAGAGAGGCTAAAGACGAAGGTACGGTGCTCTGCAGAGCTAAGCACCGCTCCCGGGCGTTTTTCGGCAGAAGGCGCACACCGCAGAGCACTGTGAGCGGCAGAATCGTCTTTGCGCGAAGAAGCAGCTTCTTCGTCTCCGGGAGCCGGAGAGAGCGGCAGCTTCGCAAAGGTGATGAAACAAGCTGTACAACACTGCGATTGTGTGCGCTGCTTGCCAACTGAGAGAAAACAGTACCTGACCACTCTCCTGCCTTTTCTATTCACATGAACATTCGATTGCAAGCTGTTTTGGACAACTTTCTTTCTCTTCTTGCAAAACACTCGGCAGACCTCCGTGCAGCCTCTAGAACACGATGGGAGATGTTTTTTGTGATGGCACAGTTTCTCCTTGCCAGACAGAGTGGAAAAGCTTTTTGCTAAGATGTAGACGAGAAGAGAGGCTAAAGACGAAGGTACGGTGCTCTGCAGAGCTAAGCACCGCTCCCGGACCTCTTTCCGCAGAAGGCGCACACCGCAGTGCACTGTGAGCGGCAGAATCGTCTATGCGCGAAGAAGCAGCTTCTTCGTCTCCGGGAGCCGGAGAGAGCGGCAGCTTCGCAAAGGTGATGAAACAAGCTGTACAACACTGCGATTGTGTGCGCAGCTTGCCAAGTGAGAGAAAACAGTACCTGACCACTCTCCTGCCTTTTCTATTCACATGAACATTCGATTGCAAGCTGTTTTGGACAACTTTCTTTCTCTTCTTGCAAAACACTCGGCACACCTCCGTGCAGCTTCTAGAAAACGATGGGAGATGTTTTTTGTGCTGGCACAGTTTCTCCTTGCCAGACAGAGTGGAAAAGCTTTTTGCTAAGATGTAGACGAGAAGAGAGGCTAAAGACGAAGGTACGGTGCTCTGCAGAGCTAAGCACCGCTCCCGGACGTCTTTCGGCAGAAGTCGCACACCGCAGAGCACAGTGAGCGGCAGAATCGTCTTTGCGCGAAGAAGCAGCTTCTTCGTCTCCGGGAGCCGGAGAGAGCGGCAGCTTCGCAAAGGTGATGAAACAAGCTGTACAACACTGCGATTGTGTGCGCAGCTTGCCAACTGAGAGAAAACAGTACCTGACCACTCTCCTGCCTTTTTTATTCACATGAACATTCGATTGCAAGCTGTTTTGGACAACTTTGTTTCTCTTCTTGCAAAACACTCGGCAGACCTCCGTGCAGCGTCTAGAACACGATGGGAGATGTTTTCTGTGGTGGCACAGTTTCTCCTTGCCAGACAGAGTGGAAAAGCTTTTTGCTAAGATGTAGACGAGAAGAGAGGCTAAAGATGAAGGTACGGTCCTCTGCAGAACTAAGCACCGCTCCCGGACCTCTTTCGGCAGAAGGCGCACACCGCAGAGCACTGTGAGCGGCAGAATCGTCTTTGCGCGAAGAAGCAGCTTCTTCGTCTCCGGGAGCCGGAGAGAGCGGCAGCTTCGCAAAGGTGATGAAACAAGCTGTACAACACTGCGATTGTGTGCGCAGCTTGCCAACTGAGAGAAAACAGTACCTGACCACTCTCCTGCCTTTTCTATTCACATGAACATTCGATTGCAAGCTGTTTTGGACAACTTTCTTTCTCTTCTTGCAAAACACTCGGCAGACCTCCGTGCAGCCTCTAGAACACGATGGGAGATGTTTTTTGTGCTGGCACAGTTTCTCCTTGCCAGACAGAGTGAAAAGCTTTTTGCTAAGATGTAGACGAGAAGAGAGGCTAAAGACGAAGGTACGGTGCTCTGCAGAGCTAAGCACCGCTCCCGGACCTCTTTCGGCAGAAGTCGCACACCGCAGAGCACAGTGAGCGGCAGAATCGTCTTTGCGCGAAGAAGCAGCTTCTTCGTCTCCGGGAGCCGGAGAGAGCGGCAGCTTCGCAAAGGTGATGAAACAAGCTGTACAACACTGCGATTGTGTGCGCAGCTTGCCAAGTGAGAGAAAACAGTACCTGACCACTCTCCTGCCTTTTCTATTCACATGAACATTCGATTGCAAGCTGTTTTGGACAACTTTCCTTCTCTTCTTGCAAAACACTCGGCAGACTTCTGTGCAGCGTCAAGAAGACCATGGGAGATGTTTTCTGTGCTGGCACAGTTTCTCCTTGCCAGACAGAGTGAAAAGATTTTTGCTAAGATGTAGACGAGAAGAGAGGCTAAAGACGAAGATACGGTGCTCTGCAGAGCTAAGCACCGCTCCCGGACCTCTTTCGGCAGAAGGCGCACACCGCAGAGCACTGTGAGCGGCAGAATCGTCTTTGCGCGAAGAAGCAGCTTCTTCGTCTCCGGGAGCCGGAGAGAGCGGCAACTTGGCAAAGGTGATGAAACAAGCTGTACAACACTGCGATTGTGTGCGCAGCTTGCCAACTGAGAGAAAACAGTACCTGACCACTCTCCTGCCTTTTCCATTCATATGAGCATTCGATTGCCAGCTGTTTTGGACAACTTTCTTTCTCTCCTTGCAAAACACTCGGCAGACCTCCGTGCAGCCTCTAGAACACGATGGGAGATATTTTTTGTGCTGGCACAGTTTCTCCTTGCCAGACAGAGTGGAAAAGCTTTTTGCTAAGATGTAGACGAGAAGAGAGGCTAAAGACGAAGATACGGTGCTCTGCAGAGCTAAGCACCGCTCCCGGACCTCTTTCCGCAGAAGGCGCACACCGCAGTGCACTGTGAGCGGCAGAATCGTCTTTGCGCGAAGAAGCAGCTTCTTCGCCTCCGGGAGCCGGAGAGAGCGGCAACTTCGCAAAGGTGATTAAACAAGCTCTACAACATTGCGATTGTGTGCGCAGCTTGCCAACTGAGAGAAAACAGTACCTGACCACTCGCCTGCCTTTTTTATTCACATGAACATTCGATTGCAAGCTGTTTTGGACAACTTTCTTTCTCTTCTTGCAAAACACTCGGCAGACCTCCGTGCAGCGTCTAGAACACGATGGGAGATGTTTTCTGTGCTGGCACAGTTTCTCCTTGCCAGACAGAGTGGAAAAGCTTTTTGCTAAGATGTAGACGAGAAGAGAGGCTAAAGACGAAGGTACGGTGCTCTGCAGAGCTAAGCACCGCTCCCGGACCTCTTTCGGCAGAAGGCGCACACCGCAGAGCACTGTGAGCGGCAGAATCGTCTTTGCGCGAAGAAGCAGCTTCTTCGTCTCCGGGAGCCGGAGAGAGCGGCAACTTCGCAAAGGTGATGAAACAAGCTGTACAACACTGCGATTGTGTGCGCAGCTTGCCAACTGAGAGAAAACAGTACCTGACCACTCTCCTGCCTTTTTATTCACATGAACATTCGATTGCAAGCTGTTTTGGACAACTTTCTTTCTCTTCTTGCAAAACACTCGGCAGACCTCCGTGCAGCCTCTAGAACACGATGGGAGATGTTTTCTGTGCTGGCACAGTTTCTCCTTGCCAGACAGAGTGGAAAAGCTTTTTGCTAAGATGTAGACGAGAAGAGAGGCTAAAGACGAAGGTACGGTCCTCTGCAGAACTAAGCACCGCTCCCGGACCTCTTTCGGCAGAAGGCGCACACCGCAGAGCACTGTGAGCGGCAGAATCGTCTTTGCGCGAAGAAGCAGCTTCTTCGTCTCCGGGAGCCGGAGAGAGCGGCAGCTTCGCAAAGGTGATTAAACAAGCTCTACAACATTGCGATTGTGTGCGCAGCTTGCCAACTGAGAGAAAACAGTACCTGACCACTCTCCGGGCTTTTCTATTCACATGAACATTCGATTGCAAGCTGTTTTGGACAACTTTCTTTCTCTTCTTGTAAAACACTCGGGAGACCTCCGTGCAGCCTCTAGAACACGATGGGAGATGTTTTCTGTGCTGGCACAGTTTCTCCTTGCCAGACAGAGTGGAATAGCTTTTTGCTAAGATGTAGACGAGAAGAGAGGCTAAAGACGAAGGTACGGTGCTCTGCAGAGCTAAGCACCGCTCCCGGACCTCTTTCCGCATAAGGCGCACACCGCAGTGCACTGTGAGCGGCAGAATCGTCTTTGCGCGAAGAAGCAGCTTCTTCGTCTCCGGGAGCCGGAGAGAGCGGCAACTTGGCAAAGGTGATGAAACAAGCTGTACAACACTGCGATTGTGTGCGCAGCTTGCCAACTGAGAGAAAACAGTACCTGACCACTCTCCTGCCTTTTCTATTTACATGAACATTCGATTGCAAGCTGTTTTGGACAACTTTCCTTCTCTTCTTGCAAAACACTCGGCAGACATCCGTGCAGCCTCTAGAACACGATAGGAGATGTTTTCTGTGCTGGCACAGTATCTCCTTGCCAGACAGAGTGGAAAAGCTTTTTGCTAAGATGTAGACGAGAAGAGAGGCTAAAGACGAAGGTACGGTGCTCTGCAGAGCTAAGCACCGCTCCCGGGCGTTTTTCGGCAGAAGGCGCACACCGCAGAGCACTGTGAGCGGCAGAATCGTCTTTGCGCGAAGAAGCAGCTTCTTCGTCTCCGGGAGCCGGAGAGAGCGGCAGCTTCGCAAAGGTGATGAAACAAGCTGTACAACACTGCGATTGTGTGCGCAGCTTGCCAACTGAGAGAAAACAGTACCTGACCACTCTCCTGCCTTTTTTATTCACATGAACATTCGATTGCAAGCTGTTTTGGACAACTTTCTTTCTCTTCTTGCAAAACACTCGGCAGACCTCCGTGCAGCGTCTAGAACACGATGGGAGATGTTTTCTGTGCTGGCACAGTTTCTCCTTGCCAGACAGAGTGGAAAAGCTTTTTGCTAAGATGTAGACGAGAAGAGAGGCTTAAGACGAAGGTACGGTCCTCTGCAGAACTAAGCACCGCTCCCGGACCTCTTTCGGCAGAAGGCGCACACCGCAGAGCACTGTGAGCGGCAGAATCGTCTTTGCGCGAAGAAGCAGCTTCTTCGTCTCCGGGAGCCGGAGAGAGCGGCAGCTTCGCAAAGGTGATGAAACAAGCTGTACAACACTGCGATTGTGTGCGCAGCTTGCCAACTGAGAGAAAACAGTACCTGACCACTCTCCTGCCTTTTCTATTCACATGAACATTCGATTGCAAGCTGTTTTGGACAACTTTCTTTCTCTTCTTGCAAAACACTTGGCAGACCTCCGTGCAGCCTCTAGAACACGATGGGAGATATTTTTTGTGCTGGCACAGTTTCTCCTTGCCAGACAGAGTGGAAAAGCTTTTTGCTAAGATGTAGACGAGAAGAGAGGCTAAAGACGAAGGTACGGTGCTCTGCAGAGCTAAGCACAGCTCCCGGGCCTCTTTCGGCAGAAGGCGCACACCGTAGAGCACTGTGAGCGGCAGAATCGTCTTTGCGCCAAGAAGCAGCTTCTTCGTCTCCGGGAGCCGGAGAGAGCGGCAACTTCGCAAAGGTGATGAAACAAGCTGTACAACACTGCGATTGTGTGCGCAGCTTGCCAACTGAGAGAGAACAGTACCTGACCACTCTCCTGCCTTTTCCATTCACATGAACATTCGATTGGAAGCTGTTTTGGACAACTTTCTTTCTCTTCTTGCAAAACACTCGGCAGACCTCCGTGCAGCTTCTAAAACACGATGGGAGATGTTTTCTGTGCTGGCACAGTTTCTCCTTGCCAGACAGAGTGGAAAAGCTTTTTGCTAAGATGTAGACGAGAAGAGAGGCTAAAGACGAAGGTACGGTGCTCTGCAGAGCTAAGCACCGCTCCCGGACCTCTTTCCGCAGAAGGCGCACACCGCAGTGCACTGTGAGCGGCAGAATCGTCTTTGCGCGAAGAAGCAGCTTCTTCGGCTCCGGGAGCCGGAGAGAGCGGCAACTTGGCAAAGGTGATGAAACAAGCTGTACAACACTGCGATTGTGTGCGCAGCTTGCCAACTGAGGGAAAACAGTACCTGACCACTCTCCTGCCTTTTCTATTCACATGAACATTCGATTGCAAGCTGTTTTGGACAACTTTCTTTCTCTTCTTGCAAAACACTCGGCAGACCTCCGTGCAGCCTCTAGAACACGATGGGAGATGTTTTTTGTGCTGGCACAGTTTCTCCTTGCCAGACAGAGTGAAAAGCGTTTTGCTAAGATGTAGACGAGAAGAGAGGCTAAAGACGAAGGTACGGTGCTCTGCAGAGCTAAGCACTGCTCCCGGACCTCTTTCCGCAGAAGGCGCACACCGCAGTGCACTGTGAGCGGCAGAATCGTCTTTGCGCGAAGAAGCAGCTTCTTCGTCTCCGGGAGCCGGAGAGAGCGGCAGCTTCGCAAAGGTGATGAAACAAGCTGTACAACACTGCGATTGTGTGCGCAGCTTGCCAACTGAGAGAAAACAGTACCTGACCACTCTCCTGCCTTTTCTATTCACATGAACATTCGATTGCAAGCTGTTTTGGACAACTTTCCTTCTCTTCTTGCAAAACACTCGGCAGACCTCTGTGCAGCGTCAAGAAGACCATGGGAGATGTTTTCTGTGCTGGCACAGTTTCTCCTTGCCAGACAGAGTGAAAAGATTTTTGCTAAGATGTAGACGAGAAGAGAGGCTAAAGACGAAGATACGGTGCTCTGCAGAGCTAAGCACCGCTCCCGGACGTCTTTCGGCAGAAGGCGCACACCGCAGAGCACTGTGAGCGGCAGAATCGTCTTTGCGCGAAGAAGCAGCTTCTTCGTCTCCGGGAGCCGGAGAGAGCGGCAGCTTCGCAAAGGTGATGAAACAAGCTGTACAGCACTGCGATTGTGTGCGCAGCTTGCCAAGTGAGAGAAAACAGTACCTGACCACTCTCCTGCCTTTTCTATTCACATGAACATTCGATTGCAAGCTGTTTTGGACAACTTTCTTTCTCTTCTTGTAAAACACTCGGCAGACCTCCGTGCAGCCTCTAGAACAAGATGGGAGATGTTTTCTGTGCTGGCACAGTTTCTCCTTGCCAGACAGAGTGGAAAAACTTTTTGCTAAGATGTAGACTAGAAGAGAGGCTAAAGATGAAGGTACGGTGCTCTGCAGAGCTAAGCACCGCTCCCGGACCTCTTTCCGCATAAGGCGCACACCGCAGTGCACTGTGAGCGGCAGAATTGTCTTTGCGCGAAGAAGCAGCTTCTTCGTCTCCGGGAGCCGGAGAGAGCGGCAACTTCGCAAAGGTGATGAAACAAGCTGTACAACACTGCGATTGTGTGCGCAGCTTGCCAAGTGAGAGAAAACAGTACCTGACCACTCTCCTGCCTTTTCCATTCACATGAACATTCGATTGCAAGCTGTTTTGGACAACTTTCCTTCTCTTCTTGCAAAACACTCGGCAGACCTCCGTGCAGCCTCTAGAACACGATAGGAGATGTTTTCTGTGCTGGCACAGTATCTCCTTGCCAGACACAGTGGAAAAGCTTTTTGCTAAGATGTAGACGAGAAGAGAGGCTAAAGACGAAGGTACGGTGCTCTGCAGAGCTAAGCACCGCTCCCGGGCCCCTTTCGGCAGAAGACACACACTGCAGAGCACTGTGAGCGGCAGAATCGTCTTTGCGCGAAGAAGCAGCTTCTTCGTCTCCGGGAGCTGGAGAGAGCGGCAACTTCGCAAAGGTGATGAAACAAGCTGTACAACACTGCGATTGTGTGCGCAGCTTGCCAAGTGAGAGAAAACAGTACCTGACCACTCTCCTGCCTTTTCTATTCACATGAACATTCGATTGCAAGCTGTTTTGGACAACTTTCCTTCTCTTCTTGCAAAACACTCGGGAGACCTCCGTGCAGCATCTAGAACACGATGGGAGATGTTTTCTGTGCTGGCACAGTTTCTCTTGCCAGACAGAGTGGAAAAGCTTTTTGCTAAGATGTAGACGAGAAGAGAGGCTAAAGAAGCAGGTATGGTGCTCTGCAGAGCTAAGCACAGCTCCCGGACCTCTTTCGGCAGAAGACACACACTGCAGAGCACAGTGAGCGGCAGAATCGTCTTTGCGCGAAGAAGCAGCTTCTTCGTCTCCGGGAGCCGGAGAGAGCGGCAACTTCGCAAAGGTGATGAAACAAGCTGTACAACACTGCCATTGTGTGCGCAGCTTGCCAACTGAGAGAAAACAGTACCTGACCACTCTCCTGCCTTTTCTATTCACATGAACATTCGATTGCAAGCTGTTTTGGACAACTTTCCTTCTCTTCTTGCAAAACACTCGGCACACCTCCGTGCAGCCTCTAGAACACGATGGGAGATGTTTTCTGTGCTGGCACAGTTTCTCCTTGCCAGACAGAGTGGAAAAGCTTTTTGCTAAGATGTAGACGAGAAGAGAGGCTAAAGACGAAGGTACGGTGCTCTGCAGATCTAAGCACCGCTCCCGGACGTCTTTCGGCAGAAGGCGCACACCGCAGAGCACTGTGAGCGGCAGAATCGTCTTTGCGCGAAGAAGCAGCTTCTTCGTCTCCGGGAGCCGGAGAGAGCGGCAGCTTCGCAAAGGTGATTAAACAAGCTCTACAACATTGCGATTGTGTGCGCAGCTTGCCAAGTGAGAGAAAACAGTACCTGACCACTCGCCTGCCTTTTTTATTCACATGAACATTCGATTGCAAGCTGTTTTGGACAACTTTCTTTCTCTTCTTGCAAAACACTCGGCAGACCTCCGTGCAGCGTCTAGAACACGATGGGAGATGTTTTCTGTGCTGGCACAGTTTCTCCTTGCCAGACAGAGTGGAAAAGCTTTTTGCTAAGATGTAGACGAGAAGAGAGGCTAAAGACGAAGGTACGGTGCTCTGCAGAGCTAAGCACCGCTCCCGGACCTCTTTCGGCAGAAGGCGCACACCGCAGAGCACTGTGAGCGGCAGAATCGTCTTTGCGCGAAGAAGCAGCTTCTTCGTCTCCGGGAGCCGGAGAGAGCGGCAACTTCGCAAAGGTGATGAAACAAGCTGTACAACACTGCGATTGTGTGCGCAGCTTGCCAAGTGAGAGAAAACAGTACCTGACCACTCTCCTGCCTTTTTTATTCACATGAACATTCGATTGCAAGCTGTTTTGGACAACTTTCTTTCTCTTCTTGCAAAACACTCGGCAGACCTCCGTGCAGCGTCTAGAACACGATGGGAGATGTTTTCTGTGCTGGCACAGTTTCTCCTTGCCAGACAGAGTGGAAAAGCTTTTTGCTAAGATGTAGACGAGAAGAGAGGCTAAAGACGAAGGTACGGTCCTCTGCAGAACTAAGCACCGCTCCCGGACGTCTTTGGGCAGAAGGCGCACACCGCAGAGCACTGTGAGCGGCAGAATCGTCTTTGCGCGAAGAAGCAGCTTCTTCGTCTCCGGGAGCCGGAGAGAGCGGCAACTTCGCAAAGGTGATGAAACAAGCTGTACAACACTGCGATTGTGTGCGCAGCTTGCCAAGTGAGAGAAAACAGTACCTGACCACTCTCCTGCCTTTTCCATTCACATGAACATTCGATTGCAAGCTGTTTTGGAAAACTTTCTTTCTCTTCTTGCAAATTACTCGGCAGACCTCCGTGCAGCCTCTAGAACACGATGGGAGATGTTTTTTGTGCTGGCACAGTTTCTCCTTGCCAGACAGAGTGGAAAAGCTTTTTGCTAAGATGTAGACGAGAAGAGAGGCTAAAGACGAAGGTACGGTGCTCTGCAGAGCTAAGCACAGCTCCATGGCCTCTTTCGGCAGAAGCCGCACACCGCAGAGCACTGTGAGCGGCAGAATCGTCTTTGCGCGAAGAAGCAGCTTCTTCGTCTCCGGGAGCCGGAGAGAGCGGCAGCTTCGCAAAGGTGATGAAACAAGCTGTACAACACTGCGATTGTGTGCGCAGCTTGCCAACTGAGAGAAAACAGTACCTGACCACTCTCCTGCATTTCCATTCACATGAACATTCGATTGCAAGCTGTTTTGGACAACTTTCTTTCTCTTCTTGCAAAACACTCGGCAGACCTCCGTGCAGCCTCTAGAACACGATGGGAGATGTTTTTTGTGCTGGCACAGTTTCTCCTTGCCAGACAGAGTGGAAAAGCTTTTTGCTAAGATGCAGACGAGAAGAGAGGCTAAAGAAGCAGGTATGGTGCTCTGCAGAGCAAAGCACAGCTCCCGGGCCTCTTTCGGCAGATGCCGCACACCGCAGAGCACAGTGAGCGGCAGAATCGTCTTTGCGCGAAGAAGCAGCTTCTTCGTCTCCGGGAGCCGGAGAGAGCGGCAACTTTGCAAAGGTGATGAAACAAGCTGTACAACACTGCGATTGTGTGCGCAGCTTGCCAAGTGAGAGAAAACAGTACCTGACCACTCTCCTGCCTTTTCTATTCACATGAACATTCGATTGCAAGCTGTTTTGGACAACTTTCTTTCTCTTCTTGTAAAACACTCGGCAGACCTCCGTGCAGCCTCTAGAACAAGATGGGAGATGTTTTCTGTGCTGGCACAGTTTCTCCTTGCCAGACAGAGTGGAAAAGCTTTTTGCTAAGATGTAGACTAGAAGAGAGGCTAAAGACGAAAGTACGGTGCTCTGCAGAGCTAAGCACCGCTCCCGGACCTCTTTCCGCATAAGGCGCACACCGCAGTGCACTGTGAGCGGCAGAATCGTCTTTGCGCCAAGAAGCAGCTTCTTCGTCTCCGGGAGCCGGAGAGAGCGGCAACTTCGCAAAGGTGATGAAACAAGCTGTACAACACTGCGATTGTGTGCGCAGCTTGCCAAGTGAGAGAAAACAGTACCTGACCACTCTCCTGCCTTTTCCATTCACATGAACATTCGATTGCAAGCTGTTTTGGACAACTTTCCTTCTCTTCTTGCAAAACACTCAGCAGACACCCGTGCAGCCTCTAGAACACGATAGGAGATGTTTTCTGTGCTGGCACAGTATCTCCTTGCCAGACAGAGTGGAAAAGCTTTTTGCTAAGATGTAGACGAGAAGAGAGGCTAAAGACGAAGGTACGGTGCTCTGCAGAGCTAAGCACCGCTCCCGGGCCTTTTTCGGCAGAAGACACACACTGCAGAGCACTGTGAGCGGCAGAATCGTCTTTGCGCGAAGAAGCAGCTTCTTCGTCTCCGGGAGCCGGAGAGAGCGGCAACTTCGCAAAGGTGATGAAACAAGCTGTACAACACTGCGATTGTGTGCGCAGCTTGCCAACTGAGAGAAAAGAGTACCTGACCACTCGCCTGCCTTTTCTATTCACTTGAACATTCGATTGCAAGCTGTTTTGGACAACTTTCTTTCTCTTCTTGCAAAACACTCGGCAGACCTCCGTGCAGCCTCTAGAACACGATGGGAGATGTTTTTTGTGCTGGCACAGTTTCTCCTTGCCAGACAGAGTGGAAAAGCTTTTTGCTAAGATGTAGACGAGAAGAGAGGCTAAAGACGAAGGTACGGTGCTCTGCAGATCTAAGCACCGCTCCCGGACGTCTTTCGGCAGATAGCGCACACCGCAGAGCACTGTGAGCGGCAGAATCGTCTTTGCGCGAAGAAGCAGCTTCTTCGTCTCCGGGAGCCGGAGAGAGCGGCAGCTTCGCAAAGGTGATTAAACAAGCTCTACAACATTGCGATTGTGTGCGCAGCTTGCCAACTGAGAGAAAACAGTACCTGACCACTCTCCGGCCTTTTCTATTCACATGAACATTCGATTGCAAGCTGTTTTGGACAACTTTCTTTCTCTTCTTGTAAAACACTCGGGAGACCTCCGTGCAGCCTCTAGAACACGATGGGAGATGTTTTCTGTGCTGGCACAGTTTCTCCTTGCCAGACAGAGTGGAATAGCTTTTTGCTAAGATGTAGACTAGAAGAGAGGCTAAAGACGAAGGTACGGTGCTCTGCAGAGCTAAGCACCGCTCCCGGACCTCTTTCCGCATAAGGCGCACACCGCAGTGCACTGTGAGCGGCAGAATCGTCTTTGCGCCAAGAAGCAGCTTCTTCGTCTCCGGGAGCCGGAGAGAGCGGCAGCTTCGCAAAGGTGATGAAACAAGCTGTACAACACTGCGATTGTGTGCGCAGCTTGCCAACTGAGAGAAAACAGTACCTGACCACTCTCCTGCCTTTTTTATTCACATGAACATTCGATTGCAAGCTGTTTTGGACAACTTTCTTTCTCTTCTTGCAAAACACTCGGCAGACCTCCGTGCAGCGTCTAGAACACGATGGGAGATGTTTTCTGTGCTGGCACAGTTTCTCCTTGCCAGACAGAGTGGAAAAGCTTTTTGCTAAGATGTAGACGAGAAGAGAGGCTAAAGACGAAGGTACGGTCCTCTGCAGAACTAAGCACCGCTCCCGGACCTCTTTCGGCAGAAGGCGCACACCGCAGAGCACTGTGAGCGGCAGAATCGTCTTTGCGCGAAGAAGCAGCTTCTTCGTCTCCGGGAGCCGGAGAGAGCGGCAGCTTCGCAAAGGTGATGAAACAAGCTGTACAACACTGCGATTGTGTGCGCAGCTTGCCAACTGAGAGAAAAGAGTACCTGACCTCTCTCCTGCCTTTTCTATTCACATGAACATTCGATTGCAAGCTGTTTTGGACAACTTTCTTTCTCTTCTTGCAAAACACTCGGCAGACCTCCGTGCAGCCTCTAGAACACGATGGGAGATATTTTTTGTGCTGGCACAGTTTCTCCTTGCCAGACAGAGTGGAAAAGCTTTTTGCTAAGATGTAGACGAGAAGAGAGGCTAAAGACGAAGGTACGGTGCTCTGCAGAGCTAAGCACAGCTCCCGGGCCTCTTTCGGCAGAAGGCGCACACCGCAGAGCACTGTGAGCGGCAGAATCGTCTTTGCGCCAAGAAGCAGCTTCTTCGTCTCCGGGAGCCGGAGAGAGCGGCAACTTCGCAAAGGTGATGAAACAAGCTGTACAACACTGCGATTGTGTGCGCAGCTTGCCAACTGAGAGAGAACAGTACCTGACCACTCTCCTGACTTTTCCATTCACATGAACATTCGATTGGAAGCTGTTTTGGACAACTTTCTTTCTCTTCTTGCAAAACACTCGGCAGACCTCCGTGCAGCTTCTAAAACACGATGGGAGATGTTTTCTGTGCTGGCACAGTTTCTCCTTGCCAGACAGAGTGGAAAAGCTTTTTGCTAAGATGTAGACGAGAAGAGAGGCTAAAGACGAAGGTACGGTGCTCTGCAGAGCTAAGCACCGCTCCCGGACCTCTTTCCGCAGAAGGCGCACACCGCAGTGCACTGTGAGCGGCAGAATCGTCTTTGCGCGAAGAAGCAGCTTCTTCGTCTCCGGGAGCCGGAGAGAGCGGCAACTTCGCAAAGGTGATGAAACAAGCTGTACAACACTGCGATTGTGTGCGCAGCTTGCCAACTGAGAGAAAACAGTACCTGACCACTCTCCTGCCTTTTCTATTCACATGAACATTCGATTGCAAGCTGTTTTGGACAACTTTCTTTCTCTTCTTGCAAAACACTCGGCAGACCTCCGTGCAGCCTCTAGAACACGATGGGAGATGTTTTTTGTGCTGGCACAGTTTCTCCTTGCCAGACAGAGTGAAAAGCTTTTTGCTAAGATGTAGACGAGAAGAGAGGCTAAAGACGAAGGTACGGTGCTCTGCAGAGCTAAGCACCGCTCCCGGACCTCTTTCCGCAGAAGGCGCACACCGCAGTGCACTGTGAGCGGCAGAATCGTCTTTGCGCGAAGAAGCAGCTTCTTCGTCTCCGGGAGCCGGAGAGAGCGGCAGCTTCGCAAAGGTGATGAAACAAGCTGTACAACACTGCGATTGTGTGCGCAGCTTGCCAAGTGAGAGAAAACAGTACCTGACCACTCTCCTGCCTTTTCTATTCACATGAACATTCGATTGCAAGCTGTTTTGGACAACTTTCCTTCTCTTCTTGCAAAACACTCGGCAGACCTCTGTGCAGCGTCAAGAAGACCATGGGAGATGTTTTTTGTGCTGGCACAGTTTCTCCTTGCCAGACAGAGTGAAAAGATTTTTGCTAAGATGTAGACGAGAAGAGAGGCTAAAGACGAAGATACGGTGCTCTGCAGAGCTAAGCACCGCTCCCGGACCTCTTTCGGCAGAAGGCGCACACCGCAGAGCACTGTGAGCGGCAGAATCGTCTTTGCGCGAAGAAGCAGCTTCTTCGTCTCCGGGAGCCGGAGAGAGCGGCAGCTTCGCAAAGGTGATGAAACAAGCTGTACAGCACTGCGATTGTGTGCGCAGCTTGCCAAGTGAGAGAAAACAGTACCTGACCACTCTCCTGCCTTTTCTATTCACATGAACATTCGATTGCAAGCTGTTTTGGACAACTTTCTTTCTCTTCTTGTAAAACACTTGGCAGACCTCCGTGCAGCCTCTAGAACAAGATGGGAGATGTTTTCTGTGCTGGCACAGTTTCTCCTTGCCAGACAGAGTGGAAAAGCTTTTTGCTAAGATGTAGACGAGAAGAGAGGCTAAAGACGAAGGTACGGTGCTCTGCAGAGCGAAGCACCGCTCCCGGACCTCTTTCCGCATAAGGCGCACACCGCAGTGCACTGTGAGCGGCATAATTGTCTTTGCGCGAAGAAGCAGCTTCTTCGTCTCCGGGAGCCGGAGAGAGCGGCAACTTCGCAAAGGTGATGAAACAAGCTGTACAACACTGCGATTGTGTGCGCAGCTTGCCAAGTGAGAGAAAACAGTACCTGACCACTCTCCTGCCTTTTCCATTCACATGAACATTCGATTGCAAGCTGTTTTGGACAACTTTCTTTCTCTTCTTGCAAAACACTCGGCAGACCTCCGTGCAGCCTCTAGAACACGATAGGAGATGTTTTCTGTGCTGGCACAGTATCTCCTTGCCAGACACAGTGGAAAAGCTTTTTGCTAAGATGTAGACGAGAAGAGAGGCTAAAGACGAAGGTACGGTGCTCTGCAGAGCTAAGCACCGCTCCTGGGCCCCTTTCGGCAGAAGACACACACTGCAGAGCACTGTGAGCGGCAGAATCGTCTTTGCGCGAAGAAGCAGCTTCTTCGTCTCCGGGAGCCGGAGAGAGCGGCAACTTCGCAAAGGTGATGAAACAAGCTGTACAACACTGCCATTGTGTGCGCAGCTTGCCAACTGAGAGAAAAGAGTACCTGACCACTCTCCTGCCTTTTCTATTCACATGAACATTCGACAGCAAGCTGTTTTGGACAACTTTCCTTCTCTTCTTGCAAAACACTCGGGAGACCTCCGTGCAGCCTCTAGAACACGATGGGAGATGTTTTCTGTGCTGGCACAGTTTCTCCTTGCCAGACAGAGTGGAAAAGCTTTTTGCTAAGATGTAGACGAGAAGAGAGGCTAAAGACGAAGGTACGGTTCTCTGCAGAGCTAAGCACCGCTCCCGGACCTCTTTCGGCAGAAGGCGCACACCGCAGAGCACAGTGAGCGGCAGAATCATCTTTGCGCGAAGAAGCAGCTTCTTCGTCTCCGGGAGCCGGAGAGAGCGGCAACTTGCCAAAGGTGATGAAACAAGCTGTACAACACTGCGATTGTGTGCGCAGCTTGCCAACTGAGAGAAAACAGTACCTGACCACTCTCCTGCCTTTTCTATTCACATGAACATTCGATTGCAAGCTGTTTTGGACAACTTTCTTTCTCTTCTTGCAAAACACTCGGCAGACCTCCGTGCAGCCTCTAGAACACGATGGGAGATGTTTTTTGTGCTGGCACAGTTTCTCTTGCCAGACAGAGTGGAAAAGCTTTTTGCTAAGATGTAGACGAGAAGAGAGGCTAAAGACGAAGGTACGGTGCTCTGCAGAGCTAAGCACCGCTCCCGGACCTCTTTCCGCAGAAGGCGCACACCGCAGTGCACTGTGAGCGGCAGAATCGTCTTTGCGCGAAGAAGCAGCTTCTTCGTCTCCGGGAGCCGGAGAGAGCGGCAACTTGGCAAAGGTGATGAAACAAGCTGTACAACACTGCGATTGTGTGCGCAGCTTGCCAACTGAGAGAAAACAGTACCTGACCACTCTCCTGCCTTTTCTATTCACATGAACATTCGATTGCAAGCTGTTTTGGACAACTTTCTTTCTCTTCTTGCAAAACACTCGGCAGACCTCCGTGCAGCCTCTAGAACACGATGGGAGATGTTTTTTGTGCTGGCACAGTTTCTCCTTGCCAGACAGAGTGAAAAGCTTTTTGCTAAGATGTAGACGAGAAGAGAGGCTAAAGACGAAGGTACGGTGCTCTGCAGAGCTAAGCACCGCTCCCGGACCTCTTTCCGCAGAAGGCGCACACCGCAGTGCACTGTGAGCAGCAGAATCGTCTTTGCGCGAAGAAGCAGCTTCTTCGTCTCCGGGAGCCGGAGAGAGCGGCAGCTTCGCAAAGGTGATGAAACAAGCTGTACAACACTGCGATTGTGTGCGCAGCTTGCCAAGTGAGAGAAAACAGTACCTGACCACTCTCCTGCCTTTTCTATTCACATGAACATTCGATTGCAAGCTGTTTTGGACAACTTTCCTTCTCTTCTTGCAAAACACTCGGCAGACCTCTGTGCTGCGTCAAGAAGACCATGGGAGATGTTTTCTGTGCTGGCACAGTTTCTCCTTGCCAGACAGAGTGAAAAGATTTTTGCTAAGATGTAGACGAGAAGAGAGGCTAAAGACGAAGATACGGTGCTCTGCAGAGCTAAGCACCGCTCCCGGGCGTTTTTCGGCAGAAGGCGCACACCGCAGAGCACTGTGAGCGGCAGAATCGTCTTTGCGCGAAGAAGCAGCTTCTTCGTCTCCGGGAGCCGGAGAGAGCGGCAGGTTCGCAAAGGTGATGAAACAAGCTGTACAGCACTGCGATTGTGTGCGCAGCTTGCCAAGTGAGAGAAAACAGTACCTGACCACTCTCCTGCCTTTTCTATTCAAATGAACATTCGATTGCAAGCTGTTTTGGACAACTTTCTTTCTCTTCTTGTAAAACACTCGGCAGACCTCCGTGCAGCCTCTAGAACAAGATGGGAGATGTTTTCTGTGCTGGCACAGTTTCTCCTTGCCAGACAGAGTGGAAAAGCTTTTTGCTAAGATGTAGACTAGAAGAGAGGCTAAAGACGAAGGTACGGTGCTCTGCAGAGCTAAGCACCGCTCCCGGACCTCTTTCCGCATAAGGCGCACACCGCAGTGCACTGTGAGCGGCAGAATTGTCTTTGCGCGAAGAAGCAGCTTCTTCGTCTCCGGGAGCCGGAGAGAGCGGCAACTTCGCAAAGGTGATGAAACAAGCTGTACAACACTGCGATTGTGTGCGCAGCTTGCCAAGTGAGAGAAAACAGTACCTGACCACTCTCCTGCCTTTTCCATTCACATGAACATTCGATTGCAAGCTGTTTTGGACAACTTTCCTTCTCTTCTTGCAAAACACTCGGCAGACCTCCGTGCAGCCTCTAGAACACGATAGGAGATGTTTTCTGTGCTGGCACAGTATCTCCTTGCCAGACAGAGTGGAAAAGCTTTTTGCTAAGATGTAGACGAGAAGAGAGGCTAAAGACGAAGGTACGGTGCTCTGCAGAGCTAAGCACCGCTCCCGGGCCCCTTTCGGCAGAAGACACACACTGCAGAGCACTGTGAGCGGCAGAATCGTCTTTGCGCGAAGAAGCAGCTTCTTCGTCTCCGGGAGCCGGAGAGAGCGGCAACTTCGCAAAGGTGATGAAACAAGCTGTACAACACTGCGATTGTGTGCGCAGCTTGCCAAGTGAGAGAAAACAGTACCTGACCACTCTCCTGCCTTTTCTATTCACACGAACATTCGATTGCAAGCTGTTTTGGACAACTTTCCTTCTCTTCTTGCAAAACACTCGGGAGACCTCCGTGCAGCCTCTAGAACACGATGGGAGATGTTTTCTGTGCTGGCACAGTTTCTCCTTGCCAGACAGAGTGGAAAAGCTTTTTGCTAAGATGTAGACGAGAAGAGAGGCTAAAGATGAAGGTACGGTGCTCTGCAGAGCTAAGCACCGCTCCCGGACCTCTTTCGGCAGAAGGCGCACACCGCAGAGCACAGTGAGCGGCAGAATCATCTTTGCGCGAAGAAGCAGCTTCTTCGTCTCCGGGAGCCGGAGAGAGCGGCAACTTCGCAAAGGTGATGAAACAAGCTGTACAACACTGCGATTGTGTGCGCAGCTTGCCAACTGAGAGAAAACAGTACCTGACCACTCTCCTGCCTTTTCTATTCACATGAACATTCGATTGCAAGCTGTTTTGGACAACTTTCTTTCTCTTCTTGCAAAACACTCGGCAGACCTCCGTGCAGCCTCTAGAACACGATGGGAGATGTTTTTTGTGCTGGCACAGTTTCTCTTGCCAGACAGAGTGGAAAAGCTTTTTGCTAAGATGTAGACGAGAAGAGAGGCTAAAGAAGCAGGTATGGTGCTCTGCAGAGCTAAGCACAGCTCCCGGACCTCTTTCGGCAGAAGACACACACTGCAGAGCACAGTGAGCGGCAGAATCGTCTTTGCGCGAAGAAGCAGCTTCTTCGTCTCCGGGAGCCGGAGAGAGCGGCAACTTCGCAAAGGTGATGAAACAAGCTGTACAACACTGCCATTGTGTGCGCAGCTTGCCAACTGAGAGAAAACAGTACCTGACCACTCTCCTGCCTTTTCTATTCACATGAACATTCGATTGCAAGCTGTTTTGGACAACTTTCCTTCTCTTCTTGCAAAACACTCGGCACACCTCCGTGCAGCCTCTAGAACACGATGGGAGATGTTTTCTGTGCTGGCACAGTTTCTCCTTGCCAGACAGAGTGGAAAAGCATTTTGCTAAGATGTAGACGAGAAGAGAGGCTAAAGACGAAGGTACGGTGCTCTGCAGAGCTAAGCACCGCTCCCGGACGTCTTTCGGCAGATAGCGCACACCGCAGAGCACTGTGAGCGGCAGAATCGTCTTTGCGCGAAGAAGCAGCTTCTTCGTCTCCGGGAGCCGGAGAGAGCGGCAGCTTCGCAAAGGTGATTAAACAAGCTCTACAACATTGCGATTGTGGGCGCAGCTTGCCAACTGAGAGAAAAAAGTACCTGACCACTCGCCTGACTTTTTTATTCACATGAACATTCGATTGCAAGCTGTTTTGGACAACTTTCTTTCTCTTCTTGCAAAACACTCGGCAGACCTCCGTGCAGCGTCTAGAACACGATGGGAGATGTTTTCTGTGCTGGCACAGTTTCTCCTTGCCAGACAGAGTGGAAAAGCTTTTTGCTAAGATGTAGACGAGAAGAGAGGCTAAAGACGAAGGTACGGTGCTCTGCAGAGCTAAGCACCGCTCCCGGACCTCTTTCGGCAGAAGGCGCACACCGCAGAGCACTGTGAGCGGCAGAATCGTCTTTGCGCGAAGAAGCAGCTTCTTCGTCTCCGGGAGCCGGAGAGAGCGGCAACTTCGCAAAGGTGATGAAACAAGCTGTACAACACTGCGATTGTGTGCGCAGCTTGCCAAGTGAGAGAAAACAGTACCTGACCACTCTCCTGCCTTTTTTATTCACATGAACATTCGATTGCAAGCTGTTTTGGACAACTTTCTTTCTCTTCTTGCAAAACACTCGGCAGACCTCCGTGCAGCGTCTAGAACACGATGGGAGATGTTTTCTGTGCTGGCCCAGTTTCTCCTTGCCAGACAGAGTGGAAAAGCTTTTTGCTAAGATGTAGACGAGAAGAGAGGCTAAAGACGAAGGTACGGTCCTCTGCAGAACTAAGCACCGCCCCCGGACATCTTTCGGCAGAAGGCGCACACCGCAGAGCACTGTGAGCGGCAGAATCGTCTTTGCGCGAAGAAGCAGCTTCTTCGTCTCCGGGAGCCGGAGAGAGCGGCAACTTCGCAAAGGTGATGAAACAAGCTGTACAACACTGCGATTGTGTGCGCAGCTTGCCAACTGAGAGAAAACAGTACCTGACCACTCTCCTGCCTTTTCCATTCACATGAACATTCGATTGCAAGCTGTTTTGGACAACTTTCTTTCTCTTCTTGCAAATTACTCGGCAGACCTCCGTGCAGCCTCTAGAACACGATGGGAGATGTTTTTTGTGCTGGCACAGTTTCTCCTTGCCAGACAGAGTGGAAAAGCTTTTTGCTAAGATGTAGACGAGAAGAGAGGCTAAGGACGAAGGTACGGTGCTCTGCAGAGCTAAGCACAGCTCCCGGGCCTCTTTCGGCAGAAGGCGCACACCGCAGAGCACTGTGAGCGGCAGAATCGTCTTTGCGCGAAGAAGCAGCTTCTTCGTCTCCGGGAGCCGGAGAGAGCGGCAGCTTCGCAAAGGTGATGAAACAAGCTGTACAACACTGCGATTGTGTGCGCAGCTTGCCAACTGAGAGAAAACAGTACCTGACCACTCTCCTGCCTTTTCCATTCACATGAACATTCGATTGCAAGCTGTTTTGGACAACTTTCTTTCTCTTCTTGCAAAACACTCGGCACACCTCCGTGCAGCCTCTAGAACACGATGGGAGATGTTTTTTGTGCTGGCACAATTTCTCCTTGCCAGACAGAGTGGAAAAGCTTTTTGCTAAGATGTAGACGAGAAGAGAGGCTAAAGAAGCAGGTATGGTGCTCTGCAGAGCAAAGCACAGCTCCCGGGCCTCTTTCGGCAGAAGCCGCACACCGCAGAGCACAGTGAGCGGCAGAATCGTCTTTGCGCGAAGAAGCAGCTTCTTCGTCTCCGGGAGCCGGAGAGAGCGGCAACTTTGCAAAGGTGATGAAACAAGCTGTACAACACTGCGATTGTGTGCGCAGCTTGCCAACTGAGAGAAAACAGTACCTGACCACTCTCCTGCCTTTTCTATTCACATGAACATTCGATTGCAAGCTGTTTTGGACAACTTTCTTTCTCTTCTTGCAAAACACTCGGCACACCTCCGTGCAGCCTCTAGAACACGATGGGAGATGTTTTTTGTGCTGGCACAGTTTCTCCTTGCCAGACAGAGTGGAAAAGCTTTTTGCTAAGATGTAGACGAGAAGAGAGGCTAAAGACGAAGGTACGGTGCTCTGCAGAGCTAAGCACCGCTCCCGGACCTCTTTCCACAGAAGACACACACTGCAGAGCACAGTGAGCGGCAGAATCGTCTTTGCGCGAAGAAGCAGCTTCTTCGTCTCCGGGAGCCGGAGAGAGCGGCAACTTCGCAAAGGTGATGAAACAAGCTGTACAACACTGCGATTGTGTGCGCAGCTTGCCAACTGAGAGAAAACAGTACCTGACCACTCTCCTGCCTTTTCTAATCACATGAACATTCGATTGCAAGCTGTTTTGGACAACTTTCTTTCTCTTCTTGCAAAACACTCGGCAGACCTCCGTGCAGCCTCTAGAACACGATGGGAGATGTTTTCTGTGCTGGCACAGTTTCTCCTTGCCAGACAGAGTGGAAAAGCTTTTTGCTAAGATGTAGACGAGAAGAGAGGCTAAAGACGAAGGTACGGTGCTCTGCAGAGCTAAGCACCGCTCCCGGACCTCTTTCCGCAGAAGGCGCACACCGCAGTGCACTGTGAGCGGCAGAATCGTCTTTGCGCGAAGAAGCAGCTTCTTCGTCTCCGGGAGCCGGAGAGAGCGGCAACTTCGCAAAGGTGATGAAACAAGCTGTACAACACTGCGATTGTGTGCGCAGCTTGCCAACTGAGAGAAAACAGTACCTGACCACTCTCCTGCCTTTTCTACTCACATGAATATTCGATTGCAAGCTGTTTTGGACAACTTTCCTTCTCTTTCTGCAAAACACTCGGCACACCTCCGTGCAGCCTCTAGAACACGATGGGAGATGTTTTTTGTGCTGGCACAGTTTCTCCTTGCCAGACAGAGTGGAAAAGCTTTTTGCTAAGATGTAGACAAGAAGAGAGGCTAAAGACGAAGGTACGGTGCTCTGCGGAACTAAGCACCGCTCCCGGACGTCTTTCCGCAGAAGGCGCACACCGCAGAGCACTGTGAGCGGCAGAATCGTCTTTGCGCGAAGAAGCAGCTTCTTCGTCTCCGGGAGCCGGAGAGAGCGGCAACTTCGCAAAGGTGATGAAACAAGCTGTACAACACTGCGATTGTGTGCGCAGCTTGCCAACTGAGAGAAAACAGTACCTGACCACTCTCCTGCCTTTTGTACTCACATGAACATTCGATTGCAAGCTGTTTTGGACAACTTTCTTTCTCTTATTGCAAAACACTCGGCAGACCTCCGTGCAGCCTCTAGAACACGATGGGAGATGTTTTTTGTGCTGGCACAGTTTCTCCTTGCCAGACAGAGTGGAAAAGCTTTTTGCTAAGATGTAGACGAGAAGAGAGGCTAAAGACGAAGGTACGGTGCTCTGCAGAGCTAAGCACCGCTCCCGGACCTCTTTCCGCAGAAGGCGCACACCGCAGAGCACAGTGAGCGGCAGAATCGTCTTTGCGCGAAGAAGCAGCTTCTTCGTCTCCGGGAGCCGGAGAGAGCGGCAACTTCGCAAAGGTGATGAAACAAGCTGTACAACACTGCGATTGTGTGCGCAGCTTACCAAGTGAGAGAAAACAGTACCTGACCACTCTCCTGCCTTTTCTATTCACTTGAACATTCGATTGCAAGCTGTTTTGGACAACTTTCTTTCTCTTCTTGCAAAACACTCGGCAGACCTCCGTGCAGCCTCTAGAACACGATGGGAGATGTTTTTTGTGCTGGCACAGTTTCTCCTTACCAGACAGAGTGAAAAGCTTTTTGCTAAGATGTAAAGGAGAAGAGAGGCTAAAGACGAAGGTACGGTGCTCTGCAGAGCTAAGCACCGCTCCCGGGCCTCTTTCGGCAGAAGCCGCACACCGCAGAGCACTGTGAGCGGCAGAATCGTCTTTGCGCGAAGAAGCAGCTTCTTCGTCTCCGGGAGCCGGAGAGAGCGGCAGCTTCGCAAAGGTGATGAAACAAGCTGTACAACACTGCGATTGTGTGCGCAGCTTGCCAACTGAGAGAAAACAGTACCTGACCACTCTCCTGCCTTTTCCATTCACATGAACATTCGATTGCAAGCTGTTTTGGACAACTTTCTTTCTCTTCTTGCAAAACACTCGGCACACCTCCGTGCAGCCTCTAGAACACGATGGGAGATGTTTTTTGTGCTGGCAAAGTTTCTCCTTGCCAGACAGAGTGGAAAAGCTTTTTGCTAAGATGTAGACGAGAAGAGAGGCTAAAGACGAAGGTACGGTGCTCTGCAGAGCTAAGCACCGCTCCCGGACCTCTTTCCGCAGAAGGCGCACACCGCAGTGCACTGTGAGCGGCAGAATCGTCTTTGCGCGAAGAAGCAGCTTCTTCGTCTCCGGGAGCCGGAGAGAGCGGCAACTTCGCAAAGGTGATGAAACAAGCTGTACAACACTGCGATTGTGTGCGCAGCTTGCCAACTGAGAGAAAACAGTACCTGACCACTCTCCTGCCTTTTCCATTCACATGAACATTCGATTGCAAGCTGTTTTGGACAACTTTCTTTCTCTTCTTGCAAAACACTCGGCAGACCTCCGTGCAGCCTCTAGAACACGATGGGAGATATTTTTTGTGCTGGCACAGTTTCTCCTTGCCAGACAGAGTGGAAAAGCTTTTTGCTAAGATGTAGACGAGAAGAGAGGCTAAAGACGAAGGTACGGTGCTCTGCAGAGCTAAGCACCGCTCCCGGACCTCTTTCCGCAGAAGGCGCACACCGCAGTGCACTGTGAGCGGCAGAATCGTCTTTGCGCGAAACAGCAGCTTCTTCGTCTCCGGGAGCCGGAGAGAGCGGCAGCTTCGCAAAGGTGATGAAACAAGCTGTACAACACTGCGATTGTGTGCGCAGCTTGCCAAGTGAGAGAAAACAGTACCTGACCACTCTCCTGCCTTTTCTATTCACATGAACATTCGATTGCAAGCTGTTTTGGACAACTGTCCTTCTCTTCTTGCAAAACACTCGGCAGACCTGTGTGCAGCGTCAAGAAGACGATGGGAGATGTTTTCTGTGCTGGCACAGTTTCTCCTTGCCAGACAGAGTGGAATAGCTTTTTGCTAAGATGTAGACGAGAAGAGAGGCTAAAGACGAAGGTACGGTGCTCTGCAGAGCTAAGCACCGCTCCCGGGCGTCTTTCGGCAGAAGGCGCACACCGCAGAGCACTGTGAGCGGCAGAATCGTCTTTGCGCGAAGAAGCAGCTTCTTCGTCTCCGGGAGCCGGAGAGAGCGGCAACTTCGCAAAGGTGATGAAACAACCTGTACAATACTGCGATTGTGTGCGCAGCTTGCCAACTGAGAGAAAACAGTACCTGACCACTCTCCTGCCTTTTTTATTCACATGAACATTCGATTGCAAGCTGTTTTGGACAACTTTCTTTCTCTTCTTGCAAAACACTCGGCAGACCTCCGTGCAGCGTCTAGAACACGATGGGAGATGTTTTCTGTGCTGGCAGAGTTTCTCCTTGTCAGACAGAGTGGAAAAGCTTTTTGCTAAGATGTAGACGAGAAGAGAGGCTAAAGACGAAGGTACGGTGCTCTGCAGAGCTAAGCACCGCTCCCGGACCTCTTTCGGCAGAAGGCGCACACCGCAGAGCACAGTGAGCGGCAGAATCGTCTTTGCGCGAAGAAGCAGCTTCTTCGTCTCCGGGAGCCGGAGAGAGCGGCAGCTTCGCAAAGGTGATGAAACAAGCTGTACAACACTGCGATTGTGTGCGCAGCTTGCCAACTGAGAGAAAACAGTACCTGACCACTCTCCTGCCTTTTCCATTCACATGAACATTCGATTGCAAGCTGTTTTGGACAACTTTCTTTCTCTTCTTGCAAAACACTCGGCAGACCTCCGTGCAGCCTCTAGAACACGATGGGAGATGTTTTTTGTGCTGGCACAGTTTCTCTTGCCAGACAGAGTGGAAAAGCTTTTTGCTAAGATGTAGACGAGAAGAGAGGCTAAAGAAGCTGGTATGGTGCTCTGCAGAGCTAAGCACAGCTCCCGGACCTCTTTCGGCAGAAGACACACACTGCAGAGCACAGTGAGCGGCAGAATCGTCTTTGCGCGAAGAAGCAGCTTCTTCGTCTCCGGGAGCCGGAGAGAGCGGCAACTTCGCAAAGGTGATGAAACAAGCTGTACAACACTGCGATTGTGTGCGCAGCTTGCCAAGTGAGAGAAAACAGTACCTGACCACTCTCCTGCCTTTTCTATTCACATGAACATTCGATTGCAAGCTGTTTTGGACAACTGTCCTTCTCTTCTTGCAAAACACTCGGCAGACCTGTGTGCAGCGTCAAGAAGACGATGGGAGATGTTTTCTGTGCTGGCACAGTTTCTCCTTGCCAGACAGAGTGGAATAGCTTTTTGCTAAGATGTAGACGAGAAGAGAGGCTAAAGACGAAGGTACGGTGCTCTGCAGAGCTAAGCACCGCTCCCGGGCGTCTTTCGGCAGAAGGCGCACACCGCAGAGCACTGTGAGCGGCAGAATCGTCTTTGCGCGAAGAAGCAGCTTCTTCGTCTCCGGGAGCCGGAGAGAGCGGCAACTTCGCAAAGGTGATGAAACAACCTGTACAATACTGCGATTGTGTGCGCAGCTTGCCAACTGAGAGAAAACAGTACCTGACCACTCTCCTGCCTTTTTTATTCACATGAACATTCGATTGCAAGCTGTTTTGGACAACTTTCTTTCTCTTCTTGCAAAACACTCGGCAGACCTCCGTGCAGCGTCTAGAACACGATGGGAGATGTTTTCTGTGCTGGCAGAGTTTCTCCTTGTCAGACAGAGTGGAAAAGCTTTTTGCTAAGATGTAGACGAGAAGAGAGGCTAAAGACGAAGGTACGGTGCTCTGCAGAGCTAAGCACCGCTCCCGGACCTCTTTCGGCAGAAGGCGCACACCGCAGAGCACAGTGAGCGGCAGAATCGTCTTTGCGCGAAGAAGCAGCTTCTTCGTCTCCGGGAGCCGGAGAGAGCGGCAGATTCGCAAAGGTGATGAAACAAGCTGTACAACACTGCGATTGTGTGCGCAGCTTGCCAACTGAGAGAAAACAGTACCTGACCACTCTCCTGCCTTTTCCATTCACATGAACATTCGATTGCAAGCTGTTTTGGACAACTTTCTTTCTCTTCTTGCAAAACACTCGGCAGACCTCCGTGCAGCCTCTAGAACACGATGGGAGATGTTTTTTGTGCTGGCACAGTTTCTCTTGCCAGACAGAGTGGAAAAGCTTTTTGCTAAGATGTAGACGAGAAGAGAGGCTAAAGAAGCAGGTATGGTGCTCTGCAGAGCTAAGCACAGCTCCCGGACCTCTTTCGGCAGAAGACACACACTGCAGAGCACAGTGAGCGGCAGAATCGTCTTTGCGCGAAGAAGCAGCTTCTTCGTCTCCGGGAGCCGGAGAGAGCGGCAACTTCGCAAAGGTGATGAAACAAGCTGTACAACACTGCGATTGTGTGCGCAGCTTGCCAAGTGAGAGAAAACAGTACCTGACCACTCTCCTGCCTATTTTATTCACATGAACATTCGATTGCAAGCTGTTTTGGACAACTGTCCTTCTCTTCTTGCAAAACACTCGGCAGACCTGTGTGCAGCGTCAAGAAGACGATGGGAGATGTTTTCTGTGCTGGCACAGTTTCTCCTTGCCAGACAGAGTGGAAAAGCTTTTTGCTAAGATGTAGACGAGAAGAGAGGCTAAAGACGAAGGTACGGTGCTCTGCAGAACTAAGCACCGCTCCCGGACGTCTTTCGGCAGAAGGCGCACACCGCAGAGCACTGTGAGCGGCAGAATCGTCTTTGCGCGAAGAAGCAGCTTCTTCGTCTCCGGGAGCCGGAGAGAGCGGCAACTTCGCAAAGGTGATGAAACAAGCTGTACAACACTGCGATTGTGTGCGCAGCTTGCCAACTGAGAGAAAACAGTACCTGACCACTCTCCTGCCTTTTCCATTCACATGAACATTCGATTGCAAGCTGTTTTGGACAACTTTCTTTCTCTTCTTGCAAATTACTCGGCAGACCTCCGTGCAGCCTCTAGAACACGATGGGAGATGTTTTTTGTGCTGGCACAGTTTCTCCTTGCCAGACAGAGTGGAAAAGCTTTTTGCTAAGATGTAGACGAGAAGAGAGGCTAAAGACGAAGGTACGGTGCTCTGCAGAGCTAAGCACAGCTCCCGGGCCTCTTTCGGCAGAAGGCGCACACCGCAGAGCACTGTGAGCGGCAGAATCGTCTTTGCGCGAAGAAGCAGCTTCTTCGTCTCTGGGAGCCGGAGAGAGCGGCAGCTTCGCAAAGGTGATGAAACAAGCTGTACAACACTGCGATTGTGTGCGCAGCTTGCCAACTGAGAGAAAACAGTACCTGACCACTCTCCTGCCTTTTCCATTCACATGAACATTCGATTGCAAGCTGTTTTGGACAACTTTCTTTCTCTTCTTGCAAAACACTCGGCACACCTCCGTGCAGCCTCTAGAACACGATGGGAGATGTTTTTTGTGCTGGCACAGTTTCTCCTTGCCAGACAGAGTGGAAAAGCTTTTTGCTAAGATGTAGACGAGAAGAGAGGCTAAAGAAGCAGGTATGGTGCTCTGCAGAGCAAAGCACAGCTCCCGGGCCTCTTTCGGCAGAAGCCGCACACCGCAGAGCACAGTGAGCGGCAGAATCGTCTTTGCGCGAAGAAGCAGCTTCTTCGTCTCCGGGAGCCGGAGAGAGCGGCAACTTTGCAAAGGTGATGAAACAAGCTGTACAAAACTGCGATTGTGTGCGCAGCTTGCCAACTGAGAGAAAACAGTACCTGACCACTCTCCTGCCTTTTCTAATCACATGAACATTAGATTGCAAGCTGTTTTGGACAACTTTCTTTCTCTTCTTGCAAAACACTCGGCAGACCTCCGTGCAGCCTCTAGAACACGATGGGAGATGTTTTCTGTGCTGGCACAGTTTCTCCTTGCCAGACAGAGTGGAAAAGCTTTTTGCTAAGATGTAGACGAGAAGAGAGGCTAAAGACGAAGGTACGGTGCTCTGCAGAGCTAAGCACCGCTCCCGGACCTCTTTCCGCAGAAGGCGCACACCGCAGTGCACTGTGAGCGGCAGAATCGTCTTTGCGCGAAGAAGCAGCTTCTTCGTCTCCGGGAGCCGGAGAGAGCGGCAACTTGGCAAAGGTGATGAAACAAGCTGTACAACACTGCGATTGTGTGCGCAGCTTGCCAACTGAGAGAAAACAGTACCTGACCACTCTCCTGCCTTTTCTACTCACATGAACATTCGATTGCAAGCTGTTTTGGACAACTTTCCTTCTCTTCTTGCAAAACACTCGGCACACCTCCGTGCAGCCTCTAGAACACGATGGGAGATGTTTTTTGTGCTGGCACAGTTTCTCCTTGCCAGACAGAGTGGAAAAGCTTTTTGCTAAGATGTAGACGAGAAGAGAGGCTAAAGACGAAGGTACGGTGCTCTGCGGAACTAAGCACCGCTCCCGGACCTCTTTCCGCAGAAGGCGCACACCGCAGAGCACTGTGAGCGTCAGAATCGTCTTTGCGCGAAGAAGCAGCTTCTTCGTCTCCGGGAGCCGGAGAGAGCGGCACCTTCGCAAAGGTGATGAAACAAGCTGTACAACACTGCGATTGTGTGCGCAGCTTGCCAACTGAGAGAAAACAGTCCCTGACCACTCTCCTGCCTTTTCTATTCACATGAACATTCGATTGCAAGCTGTTTTGGACAACTTTCCTTCTTTTCATGCAAAACACTCGGCAGACCTGTGTGCAGCGTCTAGAACACGATGTGAGATGTTTTCTGTGCTGGCACAGTTTCTCCTTGCCAGACAGAGTGAAAAGCTTTTTGCTAAGATGTAGACGAGAAGAGAGGCTAAAGATGCAGGTGTGGTGCTCTGCAGAGATAAGCACTGCTCCCGGACCTCTTTCGGCAGAAGATACACACCGCAGAGCACAGTGAGCGGCAGAATCGTCTTTGCGCGAAGAAGCAGCTTCTTCGTCTCCGGGAGCCGGAGAGAGCGGCAACTTTGCAAAGGTGATGAAACAAGCTGTAGAAAACTGCGATTGTGTGCGCAGCTTGCCAACTGAGAGAAAACAGTACCTGACCACTCTCCTGCCTTTTCTAATCACATGAACATTAGATTGCAAGCTGTTTTGGACAACTTTCTTTCTCTTCTTGCAAAACACTCGGCAGACCTCCGTGCAGCCTCTAGAACACGATGGGAGATGTTTTCTGTGCTGGCACAGTTTCTCCTTGCCAGACAGAGTGGAAAAGCTTTTTGCTAAGATGTAGACGAGAAGAGAGGCTAAAGACGAAGGTACGGTGCTCTGCAGAGCTAAGCACCGCTCCCGGACCTCTTTCCGCAGAAGGCGCACACCGCAGTGCACTGTGAGCGGCAGAATCGTCTTTGCGCGAAGAAGCAGCTTCTTCGTCTCCGGGAGCCGGAGAGAGCGGCAACTTGGCAAAGGTGATGAAACAAGCTGTACAACACTGCGATTGTGTGCGCAGCTTGCCAACTGAGAGAAAACAGTACCTGACCACTCTCCTGCCTTTTGTATTCACATGAACATTCGATTGCAAGCTGTTTTGGACAACTTTCTTTCTCTTCTTGCAAAACACTCGGCAGACCTCCGTGCAGCCTCTAGAACACGATGGGAGATGTTTTTTGTGCTGGCACAGTTTCTCCTTGCCAGACAGAGTGGAAAAGCTTTTTGCTAAGATGTAGACGAGAAGAGAGGCTAAAGACGAAGGTACGGTGCTCTGCAGAGCTAAGCACCGCTCCCGGACCTCTTTCCGCAGAAGGCGCACACCGCAGAGCACAGTGAGCGGCAGAATCGTCTTTGCGAGAAGAAGCAGCTTCTTCGTCTCCGGGAGCCGGAGAGAGCGGCAACTTCGCAAAGGTGATGAAACAAGCTGTACAACACTGCGATTGTGTGCGCAGCTTGCCAAGTGAGAGAAAACAGTACCTGACCACTCTCCTGCCTTTTCTATTCACTTGAACATTCGATTGCAAGCTGTTTTGGACAACTTTCTTTCTCTTCTTGCAAAACACTCGGCAGACCTCCGTGCAGCCTCTAGAACACGATGGGAGATGTTTTTTGTGCTGGCACAGTTTCTCCTTGCCAGACAGAGTGAAAAGCTTTTTGCTAAGATGTAGACGAGAAGAGAGGCTAAAGACAAAGGTACGGTGCTCTGCAGAGCTAAGCACCGCTCCCGGGCCTCTTTCGGCAGAAGCCGCACACCGCAGAGCACTGTGAGCGGCAGAATCGTCTTTGCGCGAAGAAGCAGCTTCTTCGTCTCCGGGAGCCGGAGAGAGCGGCAGCTTCGCAAAGGTGATGAAACAAGCTGTACAACACTGCGATTGTGTGAGCAGCTTGCCAACTGAGAGAAAACAGTACCTGACCACTCTCCTGCCTTTTCCATTCACATGAACATTCGATTGCAAGCTGTTTTGGACAACTTTCTTTCTCTTCTTGCAAAACACTCGGCACACCTCCGTGCAGCCTCTAGAACACGATGGGAGATGTTTTTTGTGCTGGCACAGTTTCTCCTTGCCAGACAGAGTGGAAAAGCTTTTTGCTAAGATGTAGACGAGAAGAGAGGCTAAAGACGAAGGTACGGTGCTCTGCAGAGCTAAGCACCGCTCCCGGACCTCTTTCCGCAGAAGGCGCACACCGCAGTGCACTGTGAGCGGCAGAATCGTCTTTGCGCGAAGAAGCAGCTTCTTCGTCTCCGGGAGCCGGAGAGAGCGGCAACTTGGCAAAGGTGATGAAACAAGCTGTACAACACTGCGATTGTGTGCGCAGCTTGCCAACTGAGAGAAAACAGTACCTGACCACTCTCCTGCCTTTTCCATTCACATGAACATTCGATTGCAAGCTGTTTTGGACAACTTTCTTTCTCTTCTTGCAAAACACTCGGCAGACCTCCGTGCAGCCTCTAGAACACGATGGGAGATATTTTTTGTGCTGGCACAGTTTCTCCTTGCCAGACAGAGTGGAAAAGCTTTTTGCTAAGATGTAGACGAGAAGAGAGGCTAAAGACGAAGGTACGGTGCTCTGCAGAGCTAAGCACCGCTCCCGGACCTCTTTCCGCAGAAGGCGCACACCGCAGTGCACTGTGAGCGGCAGAATCGTCTTTGCGCGAAACAGCAGCTTCTTCGTCTCCGGGAGCCGGAGAGAGCGGCAGCTTCGCAAAGGTGATGAAACAAGCTGTACAACACTGCGATTGTGTGCGCAGCATGCCAAGTGAGAGAAAACAGTACCTGACCACTCTCCTGCCTTTTCTATTCACATGAACATTCGATTGCAAGCTGTTTTGGACAACTTTCCTTCTCTTCTTGCAAAACACTCGGCAGACCTGTGTGCAGCGTCAAGAAGACGATGGGAGATGTTTTCTGTGCTGGCACAGTTTCTCCTTGCCAGACAGAGTGGAAAAGCTTTTTGCTAAGATGTAGACGAGAAGAGAGGCTAAAGACGAAGGTACGGTGCTCTGCAGAGCTAAGCACCGCTCCCGGGCGTCTTTCGGCAGAAGGCGCACACCGCAGAGCACTGTGAGCGGCAGAATCGTCTTTGCGCGAAGAAGCAGCTTCTTCGTCTCCGGGAGCCGGAGAGAGCGGCAGCTTCGCAAAGGTGATGAAACAAGCTGTACAACACTGCGATTGTGTGCGCAGCTTGCCAACTGAGAGAAAACAGTACCTGACCACTCTCCTGCCTTTTTTATTCACATGAACATTCGATTGCAAGCTGTTTTGGACAACTTTCTTTCTCTTCTTGCAAAACACTCGGCAGACCTCCGTGCAGCGTCTAGAACACGATGGGAGATGTTTTCTGTGCTGGCACAGTTTCTCCTTGCCAGACAGAGTGGAAAAGCTTTTTGCTAAGATGTAGACGAGAAGAGAGGCTAAAGACGAAGGTACGGTGCTCTGCAGAGCTAAGCACCGCTCCCGGACCTCTTTCGGCAGAAGGCGCACACCGCAGAGCACAGTGAGCGGCAGAATCGTCTTTGCGCGAAGAAGCAGCTTCTTCGTCTCCGGGAGCCGGAGAGAGCGGCAGCTTCGCAAAGGTGATGAAACAAGCTGTACAACACTGCGATTGTGTGCGCAGCTTGCCAAGTGAGAGAAAACAGTACCTGACCACTCTCCTGCCTTTTCCATTCACATGAACATTCGATTGCAAGCTGTTTTGGACAACTTTCTTTCTCTTCTTGCAAAACACTCGGCACACCTCCGTGCAGCCTCTAGAACACGATGGGAGATGTTTTTTGTGCTGGCACAGTTTCTCCTTGCCAGACAGAGTGGAAAAGCTTTTTGCTAAGATGTAGACGAGAAGAGAGGCTAAAGACGAAGGTACGGTGCTCTGCAGAGCTAAGCACCGCTCCCGGACCTCTTTCCGCAGAAGACGCACACTGCAGAGCACAGTGAGCGGCAGAATCGTCTTTGCGCGAAGAAGCAGCTTCTTCGTCTCCGGGAGCCGGAGAGAGCGGCAACTTGGCAAAGGTGATGAAACAAGCTGTACAACACTGCGATTGTGTGCGCAGCTTGCCAACTGAGAGAAAACAGTACCTGACCACTCTCCTGCCTTTTCTATTCACATGAACATTCGATTGTAAGCTGTTTTGGACAACTTTCCTTCTCTTCTTGCAAAACACTCGGCAGACCTCCGTGCAGCCTCTAGGACACGATGGGAGATGATTTCTGTGCTGGCACAGTTTCTCCTTGCCAGACAGAGTGGAAAAGCTTTTTGCTAAGATGTAGACGAGAAGAGAGGCTAAAGACGAAGGTACGGTGCTCTACAGAGCTAAGCACCGCTCCCGGACCTCTTTCCGCAGAAGGCGCACACCGCAGAGCACAGTGAGCGGCAGAATCGTCTTTGCGCGAAGAAGCAGCTTCTTCGTCTCCGGGAGGCGGAGAGAGCGGCAACTTCGCAAAGGTGATGAAACAAGCTGTACAACACTGCGATTGTGTGCGCAGCTTGCCAACTGAGAGAAAACAGTACCTGACCACTCTCCTGCCTTTTCTACTCACATGAACATTCGATTGCAAGCTGTTTTGGACAACTTTCCTTCTCTTCTTGCAAAACACTCGGCACACCTCCGTGCAGCCTCTAGAACACGATGGGAGATGATTTCTGTGCTGGCACAGTTTCTCCTTGCCAGACAGAGTGGAAAAGCTTTTTGCTAAGATGTAGACGAGAAGAGAGGCTAAAGACGAAGGTACGGTCCTCTGCAGAGCTAAGCACCGCTCCCGGACCTCTTTCCGCAGAAGGCGCACACCGCAGAGCACTGTGAGCGGCAGAATCGTCTTTGCGCGAAGAAGCAGCTTCTTCGTCTCCGGGAGCCGGAGAGAGCGGCAACTTCGCAAAGGTGATGAAACAAGCTGTACAACACTGCGATTGTCTGCGCTGCTTGCCAACTGAGAGAAAACAGTACCTGACCACTCTCCTGCCTTTTCTATTCACTTGAACATTCGATTGCAAGCTGTTTTGGACAACTTTCTTTCTCTTCTTGCAAAACACTCGGCAGACCTCCGTGCAGCCTCTAGAACACGATGGGAGATGTTTTTTGTGCTGGCACAGTTTCTCCTTGCCAGACAGAGTGGAAAAGCTTTTTGCTAAGATGTAGACGAGAAGAGAGGCTAAAGACGAAGGTACGGTGCTCTGCAGAGCTAAGCACCGCTCCCGGGCGTCTTTCGGCAGAAGGCGCACACCGCAGAGCACTGTGAGCGGCAGAATCGTCTTTGCGCGAAGAAGCAGCTTCTTCGTCTCCGGGAGCCGGAGAGAGCGGCAGCTTCGCAAAGGTGATGAAACAAGCTGTACAACACTGCGATTGTGTGCGCAGCTTGCCAACTGAGAGAAAACAGTACCTGACCACTCTCCTGCCTTTTCCATTCACATGAACATTCGATTGCAAGCTGTTTTGGACAACTTTCTTTCTCTTCTTGCAAAACACTCGGCACACCTCCGTGCAGCCTCTAGAACACAATGGGAGATGTTTTTTGTGCTGGCACAGTTTCTCCTTGCCAGACAGAGTGGAAAAGCTTTTTGCTAAGATGTAGACGAGAAGAGAGGCTAAAGAAGCAGGTATGGTGCTCTGCAGAGCTAAGCACAGCTCCCGGGCCTCTTTCGGCAGAAGCCGCACACCGCAGTGCACTGTGAGCGGCAGAATCGTCTTTGCGCCAAGAAGCAGCTTCTTCGTCTCCGGGAGCCGGAGGGAGCGGCAACTTCGCAAAGGTGATGAAACAAGCTGTACAACACTGCGATTGTGTGCGCAGCTTGCCAACTGAGAGAGAACAGTACCTGACCACTCTCCTGCCTTTTCTATTCACATGAACATTCGATTGGAAGCTGTTTTGGACAACTTTCTTTCTCTTCTTGCAAAACACTCGGCAGACCTCCGTGCAGCTTCTAGAACACGATGGGAGATGTTTTCTGTGCTGGCACAGTTTCTCCCTGCCAGACAGAGTGGAAAAGCTTTTTGCTAAGATGTAGACGAGAAGAGAGGCTAAAGACGAAGGTACGGTGCTCTGCAGAGCTAAGCACCGCTCCCGGACCTCTTTCCGCAGAAGGCGCACACCGCAGTGCACTGTGAGCGGCAGAATCGTCTTTGCGCGAAGAAGCAGCTTCTTCGTCTCCGGGAGCCGGAGAGAGCGGCAACTTCGCAAAGGTGATGAAACAAGCTGTACAACACTGCGATTGTGTGCGCAGCTTGCCAAGTGAGAGAAAACAGTACCTGACCACTCTCCTGCCTTTTCTATTCACATGAACATTCGATTGCAAGCTGTTTTGGACAACTTTCTTTCTCTTCTTGCAAAACACTCGGCAGACCTCCGTGCAGCCTCTAGAACACGATGGGAGATGTTTTCTGTGCTGGCACAGTTTCTCCTTGCCAGACAGAGTGGAAAAGCTTTTTGCTAAGATGTAGACGAGAAGAGAGGCTAAAGACGAAGATACGGTGCTCTGCAGAGCTAAGCACCGCTCCCGGACCTCTTTCCGCAGAAGGCGCACACCGCAGTGCACTGTGAGCGGCAGAATCGTCTTTGCGCGAAGAAGCAGCTTCTTCGTCTCCGGGAGCCGGAGAGAGCGGCAACTTGGCAAAGGTGATGAAACAAGCTGTACAACACTGCGATTGTGTGCGCAGCTTGCCAACTGAGAGAAAACAGTACCTGACCACTCTCCTGCCTTTTCTATTCACATGAACATTCGATTGCAAGCTGTTTTGGACAACTTTCCTTCTCTTCTTGCAAAACACTCGGCAGACCTGTGTGCAGCGTCAAGAAGACGATGGGAGATGTTTTCTGTGCTGGCACAGTTTCTCCTTGCCAGACAGAGTGAAAAGCTTTTTGCTAAGATGTAGACGAGAAGAGAGGCTAAAGAAGCAGGTGTGGTGCTCTGCAGAGCTAAGCACTGCTCCCGGACCTCTTTCGGCAGAAGATACACACTGCAGAGCACTGTGAGCGGCAGAATCGTCTTTGCGCGAAGAAGCAGCTTCTTCGTCTCCGGGAGCCGGAGAGAGCGGCAACTTCGCAAAGGTGATGAAACAAGCTGTACAACACTGCGATTGTGTGCGCAGCTTGCCAAGTGAGAGAAAACAGTACCTGACCACTCTCCTGCCTTTTCTATTCACATGAACATTCGATTGCAAGCTGTTTTGGACAACTTTCTTTCTCTTCTTGCAAAACACTCGGCACACCTCCGTGCAGCCTCTAGAACACGATGGGAGATGTTTTTTGTGCTGGCACAGTTTCTCCTTGCCAGACAGAGTGGAAAAGCTTTTTGCTAAGATGTAGACGAGAAGAGAGGCTAAAGACGAAGGTACGGTGCTCTGCAGAGCTAAGCACCGCTCCCGGACCTCTTTCGGCAGAAGGCGCACACCGCACAGCACAGTGAGCGGCAGAATCGTCTTTGCGCGAAGAAGCAGCTTCTTCGTCTCCGGGAGCCGGAGAGAGCGGCAACTTGGCAAAGGTGATGAAACAAGCTGTACAACACTGCGATTGTGTGCGCAGCTTGCCAACTGAGAGAAAACAGTACCTGACCACTCTCCTGCCTTTTCTATTCACTTGAAAATTCGATTGCAAGCTGTTTTGGACAAATTTCTTTCTCTTCTTGCAAAACACTCGGCAGACCTCCGTGCAGCCTCTAGAACACGATGGGAGATGTTTTTTGTGCTGGCACAGTTTCTCCTTGCCAGACAGAGTGGAAAAGCTTTTTGCTAAGATGTAGACGAGAAGAGAGGCTAAAGACGAAGGTACGGTGCTCTGCAGAGCTAAGCACCGGTCCCGGACCTCTTTCCGCAGAAGGCGCACACCGCAGTGCACTGTGAGCGGCAGAATCGTCTTTGCGCGAAGAAGCAGCTTCTTCGTCTCCGGGAGCCGGAGAGAGCGGCAACTTGGCAAAGGTGATGAAACAAGCTGTACAACACTGCGATTGTGTGCGCAGCTTGCCAACTGAGAGGAAACAGTACCTGACCACTCTCCTGCCTTTTCCATTCATATGAGCATTCGATTGCCAGCTGTTTTGGACAACTTTCTTTCTCTCCTTGCAAAACACTCGGCAGACCTCCGTGCAGCCTCTAGAACACGATGGGAGATATTTTTTGTGCTGGCACAGTTTCTCCTTGCCAGACAGAGTGGAAAAGCTTTTTGCTAAGATGTAGACGAGAAGAGAGGCTAAAGACGAAGATACGGTGCTCTGCAGAGCTAAGCACCGCTCCCGGACCTCTTTCCGCAGAAGGCGCACACCGCAGTGCACTGTGAGCGGCAGAATCGTCTTTGCGCGAAGAAGCAGCTTCTTCGTCTCCGGGAGCCGGAGAGAGCGGCAACTTCGCAAAGGTGATGAAACAAGCTGTACAACACTGCGATTGTGTGCGCAGCTTGCCAACTGAGAGAAAACAGTACCTGACCACTCTCCTGCCTTTTCTATTCACATGAACATTCGATTGCAAGCTGTTTTGGACAACTTTCCTTCTCTTCTTGCAAAACACTCGGCAGACCTGTGTACAGCGTCAAGAAGACGATGGGAGATGTTTTCTGTGCTGGCACAGTTTCTCCTTGCCAGACAGAGTGAAAAGCTTTTTGCTAAGATGTAGACGAGAAGAGAGGCTAAAGACGAAGGTACGGTGCTCTGCAGAGCTAAGCACCGCTCCCGGACCTCTTTCGGCAGAAGGCGCACACCGCAGAGCACTGTGAGCGGCAGAATCGTCTTTGCGCGAAGAAGCAGCTTCTTCGTCTCCGGGAGCCGGAGAGAGCGGCAACTTCGCAAAGGTGATGAAACAAGCTGTACAACACTGCGATTGTGTGCGCAGCTTGCCAACTGAGAGAAAACAGTACCTGACCACTCTCCTGCCTTTTCTATTCACATGAACATTCGATTGCAAGCTGTTTTGGACAACTTTATTTCTCTTCTTGCAAAACACTCGGCACACCTCCGTGCAGCTTCTAGAACACGATGGGAGATGTTTTTTGTGCTGGCAAAGTTTCTCCTTGCCAGACTGAGTGGAATAGCTTTTTGCTAAGATGTAGACTAGAAGAGAGGCTAAAGACGAAGGTACGGTGCTCTGCAGAGCTAAGCACCGCTCCCGGACCTCTTTCCGCATAAGGCGCACACCGCAGTGCACTGTGAGCGGCAGAATCGTCTTTGCGCGAAGAAGCAGCTTCTTCGTCTCCGGGAGCCGGAGAGAGCGGCAACTTCGCAAAGGTGATGAAACAAGCTGTACAACACTGCGATTGTGTGCGCAGCTTGCCAACTGAGAGAAAACAGTACCTGACCACTCTCCTGCCTTTTCTATTCACATGAACATTCGATTGCAAGCTGTTTTGGACAACTTTCCTTCTCTTCTTGCAAAACACTCGGCAGACCTCCGTGCAGCCTCTAGAACACGATGGGAGATGTTTTCTGTGCTGGCACAGTATCTCCTTGCCAGACAGTGTGGAAAAGATTTTTGCTAAGATGTAGACGAGAAGAGAGGCTAAAGACGAAGGTACGGTGCTCTGCAGAGCTAAGCACCGCTCCCGGGCGTCTTTCGGCAGAAGGCGCACACCGCAGTGCACTGTGAGCGGCAGAATCGTCTTTGCGCGAAGAAGCAGCTTCTTCGTCTCCGGGAGCCGGAGAGAGCGGCAGCTTCGCAAAGGTGATGAAACAAGCTGTACAACACTGCCATTGTGTGCGCAGCTTGCCAACTGAGAGACAACAGTACCTGACCACTCTCCTGCCTTTTCAATTCACATGAACATTCGATTGCAAGCTGTTTTGGACAACTTTCTTTCTCTTCTTGCAAAACACTCGGCAGACCTCCGTGCAGCGTCTAGAACACGATGGGAGATGTTTTCTGTGCTGGCACAGTTTCTCCTTGCCAGACAGAGTGGAAAAGCTTTTTGCTAAGATGTAGACGAGAAGAGAGGCTAAAGACGAAGGTACGGTGCTCTGCAGAGCTAAGCACCGCTCCCGGACCTCTTTCCGCAGAAGGCGCACACCGCAGTGCACTGTGAGCGGCAGAATCGTCTTTGCGCGAAGAAGCAGCTTCTTCGTCTCCGGGAGCCGGAGAGAGCGGCAACTTCGCAAAGGTGATGAAACAAGCTGTACAACACTGCGATTGTGTGCGCAGCTTGCCAACTGAGTGAAAACAGTACCTGACCACTCTCCTGCCTTTTCTACTCACATGAACATTCGATTGCAAGCTGTTTTGGACAACTTTCCTTCTCTTCTTGCAAAACACTCGGCACACCTCCGTGCAGCCTCTAGAACACGATGGGAGATGTTTTTTGTGCTGGCACAGTTTCTCCTTGCCAGACAGAGTGGAAAAGCTTTTTGCTAAGATGTAGACGAGAAGAGAGGCTAAAGACGAAGGTACGGTGCTCTGCAGAGCTAAGCACCGCTCCCGGACCTCTTTCGGCAGAAGACACACACTGCAGAGCACAGTGAGCGGCAGAATCGTCTTTGCGCGAAGAAGCAGCTTCTTCGTCTCCGGGAGCCGGAGAGAGCGGCAACTTCGCAAAGGTGATGAAACAAGCTGTACAACACTGCGATTGTGTGCGCTGCTTGCCAACTGAGAGAAAACAGTACCTGACTACTCTCCTGCCTGTTCTATTCACATGAACATTCGATTGCAAGCTGTTTTGGACAACTTTCTTTCTCTTCTTGCAAAACACTCGGCAGACCTCCGTGCAGCCTCTAGAACACGATGGGAGATGTTTTTTGTGCTGGCACAGTTTCTCCTTGCCAGACAGAGTGGAAAAGCTTTTTGCTAAGATGTAGACGAGAAGAGTGGCTAAAGACGAAGGTACGGTGCTCTGCAGAGCTAAGCACCGCTCCCGGACCTCTTTCCGCAGAAGGCGCACACCGCAGTGCACTGTGAGCGGCAGAATCGTCTTTGCGCGAAGAAGCAGCTTCTTCGTCTCCGGGAGCCGGAGAGAGCGGCAACTTGGCAAAGGTGATGAAACAAGCTGTACAACACTGCGATTGTGTGCGCAGCTTGCCAACTGAGAGAAAACAGTACCTGACCACTCTCCTGCCTTTTCCATTCATATGAGCATTCGATTGCAAGCTGTTTTGGACAACTTTCTTTCTCTCCTTGCAAAACACTCGGCAGACCACCGTGCAGCCTCTAGAACACGATGGGAGATATTTTTTGTGCTGGCACAGTTTCTCCTTGCCAGACAGAGTGGAAAAGCTTTTTGCTAAGATGTAGACGAGAAGAGAGGCTAAAGACGAAGCTACGGTGCTCTGCAGAGCTAAGCACCGCTCCCGGACCTCTTTCCGCAGAAGGCGCACACCGCAGTGCACTGTGAGCGGCAGAATCGTCTTTGCGCGAAGAAGCAGCTTCTTCGTCTCCGGGAGCCGGAGAGAGCGGCAACTTCGCAAAGGTGATGAAACAAGCTGTACAACACTGCGATTGTGTGCGCAGCTTGCCAACTGAGAGAAAACAGTACCTGACCACTCTCCTGCCTTTTCTATTCACATGAATATTCGATTGCAAGCTGTTTTGGACAACTTTCCTTCTCTTCTTGCAAAACACTCGGCAGACCTGTGTGCAGCGTCAAGAAGACGATGGGAGATGTTTTCTGTGCTGGCACAGTTTCTCCTTGCCAGACAGAGTGAAAAGCTTTTTGCTAAGATGTAGACGAGAAGAGAGGCTAAAGACGAAGATACGGTGCTCTGCAGAGCTAAGCACCGCTCCCGGACCTCTTTCGGCAGAAGGCGCACACCGCAGAGCACTGTGAGCGGCAGAATCGTCTTTGCGCGAAGAAGCAGCTTCTTCGTCTCCGGGAGCCGGAGAGAGCGGCAACTTCGCAAAGGTGATGAAACAAGCTGTACAACACTGCGATTGTGTGCGCAGCTTGCCAAGTGAGAGAAAACAGAACCTGACCACTCTCCTGCCTTTTCTATTCACATGAACATTCGATTGCAAGCTGTTTTGGACAACTTTCTTTCTCTTCTTGCAAAACACTCGGCACACCTCCGTGCAGCTTCTAGAACACGATGGGAGATGTTTTTTGTGCTGGCAAAGTTTCTCCTTGCCAGACTGAGTGGAATAGCTTTTTGCTAAGATGTAGACGAGAAGAGAGGCTAAAGACGAAGGTACGGTGCTCTGCAGAGCTAAGCACCGCTCCCGGACCTCTTTCCGCATAAGGCGCACACCGCAGCGCACTGTGAGCGGCAGAATCGTCTTTGCGCGAAGAAGCAGCTTCTTCGTCTCCGGGAGCCGGAGAGAGCGGCAACTTCGCAAAGGTGATGAAACAAGCTGTACAACACTGCGATTGTGTGCGCAGCTTGCCAACTGAGAGAAAACAGTACCTGACCACTCTCCTGCCTTTTCTATTCACATGAACATTCGATTGCAAGCTGTTTTGGACAACTTTCCTTCTCTTCTTGCAAAACACTCGGCAGACCTCCGTGCAGCCTCTAGAACACGATGGGAGATGTTTTCTGTGCTGGCACAGTATCTCCTTGCCAGACAGAGTGGAAAAGATTTTTGCTAAGATGTAGACGAGAAGAGAGGCTAAAGACGAAGGTACGGTGCTCTGCAGAGCTAAGCACCGCTCCCGGGCGTCTTTCGGCAGAAGGCGCACACCGCAGAGCACTGTGAGCGGCAGAATCGTCTTTGCGCGAAGAAGCAGCTTCTTCGTCTCCGGGAGCCGGAGAGAGCGGCAGCTTCGCAAAGGTGATGAAACAAGCTGTACAACACTGCCATTGTGTGCGCAGCTTGCCAACTGAGAGACAACAGTACCTGACCACTCTCCTGCCTTTTCAATTCACATGAACATTCGATTGCAAGCTGTTTTGGACAACTTTCTTTCTCTTCTTGCAAAACACTCGGCAGACCTCCGTGCAGCGTCTAGAACACGATGGGAGATGTTTTCTGTGCTGGCACAGTTTCTCCTTGCCAGACAGAGTGGAAAAGCTTTTTGCTAAGATGTAGACGAGAAGAGAGGCTAAAGACGAAGGTACGGTCCTCTGCAGAACTAAGCACCGCTCACGGACCTCTTTCGGCAGAAGGCGCACAACGCAGAGCACTGTGAGCGGCAGAATCGTCTTTGCGCGAAGAAGCAGCTTCTTCGTCTCCGGGAGCCGGAGAGAGCGGCAACTTCGCAAAGGTGATGAAACAAGCTGTACAACACTGCGATTGTGTGCGCAGCTTGCCAACTGAGAGAAAACAGTACCTGACCACTCTCCTGCCTTTTCTATTCACATGAACATTCGATTGCAAGCTGTTTTGGAAAACTTTCCTTCTCTTCTTGCAAAACACTCGGCAGACCTCCGTGCAGCCTCTAGAACACGATGGGAGATGTTTTCTGTGCTGGCACAGTTTCTCCTTGCCAGACAGAGTGGAAAAGCTTTTTGCTAAGATGTAGACGAGAAGAGAGGCTAAAGACGAAGGTACGGTGCTCTGCAGAGCTAAGCACCGCTCCCGGACCTCTTTCCGCAGAAGGCGCAAAGCGCAGTGCACTGTGAGCGGCAGAATCGTCTTTGCGCGAAGAAGCAGCTTCTTCGTCTCCGGGAGCCGGAGAGAGCGGCAACTTCGCAAAGGTGATGAAACAAGCTGTACAACACTGCGATTGTGTGCGCAGCTTGCCAACTGAGAGAAAACAGTACCTGACCACTCTCCTGCCTTTTCTACTCACATGAACATTCGATTGCAAGCTGTTTTGGACAACTTTCCTTCTCTTCTTGCAAAACACTCGGCACACCTCCGTGCAGCCTCTAGAACACGATGGGAGATGTTTTTTGTGCTGGCACAGTTTCTCCTTGCCAGACAGAGTGGAAAAGCTTTTTGCTAAGATGTAGACGAGAAGAGAGGCTAAAGACGAAGGTACGGTGCTCTGCAGAGCTAAGCACCGCTCCCGGACCTCTTTCGGCAGAAGACACACACTGCAGAGCACAGTGAGCGGCAGAATCGTCTTTGCGCGAAGAAGCAGCTTCTTCGTCTCCGGGAGCCGGAGAGAGCGGCAACTTCGCAAAGGTGATGAAACAAGCTGTACAACACTGCGATTGTGTGCGCTGCTTGCCAACTGAGAGAAAACAGTACCTGACCACTCTCCTGCCTTTTCTATTCACATGAACATTCGATTGCAAGCTGTTTTGGACAACTTTCTTTCTCTTCTTGCAAAACACTCGGCAGACCTCCGTGCAGCCTCTAGAACACGATGGGAGATGTTTTTTGTGCTGGCACAGTTTCTCCTTGCCAGACAGAGTGGAAAAGCTTTTTGCTAAGATGTAGACGAGAAGAGAGGCTAAAGACGAAGGTACGGTGCTCTGCAGAGCTAAGCACCGCTCCCGGACGTCTTTCGGCAGAAGGCGCACACCGCAGAGCACTGTGAGCGGCAGAATCGTCTTTGCGCGAAGAAGCAGCTTCTTCGTCTCCGGGAGCCGGAGAGAGCGGCATCTTGGCAAAGGTGATGAAACAAGCTGTACAACACTGCGATTGTGTGCGCAGCTTGCCAACTGAGAGAAAACAGTACCTGGCCACTCGCCTGCCTTTTTTATTCACATGAACATTCGATTGCAAGCTGTTTTGGACAACTTTCTTTCTCTTCTTGCAAAACACTCGGCAGACCTGTGTGCAGCGTCTAGAACACGATGGGAGATGTTTTCTGTGCTGGCAAAGTTTCTCCTTGCCAGACAGAGTGGAAAAGCTTTTTGCTAAGATGTAGACGAGAAGAGAGGCTAAAGACGAAGGTACGGTGCTCTGCAGATCTTACCACAGCACACTGGCCTCTTTCGGCAGAAGGCGCACACCGCAGAGCACAGTGAGCGGCAGAATCGTCTTTGCGCGAAGAAGCAGCTTCTTCGTCTCCGGGAGCCGGAGAGAGCGGCAACTTGGCAAAGGTGATGAAACAAGCTGTACAACACTGCGATTGTGTGCGCAGTTTGCCAACTGAGAGAAAACAGTACCTGACCACTCTCCTGCCTTTTCTATTCACATGAACATTCGATTGCAAGCTGTTTTGGACAACTTTCTTTCTCTTCTTGCAAAACACTCGGCAGACCTCCGTGCAGCCTCTAGAACACGATGGGAGATGTTTTCTGTGCTGGCACAGTTTCTCCTTGCCAGACAGAGTGGAAAAGCTTTTTGCTAAGATGTAGACGAGAAGAGAGGCTAAAGACGAAGGTACGGTGCTCTGCAGAGCTAAGCACCGCTCCCGGTCGTCTGTCGGCAGAAGGCGCACACCGCAGAGCACTGTGAGCGGCAGAATCGTCTTTGCGCGAAGAAGCAGCTTCTTCGTCTCCGGGAGGCGGAGAGAGCGGCAACTTGGAAAAGGTGATGAAACAAGCTGTACAACACTGCGATTGTGTGCGCAGCTTGCCAAGTGAGAGAAAACAGTACCTGACCACTCTCCTGCCTTTTCTATTCACATGAACATTCGATTGCAAGCTGTTTTGGACAACTTTCTTTCTCTTCTTGCAAAACACTCGGCACACCTCCGTGCAGCCTCTAGAACACGATGGGAGATGTTTTTTGTGCTGGCACAGTTTCTCCTTGCCAGACAGAGTGGAAAAGCTTTTTGCTAAGATGTAGACGAGAAGAGAGGCTAAAGACGAAGGTACGGTGCTCTGCAGAGCTAAGCACCGCTCCCGGACGTCTCTCGGCAGAAGGCGCACACCGCAGAGCACTGTGAGCGGCAGAATCGTCTTTGCGCGAAGAAGCAGCTTCTTCGTCTCCGGGAGCCGGAGAGAGCGGCACCTTGGCAAAGGTGATGAAACAAGCTGTACAACACTGCGATTTTGTGCGCAGCTTGCCAACTGAGAGAAAACAGTACCTGACCACTCTCCTGCCTTTTCCATTCACATGAACATTCGATTGCAAGCTGTTTTGGACAACTTTCCTTCTCTTCTTGCAAAACACTCGGCAGACCTGTGTGCAGCCTCTAGAACACGATGGGAGATGTTTTCTGTGCTGGCACAGTTTCTCCTTGCTAGACAGAGTGGAAAAGCTTTTTGCTAAGATGTAGACGAGAAGAGAGGCTAAAGAAGCAGGTATGGTGCTCTGCAGAGTTAAGCACCGCTCCCGGACCTCTTTCCGCAGAAGGCGCACACCGCAGTGCACTGTGAGCGGCAGAATCGTCTTTGCGCGAAGAAGCAGCTTCTTCGTCTCCGGGAGCCGGAGAGAGCGGCAACTTGGCAAAGGTGATGAAACAAGCTGTACAACACTGCGATTGTGTGCGCAGCTTGCCAACTGAGAGAAAACAGTACCTGACCACTCTCCTGCCTTTTCTATTCACATGAACATTCGATTGCAAGCTGTTTTGGACAACTTTCTTTCTCTTCTTGCAAAACACTCGGCAGACCTCCGTGCAGCTTCTAGAACACGATAGAAAATGTTTTCTGTGCTGGCACAGTATCTCCTTGCCAGACAGAGTGGAAAAGCTTTTTGCTAAGATGTAGACGAGAAGAGAGGCTAAAGATGAAGGTACGGTGCTCTGCAGAGCTAAGCACCGCTCCCGGACCTCTTTCGGCAGAAGGCGCACACCGCAGATCACTGTGAGCGGCAGAATCGTCTTTGCGCGAAGAAGCAGCTTCTTCGTCTCCGGGAGCCGGAGAGAGCGGCAGCTTCGCAAAGGTGATGAAACAAGCTGTACAACACTGCGGTTGTGTGCGCAGCTTGCCAACTGAGAGAAAACAGTACCTGACCAATCTCCTGCCTTTTCTATTCACATGAACATTCGATTGCAAACTGTTTTGGACAACTTTCTTTCTCTTCTTGCAAAACACTCGGCAGACCTGTGTGCAGCGTCTAGAACACGATGGGAGATGTTTTTTGTGCTGGCACAGTTTCTCCTTGCCAGACAGAGTGGAAAAGCTTTTTGCTAAGATGTAGACGAGAAGAGAGGCTAAAGACGAAGGTACGGTGCTCTGCAGAGCTAAGCACCGCTCCCGGACCTCTTTCCGCAGAAGGCGCACACCGCAGTGCACTGTGAGCGGCAGAATCGTCTTTGCGCGAAGAAGCAGCTTCTTCGTCTCCGGGAGCCGGAGAGAGCGGCAACTTCGCAAAGGTGATGAAACAAGCTGTACAACACTGCGATTGTGTGCGCAGCTTGCCAACTGAGAGAAAACAGTACCTGACCACTCTCCTGCCTTTTCTATTCACATGAACATTCGATTGGAAGCTGTTTTGGACAACTTTCCTTCTCTTCTTGCAAAACACTCGGCAGACCTGTGAGCAGCGTGTAGAACACGATGGGAGATGTTTTCTGTGCTGGCACAGTTTCTCCTTCCCAGACAGAGTGGAAAAGCTTTTTGCTAAGATGTAGACGAGAAGAGAGGCTAAAGACGAAGGTACGGTGCTCTGCAGAGCTAAGCACCGCTCCCGGACCTCTTTCGGCAGAAGTCGCACACCGCAGAGCACTGTGAGCGGCAGAATCGTCTTTGCGCGAAGAAGCAGCTTCTTCGTCTCCGGGAGCCGGAGAGAGCGGCAGCTTCGCAAAGGTGATGAAACAAGCTGTACAACACTGCGATTGTGTGCGCAGCTTGCCAACTGAGAGAAAACAGTACCTGACCACTCTCCTGCCTTTTCTATTCACATGAACATTCGATTGCAAACTGTTTTGGACAACTTTCTTTCTCTTCTTGCAAAACACTCGGCAGACCTCCGTGCAGCCTCTAGAACACGATGGGAGATGTTTTCTGTGCTGGCACAGTTTCTCCTTGCCAGACAGAGTGGAAAAGCTTTTTGCTAAGATGTAGACGAGAAGAGAGGCTAAAGACGAAGGTATGGTGCTCTGCAGAGCTAAGCACAGCTCCCGGACCTCTTTCGGGAGAAGACACACAGTGCAGAGCACAGTGAGCGGCAGAATCGTCTTTGCGCGAAGAAGCAGCTTCTTCGTCTCCGGGAGCCGGAGAGAGCGGCAACTTCGCAAAGGTGATGAAACAAGCTGTACAACACTGCGATTGTGTGCGCAGCTTGCCAACTGAGAGAAAACAGTACCTGATCACTCTCCTGCCTTTTCTATTCACATGAACATTCGATTGCAAGCTGTTTTGGACAACTTTCTTTCTCTTCTTGCAAAACACTCGGCAGACATCCGTGCAGCCTCTAGAACACGATGGGAGATGTTTTTTGTGCTGGCAGAGTTTCTCCTTGCCAGACAGAGTGGAAAAGCTTTTTGCTAAAATGTAGACGAGAAGAGAGGCTAAAGACGAAGGTACGGTGCTCTGCAGAGCTAAGCACCGCTCCCGGACGTCTTTAGGAAGAAGGCGGACACCGCAGAGCACTGTGAGCGGCAGAATCGTCTTTGCGCGAAGAAGCAGCTTCTTCGTCTCCGGGAGCCGGAGAGAGCGGCAGCTTCGCAAAGGTGATGAAACAAGCTGTACAACACTGCGATTGTGTGCGCAGCTTGCCAAGTGAGAGAAAACAGTACCTGACCACTCTCCTGCCTTTTTTATTCACATGAATATTCGATTGCAAGCTGTTTTAGACAACTTTCTTTCTCTTCTTGCAAAACACTCGGCAGACCTCTGTGCAGCCTCTAGAACACGATGGGAGATGTTTTCTGTGCTGGCACAGTTTCTCCTTGCCAGACAGAGTGAAAAGCTTTTCGCTAAGATGTAGACGAGAAGAGAGGCTAAAGACGAAGGTACGGTGCTCTGCAGAGCTAAGCACCGCTCCCGGGCGTCTCTCGGCAGAAGGCGCACACCGCAGAGCACTGTGAGCGGCAGAATCGTCTTTGCGCGAAGAAGCAGCTTCTTCGTCTCCGGGAGCCGGAGAGAGCGGCAGCTTCGCAAAGGTGATGAAACAAGCTGTACAACACTGCGATTGTGTGCGCAGCTTGCCAACTGAGAGAAAACAGTTCCTGACCACTCTCCTGCATTTTTTATTCACATGAACATTCGATTGCAAGCTGTTTTGGACAACTTTCTTTCTCTTCTTGAAAAACACTCGGCAGACCTGTGTGCAGCCTCCAGAACACGATAGGAGATGTTTTCTGTGCTGGCACAGTATCTCCTTGCCAGACAGAGTGGAAAAGCTTTTTGCTAAGATGTAGACGAGAAGAGAGGCTAAAGACGAAGGTACGGTGCTCTGCAGAGCTAAGCACCGCTCCCGGACCTCTTTCGGCAGAAGTCGCACACCGCAGAGCACTGTGAGCGGCAGAATCGTCTTTGCGCGAAGAAGCAGCTTCTTCGTCTCCGGGAGCCGGAGAGAGCGGCAACTTCGCAAAGGTGATGAAACAAGCTGTACAACACTGCGATTGTGTGCGCAGCTTGCCAACTGAGAGAAAACAGTACCTGACCACTCTCCTGCCTTTTCTATTCACATGAACATTCGATTGCAAGCTGTTTTGGACAACTTTCTTTCTCTTCTTGCAAAACACTCGGCAGACCTCCGTGCAGCCTCTAGAACACGATGGGAGATGTTTTTTGTGCTGGCAAAGTTTCTCCTTGCCAGACAGAGTGGAAAAGCTTTTTGCTAAGATGTAGACGAGAAGAGAGGCTAAAGACGAAGGTACGGTGCTCTGCAGAGCTAAGCACCGCTCCCGGACCTCTTTCGGCAGAAGGCGCACACCGCAGAGCACTGTGAGCGGCAGAATCGTCTTTGCGCGAAGAAGCAGCTTCTTCGTCTCCGGGAGCCGGAGAGAGCGGCAGCTTCGCAAAGGTGATGAAACAAGCTGTACAACAGTGCGATTGTGTGCGCAGCTTGTCAACTGAGAGAAAACAGTACCTGACCACTCTCCTGCCTTTTGTAATCACATGAACATTCGACTGCAAGCTGTTTTGGACAACTTTCTTTCTCTTCTTGCAAAACACTCGGCAGACCTCCGTGCAGCCTCTAGAACACGATGGGAGATGTTTTTTGTGCTGGCACAGTTTCTCCTTGCCAGACAGAGTGGAAAAGCTTTTTGCTAAGATGTAGACGAGAAGAGAGGCTAAAGACGAAGGCACGGTGCTCTGCAGAGCTAAGCACCGCTCCCGGACCTCTTTCGGCAGAAGGCGCACACCGCAGTGCACTGTGAGCGGCAGAATCGTCTTTGCGCGAAGAAGCAGCTTCTTCGTCTCCGGGAGCCGGAGAGAGCGGCACCTTCGCAAAGGTGATGAAACAAGCTGTACAACACTGCGATTGTGTGCGCAGCTTGCCAACTGAGAGAAAACAGTACCTGACCACTCTCCTGCCTTTTCTATTCACATGAACATTCGATTGGAAGCTGTTTTGGACAACTTTCTTTCTCTTCTTGCAAAACACTCGGCAGACCTCCGTGCAGCCTCTAGAACACGATGGGAGATGTTTTCTGTGCTGGCACAGTTTCTCCTTGCCAGACAGAGTGGAAAAGCTTTTTGCTAAGATGTAGACGAGAAGAGAGGCTAAAGACGAAGGTACGGTGCTCTGCAGAGCTATGCACCGCTCCCGGTCGTCTGTCGGCAGAAGGCGCACACCGCAGAGCACTGTGAGCGGCAGAATCGTCTTTGCGCGAAGAAGCAGCTTCTTCGTCTCCAGGAGGCGGAGAGAGCGGCAACTTGGAAAAGGTGATGAAACAAGCTGTACAACACTGCGATTGTGTGCGCAGCTTGCCAACTGAGAGAAAACAGTACCTGACCACTCTCCTGCCTTTTCTATTCACATGAACATTCGATTGCAAGCTGTTTTGGACAACTTTCTTTCTCTTCTTGCAAAACACTCGGCACACCTCCGTGCAGCCTCTAGAACACGATGGGAGATGTTTTTTGTGCTGGCACAGTTTCTCCTTGCCAGAAAGAGTGGAAAAGCTTTTTGCTAAGATGTAGACGAGAAGAGAGGCTAAAGACGAAGGTACGGTGCTCTGCAGAGCTAAGCACCGCTCCCGGACGTCTCTCGGCAGAAGGCGCACACCGCAGTGCACTGTGAGCGGCAGAATCGTCTTTGCGCGAAGAAGCAGCTTCTTCGTCTCCGGGTGCCGGAGAGAGCGGCAACTTGGCAAAGGTGATGAAACAAGCTGTACAACACTGCGATTGTGTGCGCAGTTTGCCAACTGAGAGAAAACAGTACCTGACCACTCTCCTGCCTTTTCTATTCACATGAACATTCGATTGCAAGCTCTTTTGGACAACTTTCCTTCTCTTCTTGCAAAACACTCGGCAGACCTCCGTGCAGCTTCTAGAACACGATGGGAGATGTTTTCTGTGCTGGCACAGTTTCTCCTTGCCAGACAGAGTGGAAAAGCTTTTTGCTAAGATGTAGACGAGAAGAGAGGCTAAAGACGAAGGCACGGTGCTCTGCAGAGCTTAACACAGCACCCGGGCCTCTTTCGGCCGAAGACACACACCGCAGAGCACTGTGAGCGGCAGAATCGTCTTTGCGCGAAGAAGCAGCTTCTTCGTCTCCGGGAGCCGGAGAGAGCGGCAACTTGGCAAAGGTGATGAAACAAGCTGTACAACACTGCGATTGTGTGCGCAGCTTGCCAAGTGAGAGAAAACAGTACCTGACCACTCTCCTGCCTTTTCTATTCACATGAACATTCGATTGCAAGCTGTTTTGGACAACTTTCTTTCTCTTCTTGCAAAACACTCGGCAGACCTCCGTGCAGCTTCTAGAACACGATAGGAGATGTTTTCTGTGCTGGCACAGAATCTCCTTGCCAGACAGAGTGGAAAAGCTTTTTGCTAAGATGTAGACGAGAAGAGAGGCTAAAGACGAAGGTACGGTGCTCTGCAGAGCTAAGCACCGCTCCCGGACCTCTTTCGGCCGAAGGCGCACACCGCAGAGCACTGTGAGCGGCAGAATCGTCTTTGCGCGAAGAAGCAGCTTCTTCGTCTCCGGGAGCCGGAGAGAGCGGCAGCTTCGCAAAGGTGATGAAACAAGCTGTACAACAGTGCGATTGTGTGCGCAGCTTGTCAACTGAGAGAAAACAGTACCTGACCACTCTCCTGCCTTTTGTAATCACATGAACATTCGACTGCAAGCTGTTTTGGACAACTTTCCTTCTCTTCTTGCAAAACACTCGGCAGACCTCCGTGCAGCGTCTAGAACACGATGGGAGATGTTTTTTGTGCTGGCACAGTTTCTCCTTGCCAGACAGAGTGGAAAAGCTTTTTGCTAAGATGTAGACGAGAAGAGAGGCTAAAGACGAAGGCACGGTGCTCTGCAGAGCTAAGCACCGCTCCCGGACCTCTTTCGGCAGAAGGCGCACACCGCAGTGCACAGTGAGCGGCAGAATCGTCTTTGCGCGAAGAAGCAGCTTCTTCGTCTCCGGGAGCCGGAGAGAGCGGCACCTTCGCAAAGGTGATGAAACAAGCTGTACAACACTGCGATTGTGTGCGCAGCTTGCCAACTGAGAGAAAACAGTACCTGACCACTCTCCTGCCTTTTCTATTCACATGAACATTCGATTGGAAGCTGTTTTGGACAACTTTCTTTCTCTTCTTGCAAAACACTCGGCAGACCTCCGTGCAGCCTCTAGAACACGATGGGAGATGTTTTCTGTGCTGGCACAGTTTCTCCTTGCCAGACAGAGTGGAAAAGCTTTTTGCTAAGATGTAGACGAGAAGAGAGGCTAAAGACGAAGGTACGGTGCTCTGCAGAGCTATGCACCGCTCCCGGTCGTCTGTCGGCAGAAGGCGCACACCGCAGAGCACTGTGAGCGGCAGAATCGTCTTTGCGCGAAGAAGCAGCTTCTTCGTCTCCAGGAGGCGGAGAGAGCGGCAACTTGGAAAAGGTGATGAAACAAGCTGTACAACACTGCGATTGTGTGCGCAGCTTGCCAACTGAGAGAAAACAGTACCTGACCACTCTCCTGCCTTTTCTATTCACATGAACATTCGATTGCAAGCTGTTTTGGACAACTTTCTTTCTCTTCTTGCAAAACATTCGGCACACCTCCGTGCAGCCTCTAGAACACGATGGGAGATGTTTTTTGTGCTGGCACAGTTTCTCCTTGCCAGAAAGAGTGGAAAAGCTTTTTGCTAAGATGTAGACGAGAAGAGAGGCTAAAGACGAAGGTACGGTGCTCTGCAGAGCTAAGCACCGCTCCCGGACGTCTCTCGGCAGAAGGCGCACACCGCAGTGCACTGTGAGCGGCAGAATCGTCTTTGCGCGAAGAAGCAGCTTCTTCGTCTCCGGGTGCCGGAGAGAGCGGCAACTTGGCAAAGGTGATGAAACAAGCTGTACAACACTGCGATTGTGTGCGCAGTTTGCCAACTGAGAGAAAACAGTACCTGACCACTCTCCTGCCTTTTCTATTCACATGAACATTCGATTGCAAGCTCTTTTGGACAACTTTCCTTCTCTTCTTGCAAAACACTCGGCAGACCTCCGTGCAGCTTCTAGAACACGATGGGAGATGTTTTCTGTGCTGGCACAGTTTCTCCTTGCCAGACAGAGTGGAAAAGCTTTTTGCTAAGATGTAGACGAGAAGAGAGGCTAAAGACGAAGGCACGGTGCTCTGCAGAGCTTAACACAGCACCCGGGCCTCTTTCGGCCGAAGACACACACCGCAGAGCACTGTGAGCGGCAGAATCGTCTTTGCGCGAAGAAGCAGCTTCTTCGTCTCCGGGAGCCGGAGAGAGCGGCAACTTGGCAAAGGTGATGAAACAAGCTGTACAACACTGCGATTGTGTGCGCAGCTTGCCAACTGAGAGAAAACAGTACCTGACCACTCTCCTGCCTTTTCTATTCACATGAACATTCGATTGCAAGCTGTTTTGGACAACTTTCTTTCTCTTCTTGCAAAACACTCGGCAGACCTCCGTGCAGCTTCTAGAACACGATAGGAGATGTTTTCTGTGCTGGCACAGTATCTCCTTGCCAGACAGAGTGGAAAAGCTTTTTGCTAAGATGTAGACGAGAAGAGAGGCTAAAGACGAAGGTACGGTGCTCTGCAGAGCTAAGCACCGCTCCCGGGCGTCTCTCGGCAGATTGCGCACTCCGCAGAGCACTGTGAGCGGCAGAATCGTCTTTGCGCGAAGAAGCAGCTTCTTCGTCTCCGGGAGCCGGAGAGAGCGGCAGCTTCGCAAAGGTGATGAAACAAGCTGTACAACACTGCGATTGTGTGCGCAGCTTGCCAAGTGAGAGAAAACAGTACCTGACCACTCTCCTGCCTTTTGTAATCACATGAACATTCGATTGGAAGCTGTTTTGGACAACTTTCTTTCTCTTCTTGCAAAACACTCGGCAGACCTCCGTGCAGCTTCTAGAACACGATGGGAGATGTTTTCTGTGCTGGCACAGTTTCTCCTTGCCAGACAGAGTGGAAAAGCTTTTTGCTAAGATGTAGACGAGAAGAGAGGCTAAAGACGAAGGCACGGTGCTCTGCAGAGCTTAACACAGCACCCGGGCCACTTTCGGCCGAAGACACACACCGCAGATCACAGTGAGCGGCAGAATCGTCTTTGCGCGAAGAAGCAGCTTCTTCGTCTCCGGGAGCAGGAGAGAGCGGCAGCTTCGCAAAGGTGATGAAACAAGCTGTACAACACTGCGATTGTGTGCGCAGCCTGCCAACTGAGAGAAAACAGTACCTGACCACTCTCCTGCCTTTTCTATTCACAGGAACATTCGATTGCAAGCTGTTTTGGACAACTTTCTTTCTCTTCTTGCAAAACACTCGGCAGACCTCCGTGCAGCCTCTAGAACACGATGGGAGATGTTTTTTGTGCTGGCACAGTTTCTCCTTGCCAGACAGAGTGGAAAAGCTTTTTGCTAAGATGTAGACGAGAAGAGGGGCTAAAGACGAAGGTACGGTGCTCTGCAGAACTAAGCACCGCTCCCGGACCTCTTTCCGCAGAAGGCGCACACCGCAGAGCACTGTGAGCGGCAGAATCGTCTTTGCGCGAAGAAGCAGCTTCTTCGTCTCCGGGAGCCGGAGAGAGCGGCAACTTCGCAAAGGTGATGAAACAAGCTGTACAACACTGCGATTGTGTGCGCAGCTTGCCAAGTGAGAGAAAACAGTACCTGACCACTCTCCTGCCTTTTTTATTCACATGAACATTCGATTGGAAGCTGTTTTGGACAACTTTCCTTCTCTTCTTGCAAAACACTCGGCAGACCTGTGAGCAGCGTGTAGAACACGATGGGAGATGTTTTCTGTGCTGGCACAGTTTCTCCTTCCCAGACAGAGTGGAAAAGCTTTTTGCTAAGATGTAGACGAGAAGAGAGGCTAAAGACGAAGGTACGGTGCTCTGCAGAGCTAAGCACCGCTCCCGGACCTCTTTCGGCAGAAGTCGCACACCGCAGAGCACTGTGAGCGGCAGAATCGTCTTTGCGCGAAGAAGCAGCTTCTTCGTCTCCGGGAGCCGGAGAGAGCGGCAGCTTCGCAAAGGTGATGAAACAAGCTGTACAACAGTGCGATTGTGTGCGCAGCTTGCCAACTGAGAGAAAACAGTACCTGACCACTCTCCTGCCTTTTATATTCACATGAACATTCGATTGCAAACTGTTTTGGACAACTTTCTTTCTCTTCTTGCAAAACACTCGGCAGACCTCCGTGCAGCCTCTAGAACACGATGGGAGATGTTTTCTGTGCTGGCACAGTTTCTCCTTGCCAGACAGAGTGGAAAAGCTTTTTGCTAAGATGTAGACGAGAAGAGAGGCTAAAGACGAAGGTACGGTGCTCTGCAGAGCTAAGCACAGCTCCCGGACCTCTTTCGGGAGAAGACACACAGTGCAGAGCACAGTGAGCGGCAGAATCGTCTTTGCGCGAAGAAGCAGCTTCTTCGTCTCCGGGAGCCGGAGAGAGCGGCAACTTCGCAAAGGTGATGAAACAAGCTGTACAACACTGCGATTGTGTGCGCAGCTTGCCAACTGAGAGAAAACAGTACCTGACCACTCTCCTGCCTTTTCTATTCACATGAACATTCGATTGCAAGCTGTTTTGGACAACTTTCTTTCTCTTCTTGCAAAACACTCGGCAGACATCCGTGCAGCCTCTAGAACACGATGGGAGATGTTTTTTGTGCTGGCAGAGTTTCTCCTTGCCAGACAGAGTGGAAAAGCTTTTTGCTAAAATGTAGACGAGAAGAGAGGCTAAAGACGAAGGTACGGTGCTCTGCAGAGCTAAGCACCGCTCCCGGACGTCTTTAGGCAGAAGGCGGACACCGCAGAGCACTGTGAGCGGCAGAATCGTCTTTGCGCGAAGAAGCAGCTTCTTCGTCTCCGGGAGCCGGAGAGAGCGGCAACTTCGCAAAGGTGATGAAACAAGCTGTACAACACTGCGATTGTGTGCGCAGCTTGCCAACTGAGAGAAAACAGTACCTGACCACTCTCCTGCCTTTTTTATTCACATGAACATTCGATTGCAATTTGTTTTAGACAACTTTCTTTCTCTTCTTGCAAAACACTCGGCAGACCTGTGTGCAGCCTCTAGAACACGATGGGAGATGTTTTCTGTGCTGGCACAGTTTCTCCTTGCCAGACAGAGTGAAAAGCTTTTCGCTAAGATGTAGACGAGAAGAGAGGCTAAAGACGAAGGTACGGTGCTCTGCAGAGCTAAGCACCGCTCCCGGGCGTCTCTCGGCAGAAGGCGCACACCGCAGAGCACTGTGAGCGGCAGAATCGTCTTTGCGCGAAGAAGCAGCTTCTTCGTCTCCGGGAGCCGGAGAGAGCGGCAGCTTCGCAAAGGTGATGAAACAAGCTGTACAACACTGCGATTGTGTGCGCAGCTTGCCAACTGAGAGAAAACAGTACCTGACCACTCTCCTGCATTTTTTATTCACATGAACATTCGATTGCAAGCTGTTTTGGACAACTTTCTTTCTCTTCTTGAAAAACACTCGGCAGACCTGTGTGCAGCCTCTAGAACACGATAGGAGATGTTTTCTGTGCTGGCACAGTATCTCCTTGCCAGACAGAGTGGAAAAGCTTTTTGCTAAGATGTAGACGAGAAGAGAGGCTAAAGACGAAGGTACGGTGCTCTGCAGAGCTAAGCACCGCTCCCGGACCTCTTTCGGCAGAAGTCGCACACCGCAGAGCACTGTGAGCGGCAGAATCGTCTTTGCGCGAAGAAGCAGCTTCTTCGTCTCCGGGAGCCGGAGAGAGCGGCAACTTCGCAAAGGTGATGAAACAAGCTGTACAACACTGCGATTGTGTGCGCAGCTTGCCAACTGAGAGAAAACAGTACCTGACCACTCTCCTGCCTTTTCTATTCACATGAACATTCGATTGCAAGCTGTTTTGGACAACTTTCTTTCTCTTCTTGCAAAACACTCGGCACACCTCCGTGCAGCCTCTAGAACACGATGGGAGATGTTTTTTGTGCTGGCAAAGTTTCTCCTTGCCAGACAGAGTGGAAAAGCTTTTTGCTAAGATGTAGACGAGAAGAGAGGCTAAAGACGAAGGTACGGTGCTCTGCAGAGCTAAGCACCGCTCCCGGACCTCTTTCGGCAGAAGGCGCACACCGCAGAGCACTGTGAGCGGCAGAATCGTCTTTGCGCGAAGAAGCAGCTTCTTCGTCTCCGGGAGCCGGAGAGAGCGGCAGCTTCGCAAAGGTGATGAAACAAGCTGTACAACAGTGCGATTGTGTGCGCAGCTTGTCAACTGAGAGAAAACAGTACCTGACCACTCTCCTGCCTTTTGTAATCACATGAACATTCGACTGCAAGCTGTTTTGGACAACTTTCTTTCTCTTCTTGCAAAACACTCGGCAGACCTCCGTGCAGCCTCTAGAACACGATGGGAGATGTTTTTTGTGCTGGCACAGTTTCTCCTTGCCAGACAGAGTGGAAAAGCTTTTTGCTAAGATGTAGACGAGAAGAGAGGCTAAAGACGAAGGCACGGTGATCTGCAGAGCTAAGCACCGCTCCCGGACCTCTTTCGGCAGAAGGCGCACACCGCAGTGCACTGTGAGCGGCAGAATCGTCTTTGCGCGAAGAAGCAGCTTCTTCGTCTCCGGGAGCCGGAGAGAGCGGCACCTTCGCAAAGGTGATGAAACAAGCTGTACAACACTGCGATTGTGTGCGCAGCTTGCCAACTGAGAGAAAACAGTACCTGACCACTCTCCTGCCTTTTCTATTCACATGAACATTCGATTGCAAGCTGTTTTGGACAACTTTCTTTCTCTTCTTGCAAAACACTCGGCAGACCTCCGTGCAGCCTCTAGAACACGATGGGAGATGTTTTCTGTGCTGGCACAGTTTCTCCTTGCCAGACAGAGTGGAAAAGCTTTTTGCTAAGATGTAGACGAGAAGAGAGGCTAAAGACGAAGGTACGGTGCTCTGCAGAGCTATGCACCGCTCCCGGTCGTCTGTCGGCAGAAGGCGCACACCGCAGAGCACTGTGAGCGGCAGAATCGTCTTTGCGCGAAGAAGCAGCTTCTTCGTCTCCAGGAGGCGGAGAGAGCGGCAACTTGGAAAAGGTGATGAAACAAGCTGTACAACACTGCGATTGTGTGCGCAGCTTGCCAACTGAGAGAAAACAGTACCTGACCACTCTCCTGCCTTTTCTATTCACATGAACATTCGATTGCAAGCTGTTTTGGACAACTTTCTTTCTCTTCTTGCAAAACACTCGGCACACCTCCGTGCAGCCTCTAGAACACGATGGGAGATGTTTTTTGTGCTGGCACAGTTTCTCCTTGCCAGAAAGAGTGGAAAAGCTTTTTGCTAAGATGTAGACGAGAAGAGAGGCTAAAGACGAAGGTACGGTGCTCTGCAGAGCTAAGCACCGCTCCCGGACGTCTCTCGGCAGAAGGCGCACACCGCAGTGCACTGTGAGCGGCAGAATCGTCTTTGCGCGAAGAAGCAGCTTCTTCGTCTCCGGGTGCCGGAGAGAGCGGCAACTTGGCAAAGGTGATGAAACAAGCTGTACAACACTGCGATTGTGTGCGCAGTTTGCCAACTGAGAGAAAACAGTACCTGACCACTCTCCTGCCTTTTCTATTCACATGAACATTCGATTGCAAGCTCTTTTGGACAACTTTCCTTCTCTTCTTGCAAAACACTCGGCAGACCTCCGTGCAGCTTCTAGAACACGATGGGAGATGTTTTCTGTGCTGGCACAGTTTCTCCTTGCCAGACAGAGTGGAAAAGCTTTTTGCTAAGATGTAGACGAGAAGAGAGGCTAAAGACGAAGGCACGGTGCTCTGCAGAGCTTAACACAGCACCCGGGCCTCTTTCGGCCGAAGACACACACCGCAGAGCACTGTGAGCGGCAGAATCGTCTTTGCGCGAAGAAGCAGCTTCTTCGTCTCCGGGAGCCGGAGAGAGCGGCAACTTGGCAAAGGTGATGAAACAAGCTGTACAACACTGCGATTGTGTGCGCAGCTTGCCAAGTGAGAGAAAACAGTACCTGACCACTCTCCTGCCTTTTCTATTCACATGAACATTCGATTGCAAGCTGTTTTGGACAACTTTCTTTCTCTTCTTGCAAAACACTCGGCAGACCTCCGTGCAGCTTCTAGAACACGATGGGAGATGTTTTCTGTGCTGGCACAGTATCTCCTTGCCAGACAGAGTGGAAAAGCTTTTTGCTAAGATGTAGACGAGAAGAGAGGCTAAAGACGAAGGTACGGTGCTCTGCAGAGCTAAGCACCGCTCCCGGGCGTCTCTCGGCAGATTGCGCACATCGCAGAGCACTGTGAGCGGCAGAATCGTCTTTGCGCGAAGAAGCAGCTTCTTCGTCTCCGGGAGCCGGAGAGAGCGGCAGCTTCGCAAAGGTGATGAAACAAGCTGTACAACACTGCGATTGTGTACGCAGCTTGCCAACTGAGAGAAAACAGTACCTGACCACTCTCCTGCCTTTTGTAATCACATGAACATTCGATTGGAAGCTGTTTTGGACAACTTTCTTTCTCTTCTTGCAAAACACTCGGCAGACCTCCGTGCAGCTTCTAGAACACGATGGGAGATGTTTTCTGTGCTGGCACAGTTTCTCCTTGCCAGACAGAGTGGAAAAGCTTTTTGCTAAGATGTAGACGAGAAGAGAGGCTAAAGACGAAGGCACGGTGCTCTGCAGAGCTTAACACAGCACCCGGGCCACTTTCGGCCGAAGACACACACCGCAGATCACAGTGAGCGGCAGAATCGTCTTTGCGCGAAGAAGCAGCTTCTTCGTCTCCGGGAGCAGGAGAGAGCGGCAGCTTCGCAAAGGTGATGAAACAAGCTGTACAACACTGCGATTGTGTGCGCAGCTTGCCAACTGAGAGAAAACAGTACCTGACCACTCTCCTGCCTTTTCTATTCACAGGAACATTCGATTGCAAGCTGTTTTGGACAACTTTCTTTCTCTTCTTGCAAAACACTCGGCAGACCTCCGTGCAGCCTCTAGAACACGATGGGAGATGTTTTTTGTGCTGGCACAGTTTCTCCTTGCCAGACAGAGTGGAAAAGCTTTTTGCTAAGATGTAGACGAGAAGAGGGGCTAAAGACGAAGGTACGGTGCTCTGCAGAACTAAGCACCGTTCCCGGACCTCTTTCCGCAGAAGGCGCACACCGCAGAGCACTGTGAGCGGCAGAATCGTCTTTGCGCGAAGAAGCAGCTTCTTCGTCTCCGGGAGCCGGAGAGAGCGGCAACTTCGCAAAGGTGATGAAACAAGCTGTACAACACTGCGATTGTGTGCGCAGCTTGCCAAGTGAGAGAAAACAGTACCTGACCACTCTCCTGACTTTTTTATTCACATGAACATTCGATTGGAAGCTGTTTTGGACAACTTTCTTTCTCTTCTTGCAAAACACTCGGCAGACCTGTGTGCAGCCTCTAGAACACGATGGGAGATGTTTTCTGTGCTGGCACAGTTTCTCCTTGCCAGACAGAGTGGAAAAGCTTTTTGCTAAGATGTAGACGAGAAGAGAGGCTAAAGACGAAGGTACGGTGCTGTGCAGAACTAAGCACCGCTCCCGGACCGCTTACAGCAGAAGGCGCACACCGCAGAGCACTGTGAGCGGCAGAATCGTCTTTGCGCGAAGAAGCAGCTTCTTCGTCTCCGGGAGCCGGAGAGAGCGGCCACTTCGCAAAGGTGATGAAACAAGCTGTACAACACTGCGATTGTGTGCGCAGCTTGCCAACTGAGAGAAAACAGTACCTGACCACTCTCCTGCCTTTTCTATTCACATGAACATTCGATTGCAAGCTGTTTTGGACAACTTTCTTTCTCTTCTTGCAAAATACTCGGCTGACCTCCGTGCAGCCTCTAGAACACGATGGAGATGTTTTTTGTGCTGGCACAGTTTCTCCTTGCCAGACAGAGTGGAAAAGCTTTTTGCTAAGATGTAGACGAGAAGAGAAGCTAAAGAAGCAGGTATGGTGCTCTGCAGAGCTAAGCACAGCTCCCGGGACTCTTTCGGCAGAAGCCGCACACCGCAGAGCACTGTGAGCGGCAGAATCGTCTTTGCGCGAAGAAGCAGCTTCTTCGTCTCCGGGAGCCGGAGAGAGCGGCAACTTCGCAAAGGTGATGAAACAAGCTGTACAACACTGCGATTGTGTGCGCAGCTTGCCAACTGAGAGAAAACAGTACCTGACCACTCTCCTGCCTTTTCTATTCACATGAACATTCGATTGCAAGCTGTTTTGGACAACTTTCTTTCTCTTCTTGCAAAACACTCGGCAGACCTGTGTGCAGCGTCTAGAACACGATGGGAGATGTTTTCTGTGCTGGCACAGTTTCTCCTTGCCAGACAGAGTGAAAAGATTTTGCTAAGATGTAGATGAGAAGAGAGGCTAAAGACGAACGTACGGTGCTCTGCAGAGCTAAGCACCGCTCCCTGACCTCTTTCGGCAGAAGGCGCACACCTCAGAGCACTGTGAGCGGCAGAATCGTCTTTGCGCGAAGAAGGAGCTTCTTCGTCTCCGGGAGCCGGAGAGAGCGGCAACTTCGCAAAGGTGATGAAACAAGCTGTACAACACTGCGATTGTGTGCGCAGCTTGCCAAGTGAGAGAAAACAGTACCTGACCACTCTCCTGCCTTTTCTATGCACATGAACATTCGATTGGAAGCTGTTTTGGACAACTTTCTTTCTCTTCTTGTAAAACACTCGGCAGACCTCCGTGCAGCCTCTAGAACACGATGGGAGATGATTTTTGTGCTGGCACAGTTTCTCCTTGCCAGACAGAGTGGAAAATCTTTTTGGTAAGATGTAGACTAGAAGAGAGGCTAACGACGAGTGTACGGTGCTCTGCAGAGCTTAACACAGCACCCTGGCCTCTTTCGGCCGAAGACACACACCGCAGAGCACTGTGAGCGGTAGAATCGTCTTTGCGCGAAGAAGCAGCTTCTTCGTCGCCAGGAGCCGGAGAGAGCGGCAACTTGGCAAAGGTGATGAAACAAGCTGTACAACACTGCGATTGTGTGCGCAGCTTGCCAACTGAGAGAAAACAGTACCTGACCACTCTCCTGCCTTTTCTATTCACATGAACATTCGATTGCAAGCTGTTTTGGACAACTTTCTTTCTCTTCTTGTGAAACACTCGGCAGACCTGTGTGCAGCGTCTAGAACACGATGGGAGATGTTTTCTGTGCTGGCACAGTTTCTCCTTGCCAGACAGAGTGGAAAAGCTTTTTGCTAAGATGTAGACGAGAAGAGAGGCTAAAGACGAAGATACGGTGCTCTGCAGAGCTAAGCACCGCTCCCGGACGTCTTTCGGCAGAAGGCGCACACCGCAGAGCACAGTGAGCGGCAGAATCGTCTTTGCGCGAAGAAGCAGCTTCTTCGTCTCCGGGAGCCGGAGAGAGCGGCAGCTTCGCAAAGGTGATGAAACAAGCTGTACAACACTGCGATTGTGTGCGCAGCTTGCCAACTGAGAGAAAAAAGTACCTGACCACTCTCCTGCCTTTTCTATTCACATGAATATTCGATTGCAAGCTGTTTTGGACAACTTTCTTTCTCTTCTTGAAAAATACTCGGCAGACCTGTGTGCAGCCTCTAGAACACGATGGAGATGTTTTTTGTGCTGGCACAGTTTCTCCTTGCCAGACAGAGTGGAAAAGCTTTTTGCTAAGATGTAGACGAGAAGAGAAGCTAAAGAAGCAGGTATGGTGCTCTGCAGAGCTAAGCACAGCTCCCGGGCCACTTTCGGCAGAAGCCGCACACCGCAGAGCACTGTGAGCGGCAGAATCGTCTTTGCGCGAAGAAGCAGCTTCTTCGTCTCCGGGAGCCGGAGAGAGCGGCAACTTCGCAAAGGTGATGAAACAAGCTGTACAACACTGCGATTGTGTGCGCAGCTTGCCAACTGAAAGAAAACAGTACCTGACCACTCTCCTGCCTTTTCTATTCACATGAACATTCGATTGCAAGCTGTTTTGGACAACTTTCCTTCTCTTTTTGCAAAACACTCGGCAGACCTGTGTGCAGCGTCTAGAACACGATGGGAGATGTTTTCTGTGCTGGCACAGTTTCTCCTTGCCAGACAGAGTGAAAAGCTTTTTGCTAAGATGTAGACGAGAAGAGAGGCTAAAGACGAAGGTACGGTGCTCTGCAGAGCTAAGCACCGCTCCCGGACCTCTTTCGGCAGAAGGCGCACACCGCAGAGCACAGTGAGCGGCAGAATGGTCTTTGCGCGAAGAAGCAGCTTCTTCGTCTCCGGGAGCCGGAGAGAGCGGCAACTTCGCAAAGGTGATGAAACAAGCTGTACAACACTGCGATTGTGTGCGCAGCTTGCCAAGTGAGAGAAAACAGTACCTGACCACTCTCCTGCCTTTTCTATTCACATGAACATTCGATTGCAAGCTGTTTTGGACAACTTTCTTTCTCTTCTTGTAAAACACTCGGCAGACCTCCGTGCAGCCTCTAGAAAACGATGGGAGATGATTTTTGTGCTGGCACAGTTTCTCCTTGCCAGACAGAGTGGAAAAGCTTTTTGCTAAGATGTAGACTAGAAGAGAGGCTAAAGACGAGTGTACGGTGCTCTGCAGAGCTTAACACAGCACCCTGGCCTCTTTCGGCCGAAGACACACACCGCAGAGCACTGTGAGCGGTAGAATCGTCTTTGCGCGAAGAAGCAGCTTCTTCGTCGCCAGGAGCCGGAGAGAGCAGCAACTTGGCAAAGGTGATGAAACAACCTGTACAACACTGCGATTGTGTGCGCAGCTTGCCAACTGAGAGAAAACAGTACCCGACCACTCTCCTGCCTTTTCTATTCACATGAACATTCGATTGCAAGCTGTTTTGGACAACTTTCCTTCTCTTCTTGCAAAACACTCGGCAGACCTGTGTGCAGCCTCTAGAACACGATAGGAGATGTTTTCAGTGCTGGCACAGTTTCTCCTTGCCAGACAGAGTGGAAAAGCTTTTTGCTAAGATGTAGACGAGAAGAGAGGCTAAAGACGAAGGTACGGTGCTCTGCAGAGCTAAGCACCGCTCCCGGACCTCTTTCGGCAGAAGGCGCACACCGCAGAGCACAGTGAGCGGCAGAATCGTCTTTGCGCGAAGAAGCAGCTTCTTCGTCTCCGGGAGCCGGAGAGAGCGGCAGCTTCGCAAAGGTGATGAAACAAGCTGTACAACACTGCGATTGTGTGCGCAGCTTGCCAACTGAGAGAAAACAGTACCTGACCACTCTCCTGCCTTTTCTATTCACATGAACATTCGATTGCAAGCTGTTTTGGACAACTTTCTTTCTCTTCTTGAAAAATACTCGGCAGACCTGTGTGCAGCCTCTAGAACACGATGGAGATGTTTTTTGTGCTGGCACAGTTTCTCCTTGCCAGACAGAGTGGAAAAGATTTTTGCTAAGATGTAGACGAGAAGAGAAGCTAAAGAAGCAGGTATGGTGCTCTGCAGAGCTAAGCACAGCTCCCGGGCCACTTTCGGCAGAAGCCGCACACCGCAGAGCACTGTGAGCGGCAGAATCGTCTTTGCGCGAAGAAGCAGCTTCTTCGTCTCCGGGAGCCGGAGAGAGCGGCAACTTCGCAAAGGTGATGAAACAAGCTGTACAACACTGCGATTGTGTGCGCAGCTTGCCAACTGAAAGAAAACAGTACCTGACCACTCTCCTGCCTTTTCTATTCACATGAACATTCGATTGCAAGCTGTTTTGGACAACTTTCCTTCTCTTTTTGCAAAACACTCGGCAGACCTGTGTGCAGCGTCTAGAACACGATGGGAGATGTTTTCTGTGCTGGCACAGTTTCTCCTTGCCAGACAGAGTGAAAAGCTTTTTGCTAAGATGTAGACGAGAAGAGAGGCTAAAGACGAAGGTACGGTGCTCTGCAGAGCTAAGCACCGCTCCCGGACCTCTTTCGGCAGAAGGCGCACACCGCAGAGCACAGTGAGCGGCAGAATGGTCTTTGCGCGAAGAAGCAGCTTCTTCGTCTCCGGGAGCCGGAGAGAGCGGCAACTTCGCAAAGGTGATGAAACAAGCTGTACAACACTGCGATTGTGTGCGCAGCTTGCCAAGTGAGAGAAAACAGTACCTGACCACTCTCCTGCCTTTTCTATTCACATGAACATTCGATTGCAAGCTGTTTTGGACAACTTTCTTTCTCTTCTTGTAAAACACTCGGCAGACCTCCGTGCAGCCTCTAGAAAACGATGGGAGATGATTTTTGTGCTGGCACAGTTTCTCCTTGCCAGACAGAGTGGAAAAGCTTTTTGCTAAGATGTAGACTAGAAGAGAGGCTAAAGACGAGTGTACGGTGCTCTGCAGAGCTTAACACAGCACCCTGGCCTCTTTCGGCCGAAGACACACACCGCAGAGCACTGTGAGCGGTAGAATCGTCTTTGCGCGAAGAAGCAGCTTCTTCGTCGCCAGGAGCCGGAGAGAGCAGCAACTTGGCAAAGGTGATGAAACAACCTGTACAACACTGCGATTGTGTGCGCAGCTTGCCAACTGAGAGAAAACAGTACCCGACCACTCTCCTGCCTTTTCTATTCACATGAACATTCGATTGCAAGCTGTTTTGGACAACTTTCCTTCTCTTCTTGCAAAACACTCGGCAGACCTGTGTGCAGCCTCTAGAACACGATAGGAGATGTTTTCAGTGCTGGCACAGTATCTCCTTGCCAGACAGAGTGGAAAAGCTTTTTGCTAAGATGTAGACGAGAAGAGAGGCTAAAGACGAAGGTACGGTGCTCTGCAGAGCTAAGCACCGCTCCCGGACCTCTTTCGGCAGAAGGCGCACACCGCAGAGCACTGTGAGCTGCAGAATCGTCTTTGCGCGAAGAAGCAGCTTCTTCGTCTCCGGGAGCCGGAGAGAGCGGCAGCTTCGCAAAGGTGATGAAACAAGCTGTACAACACTGCGATTGTGTGCGCAGCTTGCCAACTGAGAGAAAACAGTACCTGACCACTCTCCTGCCTTTTCCATTCACATGAACATTCGATTGCAAGCTGTTTTGGACAACTTTCTTTCTCTTCTTGCAAAACACTCGGCACACCTCCGTGCAGCCTCTAGAACACGATGGGAGATGTTTTTTGTGCTGGCACAGTTTCTCCTTGCCAGACAGAGTGGAAAAGCTTTTTGCTAAGATGTAGACGAGAAGAGAGGCTAAAGAAGCAGGTATGGCGCTCTGCAGAGCTAAGCACAGCTCCCGGGCCTCTTTCGGCAGAAGCCGCACACCGCAGAGCACTGTGAGCGGCAGAATCGTCTTTGCGCGAAGAAGCAGCTTCTTCGTCTCCGGGAGCCGGAGAGAGCGGCAACTTCGCAAAGGTGATGAAACAAGCTGTACAACACTGCGATTGTGTGCGCAGCTTGCCAACTGAGAGAAAACAGTACCTGACCACTCTCCTGCCTTTTCTATTCACATGAACAGTCGATTGCAAGCTGTTTTGGACAACTTTCTTTCTCTTCTTGCAAAACACTCGGCAGACCTCCGTGCAGCGTCTAGAAAACGATGGGAGATGTTTTTTGTTCTGGCACAGTTTCTCCTTGCCAGACAGAGTGGAAAAGCTTTTTGCTAAGATGTAGACGAGAAGAGAGGCTAAAGAAGCAGGTATGGTGCTCTGCAGAGCTAAGCACAGCTCCCGGGCCTCTTTCGGCAGAAGGCGCACAGCGCAGAGCACTGTGAGCGGCAGAATCGTCTTTGCGCGAAGAAGCAGCTTCTTGGTCTCCGGGAGCCGGAGAGAGCGGCAACTTCGCAAAGGTGATGAAACAAGCTGTACAACACTGCGATTGTGTACGCAGCTTGCCAACTGATAGAAAAGAGTACCTGACCACTCTCCTGCCTTTTCTATTCACATGAACATTCGATTGCAAGCTGTTTTGGACAACTTTCTTTCTCTTCTTGCAAAACACACGGCAGACCTCCGTGCAGCTTCTAGAACACGATGGGAGATGTTTTCTGTGCTGGCACAGTTTCTCCTTGCCAGACAGAGTGGAAAAGCTTTTTGCTGAGATGTAGACGAGAAGAGAGGCTAAAGACGAATGTACGGTGCTCTGCAGAGCTTAACACAGCACCCGGGCCTCTTTCGGCCGAAGACACACACCGCAGAGCACTGTGAGCGGCAGAATCGTCTTTGCGCGAAGAAGCAGCTTCTTCGTCTCCGGGAGCCGGAGAGAGTGGCAACTTCGCAAAGGTGATGAAACAAGCTGTACAACACTGCGATTGTGTGCGCAGCTTGCCAAGTGAGAGAAAACAGTACCTGACCACTCTCCTGCCTTTTCTATTCACATGAACATTCGATTGCAAGCTGTTTTGGACAACTTTCTTTCTCTTCTTGCAAAACACTCGGCAGACCTGTGTGCTACTTCTAGAACACGATGGGAGATGTTTTCTGTGCTGGCACAGTTTCTCCTTGCCAGACAGAGTGGAAAAGCTTTTTGCTAAGATGTAGACGAGAAGAGAGGCTAAAGACGAAGGTACGGTGCTCTGCAGAGCTAAGCACCGCTCCCGGTCGTCTGTCGGCAGAAGGCGCACACCGCAGAGCACTGTGAGCGGCAGAATCGTCTTTGCGCGAAGAAGCAGCTTCTTCGTCTCCGGGAGCCGGAGAGAGCGGCACTTCGCAAAGGTGATGAAACAAGCTGTACAACACTGCGATTGTGTGCGCAGCTTGCCAACTGAGAGAAAACAGTACCTGACCACTCTCCTGCCTTTTCTATTCACATGAACATTCGATTGCAAGCTGTTTTGGACAACTTTCCTTCTCTTCTTGCAAAACACTCGGCAGACCTCCGTGCAGCCTCTAGAACATGATGGGAGATGTTTTCTGTGCTGGCACAGTTTCTCCTTGCCAGACACAGTGGAAAAGCTTTTTGCTAAGATGTAGACGAGACGAGAGGCTAAAGAAGCAGGTATGGTGCTCTGCAGAGCTAAGCACCGCTCCCGGACGTCTTTCGGCACAAGGCGCACACCGCAGAGCACTGTGAGCGGCAGAATCGTCTTTGCGCGAAGAAGCAGCTTCTTCGTCTCCGGGAGCCGGAGAGAGCGGCAGCTTCGCAAAGGTGATGAAACAAGCTGTACAACACTGCGATTGTGTGCGCAGCTTGCCAACTGAGAGAAAACAGTACCTGACCACTCTCCTGCCTTTTCCATTCACATGAATATTCGATTGCAAGCTGTTTTGGACAACTTTCTTTCTCTTCTTGCAAAACACTCGGCACACCACCGTGCAGGCTCTAGAACACGATGGGAGATGTTTTTTGTGCTGGCACAGTTTCTCCTTGCCAGACAGAGTGGAAAAGCTTTTTGCTAAGATGTAGACGAGAAGAGAGGCTAAAGACGAAGGTACGGTGCTCTGCAGAGCTAAGCACCGCTCCCGGGCCTCTTTCGGCAGAAGGCGCACACCGCAGAGCACTGTGAGCGGCAGAATCGTCTTTGCGCGAAGAAGCAGCTTCTTCGTCTCCGGGAGCCGGAGAGAGCGGCAACTTGGCAAAGGTGATGAAACAAGCTGTACAACACTGCGATTGTGTGCGCAGCTTGCCAAGTGAGAGAAAACAGTACCTGACCACTCTCCTGCCTTTTCTATTCACATGAACATTCGATTGGAAGCTGTTTTGGACAACTTTCCTTCTCTTCTTGCAAAACACTCGGCAGACCTGTGTGCAGCGTCTAGAACACGATGGGAGATGTTTTCTGTGCTGGCACAGTTTCTCCTTGCCAGACAGAGTGGAAAAGCTTTTTGCTAAGATGTAGACGAGAAGAGAGGCTAAAGACGAAGGTACGGTGCTCTGCAGAGCTAAGCACCGCTCCCGGGCGTCTTTCGGCAGAAGGCGCACACCGCAGAGCACTGTGAGCGGCAGAATCGTCTTTGCGCGAAGAAGCAGCTTCTTCGTCTCCGGGAGCCGGAGAGAGCGGCAACTTCGCAAAGGTGATGAAACAAGCTGTACAACACTGCGATTGTGTGCGCAGCTTGCCAACTGAGAGAAAACAGTACCTGACCACTCTCCTGCCTTTTCTATTCACATGAACATTCGATTGCAAGCTGTTTTGGACAACTTTCTTTCTCTTCTTGAAAAACACTCGGCAGACCTGTTTGCAGCGTCTAGAACACGATAGGAGATGTTTTCTGTGCTGGCACAGTTTCTCCTTGCCAGACAGAGTGGAAAAGCTTTTTGCTAAGATGTAGACGAGAAGAGAGGCTAAAGACGAAGGTACGGTGCTCTGCAGAACTAAGCACCGCTCCCGGACCTCTTTCGGCAGAAGTCGCACACCGCAGAGCACTGTGAGCGGCCGAATCGTCTTTGCGCGAAGAAGCAGCTTCTTCGTCTCCGGGAGCCGGAGAGAGCGGCAACTTCGCAAAGGTGATGAAACAAGCTGTACAACACTGCGATTGTGTGCGCAGCTTGCCAAGTGAGAGAAAACAGTACCTGACCACTCTCCTGCCTTTTCTATTCACATGAACATTCGATTGCAAGCTGTTTTGGACAACTTTCTTTCTCTTCTTGCAAAACACTCGGCAGACCTCCGTGCAGCCTCTAGAACACGATGGGAGATGTTTTTTGTGCTGGCACAGTTTCTCCTTGCCAGACAGAGTGGAAAAGCTTTTTGCTAAGATGTAGACGAGAAGAGAGGCTAAAGACGAAGGTACGGTGCTCTGCAGAGCTAAGCACCGCTCCCGGACGTCTCTCGGCAGAAGGCGCAAACCGCAGAGCACAGTGAGCGGCAGAATCGTCTTTGCGCGAAGAAGCAGCTTCTTCGTCTCCGGGAGCCGGAGAGAGCGGCAACTTGGCAAATGTGATGAAACAAGCTGTACAACACTGCGATTGTGTGCGCAGTTTGCCAACTGAGAGAAAACAGTACCTGACCACTCTCCTGCCTTTTCTATTCACATGAACATTCGATTGCAAGCTGTTTTGGACAACTTTCTTTCTCTTCTTGCAAAATACTCGGCAGACCTCCGTGCAGCCTCTAGAACACGATGGGAGATGTTTTATGTGCTGGCACAGTTTCTCCTTGCCAGACAGAGTAGAAAAGCTTTTTGCTAAGATGTAGACGAGAAGAGAGGCTAAAGACGAAGGTACGGTGCTCTGCAGAGCTAAGCACCGCTCCCGGACCTCTTTCCGCAGAAGGCGCACACCGCAGTGCACTGTGAGCGGCAGAATCGTCTTTGCGCGAAGAAGCAGCTTCTTCGTCTCCGGGAGCCGGAGAGAGCGGCAACTTCGCAAAGGTGATGAAACAAGCTGTACAACACTGCGATTGTGTGCGCAGCTTGCCAAGTGAGAGAAAACAGTACCTGACCACTCTCCTGCCTTTTCTATTCACATGAACTTTCGATTGGAAGCTGTTTTGGAAAACTTTCTTTCTCTTCTTGCAAAACACTCGGCAGACCTCCGTGCAGCCTCTAGAACACGATGGGAGATGTTTTCTGTGCTGGCACAGTTTCTCCTTGCCAGACAGAGTGGAAAAGCTTTTTGCTAAGATGTAGACGAGAAGAGAGGCTAAAGACGAAGGTACGGTGCTCTGCAGACCTAAGCACCGCTCCCGGGCGTCTTTCGGCAGAAGGCGCACACCGCAGAGCACTGTGAGCGGCAGAATCGTCTTTGCGCGAAGAAGCAGCTTCTTCGTCTCCGGGAGCCGGAGAGAGCGGCAACTTCGCAAAGGTGATGAAACAAGCTGTACAACACTGCGATTGTGTGCGCAGCTTGCCAACTGAGAGAAAACAGTACCTGACCACTCTCCTGCCTTTTCTATTCACATGAACATTCGATTGCAAGCTGTTTTGGACAACTTTCTTTCTCTTCTTGCAAAACACTCGGCAGACCTCCGTGCAGCCTCTAGAACACGATGGGAGATGTTTTTTGTGCTGGCACAGTTTCTCCTTGCCAGACAGAGTGGAAAAGCTTTTTGCTAAGATGTAGACGAGAAGAGAGGCTAAAGACGAAGGTACGGTGCTCAGCAGAGCTAAGCACCGCTCCCGGACCTCTTTCCGCAGAAGGCGCACACCGCAGAGCACTGTGAGCGGCAGAATCGTCTTTGCGCGAAGAAGCAGCTTCTTCGTCTCCGGGAGCCGGAGAGAGCGGCAACTTCGCAAAGGTGATGAAACAAGCTGTACAACACTGCGATTGTGTGCGCAGCTTGCCAACTGAGAGAAAACAGTACCTGACCACTCTCCTGCCTTTTCTATTCACATGAACATTCGACTGCAAGCTATTTTGGACAACTTTCTTTCTCTTCTTGCAAAACACTCGGCAGACCTGTGTGCAGCCTCTAGAACACGATGGGAGATGTTTTCTGTGCTGGCACAGTTTCTCCTTGCCAGACAGAGTGGAAAAGCTTTTTGCTAAGATGTAGACGAGAAGAGAGGCTAAAGAAGCAGGTATGGTGCTCTGCAGAGTTAAGCACAGCTCCCGGACCTCTTTCGGCAGAAGCCGCACACCGCAGTGCACTGTGAGCGGCAGAATCGTCTTTGCGCGAAGAAGCAGCTTCTTCGTCTGCGGGAGCCGGAGAGAGCGGCAACTTCGCAAAGGTGATGAAACAAGCTGTACAACACTGCGATTGTGTGCGCAGTTTGCCAAGTGAGAGAAAAAAGTACCTGACCACTCTCCTGCCTTTTCTATTCACATGAACATTCGATTGGAAGCTGTTTTGGACAACTTTCTTTCTCTTCTTGCAAAACACTCGGCAGACGTCCGTGCAGCCACTAGAACACGATGGGATATGTTTTCTGCGCAGGCACAGTTTCTCCTTGCCAGAAAGTGTGGAAAAGCTTTTTGCTGAGATGTAGACGAGAAGAGAGGCTAAAGACGAAGGTACGGTGCTCTGCAGAGCTAAGCACAGCTCCCGGACCTCTTTCGGCAGAAGGCGCACACCGCAGAGCACTGTGAGCGGCAGAATCGTCTTTGCGCGAAGAAGCAGCTTCTTCGTCTCCGGGAGCCGGAGAGAGCGGCAGCTTCGCAAAGGTGATGAAACAAGCTGTACAACACTGCGATTGTGTGCGCAGCTTGCCAACTGAGAGAAAACAGTACCTGACCACTCTCCTGCCTTTTCTATTCACATGAACATTCGATTGCAAGCTGTTTTGGACAACTTTTTTCTCTTCTTGCAAAACACTCGGCAGACCTCCGGGTAGCTTCTAGAACACGATGGGAGATGTTTTCAGTGCTGGCAAAGTTTCTCCTTGCCAGACAGAGTGGAAAAGCTTTTTGCTAAGATGTAGACGAGAAGAGAGGCTAAAGACGAAGGTACGGTGCTCTGCAGAGCTAAGCACAGCTCCCGGACCTCTTTCGGCAGAAGGCGCACACCGCAGAGCACTGTGAGCGGCAGAATCGTCTTTGCGCGAAGAAGCAGCTTCTTCGTCTCCGGGAGCCGGAGAGAGCGGCAGCTTCGCAAAGGTGATGAAACAAGCTGTACAACACTGCGATTGTGTGCGCAGCTTGCCAACTGAGAGAAAACAGTACCTGACCACTCTCCTGCCTTTTCTATTCACATGAACATTCGATTGCAAGCTGTTTTGGACAACTTTCTTTCTCTTCTGGCAAAACACTCTGCAGACGTCCGTGCAGCCTCTATAACACGATGGGAGATGTTTTCTGTGCTGGCACAGTTTCTCCTTGCCAGACAGAGTGGAAAAGCTTTTTGCTAAGATGTAGACGAGAAGAGAGGCTAAAGACGAAGTTACGGTGCCCTGCAGAGGTAAGCAGCGCTCCCGGACCTCTTTCGGCAGAAGGCGCACACCGCAGAGCACTGTGAGCGGCAGAATCGTCTTTGCGCGAAGAAGCAGCTTCTTCGTCTCCGGGAGCCGGAGAGAGCGGCAGCTTCGCAAAGGTGATGAAACAAGCTGTACAACACTGCGATTGTGTGCGCAGTTTGCCAAGTGAGAGAAAACAGTACCAGACCACTCTCCTGCCTTCTCTATTCACATGAACATTAGATTGCAAGTTATTTTGTACAACTTTCTTTCTCTTCTTGCAAAACACTCGGCAGACCTGTGTGCAGCCTCTAGAACACGATGGGAGATGTTTTCTGTACTGGCACAGTTTCTCCTTGCCAGACAGAGTGGAAAAGCTTTTTGCTAAGATGTAGACGAGAAGAGAGGCTAAAGACGAAGGTACGGTGCTCTGCAGAGGTAAGCACCGCTCCCGGACCTCTTTTGGCAGAAGGCGCACACCGCAGAGCACTGTGAGCGGCAGAATCGTCTTTGCGCGAAGAAGCAGCTTCTTCGTCTCCGGGAGCCGGAGAGAGCGGCAACTTGGCAAAGGTGATGAAACAAGCTGTACAACACTGCGATTGTGTGCGCAGCTTGCCAAGTGAGAGAAAACAGTACCTGACCACTCTCCTGCCTTTTCTATTCACATGAACATTCGATTGCAAGCTGTTTTGGACAACTTTCTTTGTCTTCTTGCAAAACACTCGCCAGACTTCCGTGCAACCTCTAGAACACGATGGGAGATGTTTTTTGTGCTGGCACAGTTTCTCCTTGCCAGACAGAGTGGAAAAGCTTTTTGCTAAGATGTAGACGAGAAGAGAGGCTAAAGAAGAAGGTATGGTGCTCTGCAGAGTTAAGCACAGCTCCCGGACCTCTTTCAGCAGAAGCCGCACACCGCAGTGCACTGTGAGCGGCAGAATCGTCTTTGCGCGAAGAAGCAGCTTCTTCGTCTCCGGGAGCCGGAGAGAGCGGCAGCTTCGCAGAGGTGATGAAACAAGCTGTACAACACTGCGATTGTGTGCGCAGCTTGCCAACTGAGAGAAAACAGTACCTGACCACTCTCCTGCCTTTTCTATTCACATGAACATTCGATTGCAAGCTGTTTTGGACAACTTTCTTTCTCTTCTGGCAAAACACTCTGCAGACGTCCGTGCAGCCTCTATAACACGATGGGAGATGTTTTCTGTGCTGGCAAACTTTCTCCTTGCCAGACAGAGTGGAAAAGCTTTTTGCTAAGATGTAGACGAGAAGAGAGGCTAAAGACGAAGTTACGGTGCCCTGCAGAGGTAAGCAGCGCTCCCGGACCTCTTTCGGCAGAAGGCGCACACCGCAGAGCACTGTGAGCGGCAGAATCGTCTTTGCGCGAAGAAGCAGCTTCTTCGTCTCCGGGAGCCGGAGAGAGCGGCAGCTTCGCAAAGGTGATGAAACAAGCTGTACAACACTGCGATTGTGTGCGCAGTTTGCCAAGTGAGAGAAAACAGTACCAGACCACTCTCCTGCCTTCTCTATTCACATGAATATTAGATTGCAAGTTGTTTTGTACAACTTTCTTTCTCTTCTTGCAAAACACTCGGCAGACCTCCGTGCAGCCTCTAGAACACGATGGGAGATGTTTTCTGTGCTGGCACAGTTTCTCCTTGCCAGACAGAGTGGAAAAGCTTTTTGCTAAGATGTAGACGAGAAGAGAGGCTAAAGACGAAGGTACGGTGCTCTGCAGAGGTAAGCACCGCTCCCGGACCTCTTTTGGCAGAAGGCGCACACCGCAGAGCACTGTGAGCGGCAGAATCGTCTTTGCGCGAAGAAGCAGCTTCTTCGTCTCCGGGAGCCGGAGAGAGCGGCAACTTGGCAAAGGTGATGAAACAAGCTGTACAACACTGCGATTGTGTGCGCAGCTTGCCAAGTGAGAGAAAACAGTACCTGACCACTCTCCTGCCTTTTCTATTCACATGAACATTCGATTGCAAGCTGTTTTGGACAACTTTCTTTGTCTTCTTGCAAAACACTCGCCAGACTTCCGTGCAGCCTCTAGAACACGATGGGAGATGTTTTCTGTGCTGGCACAGTTTCTCCTTGCCAGACAGAGTGGAAAAGCTCTTTGCTAAGATGTAGACGAAAAGAGGGGCTAAAGACGAAGGTACGGTTCTCTGCAGAGCTAAGCACCGCTCCCGGACCTCTTTCGGCAGAAGGCGCACACCGCAGAGCACTGTGAGCGGCAGAATCGTCTTTGCGCGAAGAAGCAGCTTCTTCGTCTCCGGGAGCCGGAGAGAGCGGCAGCTTCGCAAAGGTGATGAAACAAGCTGTACAACAATGCGATTGTGTGCGCAGCTTGCCAACTGAGAGAAAACAGTACCTGGTTACTCTCCTGCCTTTTCTAATCACATGAACATTCGATTGCAAGCTGTTTTAGACAACTTTCTTTCTCTTCTTGCAAAACACTCGGCAGACCTCCGTGCAGCTTCTAGAACACGACGGGAGATGTTTTTTGTGCTGGCAAAGTTTCTCCTTGCCAGACAGAGTGGAAAAGCTTTTTGCCAAGATGTAAACGAGAAGAGAGGCTAAAGACGAAGGTACGGTGCTCTGCAGAGCTAAGCACCGCTCCCGGGCGTCATTCGGCAGAAAGCGCACACCGCAGAGCACTGTGAGCGTCAGAATCGCCTTGCACGAAGAAGCAGCTTCTTCGTCTCCGGGAGCCGGAGAGAGCGGCAGCTTCGCAAAGGTGATGAAACAAGCTGTACAACACTGCGATTGTGTGCGCAGCTTGCCAACTGAGAGAAAACAGTACCTGACCACTCTCCTGCCTTTTCTATTCACATGAACATTCGATTGCAAGCTGTTTTGGACAACTTTCTTTCTCTTCTTGCAAAACACTCGGCAGACCTCCGTGCAGCTTCTGGAACTCTATAGGAGATGTTTTCTGTGCTGGCAAAGTTTTTCCTTGCCAGACACAGTGGAAAAAATTTTTGCCAAGATGTAGACGAGAAGAGAGGCTAAAGACGAAGGTACGGTGCTCTGCAGAGCTAAGCACCGCTCCCGGACCTCTTTCGGCAGAAGGCGCACACCGCAGAGCACTGTGAGCGGCAGAATCGTCTTTGCGCGAAGAAGCAGCTTCTTCATCTCCGGGAGCCGGAGAGAGCGGCAACTTCGCAAAGGTGATGAAACAAGCTGTACAACACTGCGATTGTGTACGCAGCTTGCCAACTGAGAGCAAACAGTACCTGACCACTCTCCTGCCTTTTCAATTCACATGAACATTCGATTGCAAGCTGTTTTGGACAACTTTCTTTCTCTTCTTGCAAAATACTCGGCAGACCTCCGTGCAGCCTCTAGAACACGATGGGAGATGTTTTATGTGCTGGCACAGTTTCTCCTTGCCAGACAGAGTAGAAAAGCTTTTTGCTAAGATGTAGACGAGAAGAGAGGCTAAAGACGAAGGTACGGTGCTCTGCAGAGCTAAGCACCGCTCCCGGACCTCTTTCCGCAGAAGGCGCACACCGCAGTGCACTGTGAGCGGCAGAATCGTCTTTGCGCGAAGAAGCAGCTTCTTCGTCTCCGGGAGCCGGAGAGAGCGGCAACTTCGCAAAGGTGATGAAACAAGCTGTACAACACTGCGATTGTGTGCGCAGCTTGCCAAGTGAGAGAAAACAGTACCTGACCACACTCCTGCCTTTTCTATTCACATGAACTTTCGATTGGAAGCTGTTTTGGAAAACTTTCTTTCTCTTCTTGCAAAACACTCGGCAGACCTCCGTGCAGCCTCTAGAACACGATGGGAGATGTTTTCTGTGCTGGCACAGTTTCTCCTTGCCAGACAGAGTGGAAAAGCTTTTTGCTAAGATGTAGACGAGAAGAGAGGCTAAAGACGAAGGTACGGTGCTCTGCAGACCTAAGCACCGCTCCCGGGCGTCTTTCGGCAGAAGGCGCACACCGCAGAGCACTGTGAGCGGCAGAATCGTCTTTGCGCGAAGAAGCAGCTTCTTCGTCTCCGGGAGCCGGAGAGAGCGGCAACTTCGCAAAGGTGATGAAACAAGCTGTACAACACTGCGATTGTGTGCGCAGCTTGCCAACTGAGAGAAAACAGTACCTGACCACTCTCCTGCCTTTTCTATTCACATGAACATTCGATTGCAAGCTGTTTTGGACAACTTTCTTTCTCTTCTTGCAAAACACTCGGCAGACCTCCGTGCAGCCTCTAGAACACGATGGGAGATGTTTTTTGTGCTGGCACAGTTTCTCCTTGCCAGACAGAGTGGAAAAGCTTTTTGCTAAGATGTAGACGAGAAGAGAGGCTAAAGACGAAGGTACGGTGCTCAGCAGAGCTAAGCACCGCTCCCGGACCTCTTTCCGCAGAAGGCGCACACCGCAGAGCACTGTGAGCGGCTAATCGTCTTTGCGCGAAGAAGCAGCTTCTTCGTCTCCGGGAGCCGGAGAGAGCGGCAACTTCGCAAAGGTGATGAAACAAGCTGTACAACACTGCGATTGTGTGCGCAGCTTGCCAACTGAGAGAAAACAGTACCTGACCACTCTCCTGCCTTTTCTATTCACATGAACATTCGACTGCAAGCTATTTTGGACAACTTTCTTTCTCTTCTTGCAAAACACTCGGCAGACCTCCGTGCAGCCTCTAGAACACGATGGGAGATGTTTTCTGTGCTGGCACAGTTTCTCCTTGCCAGACAGAGTGGAAAAGCTTTTTGCTAAGATGTAGACGAGAAGAGAGGCTAAAGAAGCAGGTATGGTGCTCTGCAGAGTTAAGCACAGCTCCCGGACCTCTTTCGGCAGAAGCCGCACACCGCAGTGCACTGTGAGCGGCAGAATCGTCTTTGCGCGAAGAAGCAGCTTCTTCGTCTGCGGGAGCCGGAGAGAGCGGCAACTTCGCAAAGGTGATGAAACAAGCTGTACAACACTGCGATTGTGTGCGCAGTTTGCCAAGTGAGAGAAAAAAGTACCTGACCACTCTCCTGCCTTTTCTATTCACATGAACATTCGATTGGAAGCTGTTTTGGACAACTTTCTTTCTCTTCTTGCAAAACACTCGGCAGACGTCCGTGCAGCCACTAGAACACGATGGGATATGTTTTCTGCGCAGGCACAGTTTCTCCTTGCCAGAAAGTGTGGAAAAGCTTTTTGCTGAGATGTAGACGAGAAGAGAGGCTAAAGACGAAGGTACGGTGCTCTGCAGAGCTAAGCACAGCTCCCGGACCTCTTTCGGCAGAAGGCGCACACCGCAGAGCACTGTGAGCGGCAGAATCGTCTTTGCGCGAAGAAGCAGCTTCTTCGTCTCCGGGAGCCGGAGAGAGCGGCAGCTTCGCAAAGGTGATGAAACAAGCTGTACAACACTGCGATTGTGTGCGCAGCTTGCCAACTGAGAGAAAACAGTACCTGACCACTCTCCTGCCTTTTCTATTCACATGAACATTCGATTGCAAGCTGTTTTGGACAACTTTTTTCTCTTCTTGCAAAACACTCGGCAGACCTCCGGGTAGCTTCTAGAACACGATGGGAGATGTTTTCAGTGCTGGCAAAGTTTCTCCTTGCCAGACAGAGTGGAAAAGCTTTTTGCTAAGATGTAGACGAGAAGAGAGGCTAAAGACGAAGGTACGGTGCTCTGCAGAGCTAAGCACAGCTCCCGGACCTCTTTCGGCAGAAGGCGCACACCGCAGAGCACTGTGAGCGGCAGAATCGTCTTTGCGCGAAGAAGCAGCTTCTTCGTCTCCGGGAGCCGGAGAGAGCGGCAGCTTCGCAAAGGTGATGAAACAAGCTGTACAACACTGCGATTGTGTGCGCAGCTTGCCAACTGAGAGAAAACAGTACCTGACCACTCTCCTGCCTTTTCTATTCACATGAACATTCGATTGCAAGCTGTTTTGGACAACTTTCTTTCTCTTCTGGCAAAACACTCTGCAGACGTCCGTGCAGCCTCTATAACACGATGGGAGATGTTTTCTGTGCTGGCACAGTTTCTCCTTGCCAGACAGAGTGGAAAAGCTTTTTGCTAAGATGTAGACGAGAAGAGAGGCTAAAGACGAAGTTACGGTGCCCTGCAGAGGTAAGCAGCGCTCCCGGACCTCTTTCGGCAGAAGGCGCACACCGCAGAGCACTGTGAGCGGCAGAATCGTCTTTGCGCGAAGAAGCAGCTTCTTCGTCTCCGGGAGCCGGAGAGAGCGGCAGCTTCGCAAAGGTGATGAAACAAGCTGTACAACACTGCGATTGTGTGCGCAGTTTGCCAAGTGAGAGAAAACAGTACCAGACCACTCTCCTGCCTTCTCTATTCACATGAACATTAGATTGCAAGTTATTTTGTACAACTTTCTTTCTCTTCTTGCAAAACACTCGGCAGACCTGTGTGCAGCCTCTAGAACACGATGGGAGATGTTTTCTGTACTGGCACAGTTTCTCCTTGCCAGACAGAGTGGAAAAGCTTTTTGCTAAGATGTAGACGAGAAGAGAGGCTAAAGACGAAGGTACGGTGCTCTGCAGAGGTAAGCACCGCTCCCGGACCTCTTTTGGCAGAAGGCGCACACCGCAGAGCACTGTGAGCGGCAGAATCGTCTTTGCGCGAAGAAGCAGCTTCTTCGTCTCCGGGAGCCGGAGAGAGCGGCAACTTGGCAAAGGTGATGAAACAAGCTGTACAACACTGCGATTGTGTGCGCAGCTTGCCAAGTGAGAGAAAACAGTACCTGACCACTCTCCTGCCTTTTCTATTCACATGAACATTCGATTGCAAGCTGTTTTGGACAACTTTCTTTGTCTTCTTGCAAAACACTCGCCAGACTTCCGTGCAGCCTCTAGAACACGATGGGAGATGTTTTTTGTGCTGGCACAGTTTCTCCTTGCCAGACAGAGTGGAAAAGCTTTTTGCTAAGATGTAGACGAGAAGAGAGGCTAAAGAAGAAGGTATGGTGCTCTGCAGAGTTAAGCACAGCTCCCGGACCTCTTTCAGCAGAAGCCGCACACCGCAGTGCACTGTGAGCGGCAGAATCGTCTTTGCGCGAAGAAGCAGCTTCTTCGTCTGCGGGAGCCGGAGAGAGCGGCAACTTCGCAAAGGTGATGAAACAAGCTGTACAACACTGCGATTGTGTGCGCAGTTTGCCAAGTGAGAGAAAACAGTACCTGACCACTCTCCTGCCTTTTCTATTCACATGAACATTCGATTGGAAGCTGTTTTGGACAACTTTCTTTCTCTTCTTGCAAAACACTCGGCAGACCTCTGTGCAGCCACTAGAACACGATGGGAGATGTTTTCTGTGCAGGCACAGTTTCTCCTTGCCAGAAAGTGTGGAAAAGCTTTTGGCTGAGATGTAGACGAGAAGAGAGGCTAAAGACGAAGGTACGGTGCTCTGCAGAGCTAAGCACAGCTCCCGGACCTCTTTCGGCAGAAGGCGCACACCGCAGAGCACTGTGAGCGGCAGAATCGTCTTTGCGCGAAGAAGCAGCTTCTTCGTCTCCGGGAGCCGGAGAGAGCGGCAGCTTCCCAAAGGTGATGAAACAAGCTGTACAACACTGCGATTGTGTGCGCAGCTTGCCAACTGAGAGAAAACAGTACCTGACCACTCTCCTGCCTTTTCTATTCACATGAACATTCGATTGCAAGCTGTTTTGGACAACTTTCTTTCTCTTCTGGCAAAACACTCTGCAGACGTCCGTGCAGCCTCTATAACACGATGGGAGATGTTTTCTGTGCTGGCAAAGTTTCTCCTTGCCAGACAGAGTGGAAAAGCTTTTTGCTAAGATGTAGACGAGAAGAGAGGCTAAAGACGAAGTTACGGTGCCCTGCAGAGGTAAGCAGCGCTCCCGGACCTCTTTCGGCAGAAGGCGCACACCGCAGAGCACTGTGAGCGGCAGAATCGTCTTTGCGCGAAGAAGCAGCTTCTTCGTCTCCGGGAGCCGGAGAGAGCGGCAGCTTCGCAAAGGTGATGAAACAAGCTGTACAACACTGCGATTGTGTGCGCAGTTTGCCAAGTGAGAGAAAACAGTACCAGACCACTCTCCTGCCTTCTCTATTCACATGAATATTAGATTGCAAGTTGTTTTGTACAACTTTCTTTCTCTTCTTGCAAAACACTCGGCAGACCTCCGTGCAGCCTCTAGAACACGATGGGAGATGTTTTCTGTGCTGGCACAGTTTCTCCTTGCCAGACAGAGTGGAAAAGCTTTTTGCTAAGATGTAGACGAGAAGAGAGGCTAAAGACGAAGGTACGGTGCTCTGCAGAGGTAAGCACCGCTCCCAGACCTCTTTTGGCAGAAGGCGCACACCGCAGAGCACTGTGAGCGGCAGAATCGTCTTTGCGCGAAGAAGCAGCTTCTTCGTCTCCGGGAGCCGGAGAGAGCGGCAACTCGGCAAAGGTGATGAAACAAGCTGTACAACACTGCGATTGTGTGCGCAGCTTGCCAAGTGAGAGAAAACAGTACCTGACCACTCTCCTGCCTTTTCTATTCACATGAACATTCGATTGCAAGCTGTTTTGGACAACTTTCTTTGTCTTCTTGCAAAACACTCGCCAGACTTCCGTGCAGCCTCTAGAACACGATGGGAGATGTTTTCTGTGCTGGCACAGTTTCTCCTTGCCAGACAGAGTGGAAAAGCTCTTTGCTAAGATGTAGACGAAAAGAGGGGCTAAAGACGAAGGTACGGTTCTCTGCAGAGCTAAGCACCGCTCCCGGACCTCTTTCGGCAGAAGGCGCACACCGCAGAGCACTGTGAGCGGCAGAATCGTCTTTGCGCGAAGAAGCAGCTTCTTCGTCTCCGGGAGCCGGAGAGAGCGGCAGCTTCGCAAAGGTGATGAAACAAGCTGTACAACAATGCCATTGTGTGCGCAGCTTGCCAACTGAGAGAAAACAGTACCTGGTTACTCTCCTGCCTTTTCTAATCACATGAACATTCGATTGCAAGCTGTTTTAGACAACTTTCTTTCTCTTCTTGCAAAACACTCGGCAGACCTCCGTGCAGCTTCTAGAACACGACGGGAGATGTTTTTTGTGCTGGCAAAGTTTCTCCTTGCCAGACAGAGTGGAAAAGCTTTTTGCCAAGATGTAAACGAGAAGAGAGGCTAAAGACGAAGGTACGGTGCTCTGCAGAGCTAAGCACCGCTCCCGGGCGTCATTCGGCAGAAAGCGCACACCGCAGAGCACTGTGAGCGTCAGAATCGCCTTGCACGAAGAAGCAGCTTCTTCGTCTCCGGGAGCCGGAGAGAGCGGCAGCTTCGCAAAGGTGATGAAACAAGCTGTACAACACTGCGATTGTGTGCGCAGCTTGCCAACTGAGAGAAAACAGTACCTGACCACTCTCCTGCCTTTTCTATTCACATGAACATTCGATTGCAAGCTGTTTTGGACAACTTTCTTTCTCTTCTTGCAAAACACTCGGCAGACCTCCGTGCAGCTTCTGGAACTCTATAGGAGATGTTTTCTGTGCTGGCAAAGTTTTTCCTTGCCAGACACAGTGGAAAAAATTTTTGCCAAGATGTAGACGAGAAGAGAGGCTAAAGACGAAGGTACGGTGCTCTGCAGAGCTAAGCACCGCTCCCGGACCTCTTTCGGCAGAAGGCGCACACCGCAGAGCACTGTGAGCGGCAGAATCGTCTTTGCGCGAAGAAGCAGCTTCTTCATCTCCGGGAGCCGGAGAGAGCGGCAACTTCGCAAAGGTGATGAAACAAGCTGTACAACACTGCGATTGTGTACGCAGCTTGCCAACTGAGAGAAAACAGTACCTGACCACTCTCCTGCCTTTTCAATTCACATGAACATTCGATTGCAAGCTGTTTTGGACAACTTTCTTTCTCTTCTTGCAAAACACTCGGCAGACCTCCGTGCAGCCTCTAGAACACGATGGGAGATGTTTTCTGTGCTGGCACAGTTTCTCCTTGCCAGACAGAGTGGAAAAGCTTTTTGCTAAGTTGTAGACGAGAAGAGAGGCTAAAGACGAAGGTACGGTGCTCTGCAGAGCTAAGCACAGCTCCCGGGCCTCTTTCGGCAGAAGACACACACTGCAGAGCACCATGAGCGGCAGAATGGTCTTTGCGCGAAGAAGCAGCTTCTTCGTCTCCGGGAGCCGGAGAGAGCGGCAGCTTCGCAAAGGTGATGAAACAAGCTGTACAACACTGCGATTGTGTGCGCAGCTTGCCAACTGAGAGAAAACAGTACCTGACCACTCTCCTGCCTTTTCAATTCACATGAATATTCGATTGCAAGCTGTTTTGGACAACTTTCTTTCTCTTCTTGCAAAACACTCGGCAGACCTCCGTGCAGCCTCTAGAACACGATGGGAGATGTTTTCTGTGCTGGCACAGTTTCTCCTTGCACGACAGAGTGGAAAAGCTTTTTGCTAAGATGTAGACGAGAAGAGAGGCTAAAGACGAAGGTACGGTGCTCTGCAGAGCTAAGCACCGCTCCCGGGCCTCTTTCGGCAGAAGGCGCACACTGCAGAGCACTGTGAGCGGCAGAATCGTCTTTGCGCGAAGAAGCAGCTTCTTCGTCTCCGGGAGCCGGACAGAGCGGCAGCTTCGCAAAGGTGATGAAACAAGCTGTACAACACTGCGATTGTGTGCGCAGCTTGCCAACTGAGAGAAAACAGTACCTGACCACTCTCCTGCCTTTTCTATTCACATGAACATTCGATTGCAAGCTGTTTTGGACAACTTTCTTTCTCTTCTTGCAAAACACTCGGCAGACATCTTGCAGCTTCTGGAACTCGATAGGAGATGTTTTCTGTGCTGGGTAAGTTTTTCCTTGCCAGACACAGTGGAAAAGTTTTTGCTAAGATGTAGAAGAGAAGAGAGGCTAAAGACGAAGGTACGGTGCTCTGCAGAGCTAAGCACAGCTCCCGGGCCTCTTTCGGCAGAAGACACACACTGCAGAGCACTATGAGCGGCAGAATCGTCTTTGCGCGAAGAAGCAGCTTCTTCGTCTCCGGGAGCCGGAGAGAGCGGCACCTTCGCAAAGGTGATGAAACAAGCTGTACAACAATGCGATTGTGTGCGCAGCTTGCCAACTGAGAGAAAACAGTACCTGGTTACTCTCCTGCCTTTTCTAATCACATGAACATTCGATTGCAAGCTGTTTTAGACAACTTTCTTTCTCTTCTTGCAAAACACTCGGCAGACCTCCGTGCAGCTTCTAGAACACGACGGGAGATGTTTTTTGTGCTGGCAAAGTTTCTCCTTGCCAGACAGAGTGGAAAAGCTTTTTGCCAAGATGTAAACGAGAAGAGAGGCTAAAGACGAAGGTACGGTGCTCTGCAGAGCTAAGCACCGCTCCCGGGCGTCATTCGGCAGAAAGCGCACACCGCAGAGCACTGTGAGCGTCAGAATCGCCTTGCACGAAGAAGCAGCTTCTTCGTCTCCGGGAGCCGGAGAGAGCGGCAGCTTCGCAAAGGTGATGAAACAAGCTGTACAACACTGCGATTGTGTGCGCAGCTTGCCAACTGAGAGAAAACAGTACCTGACCACTCTCCTGCCTTTTCTATTCACATGAACATTCGATTGCAAGCTGTTTTGGACAACTTTCTTTCTCTTCTTGCAAAACACTCGGCAGACCTCCGTGCAGCTTCTGGAACTCTATAGGAGATGTTTTCTGTGCTGGCAAAGTTTTTCCTTGCCAGACACAGTGGAAAAAATTTTTGCCAAGATGTAGACGAGAAGAGAGGCTAAAGACGAAGGTACGGTGCTCTGCAGAGCTAAGCACCGCTCCCGGACCTCTTTCGGCAGAAGGCGCACACCGCAGAGCACTGTGAGCGGCAGAATCGTCTTTGCGCGAAGAAGCAGCTTCTTCATCTCCGGGAGCCGGAGAGAGCGGCAACTTCGCAAAGGTGATGAAACAAGCTGTACAACACTGCGATTGTGTACGCAGCTTGCCAACTGAGAGAAAACAGTACCTGACCACTCTCCTGCCTTTTCAATTCACATGAACATTCGATTGCAAGCTGTTTTGGACAACTTTCTTTCTCTTCTTGCAAAACACTCGGCAGACCTCCGTGCAGCCTCTAGAACACGATGGGAGATGTTTTCTGTGCTGGCACAGTTTCTCCTTGCCAGACAGAGTGGAAAAGCTTTTTGCTAAGTTGTAGACGAGAAGAGAGGCTAAAGACGAAGGTACGGTGCTCTGCAGAGCTAAGCACAGCTCCCGGGCCTCTTTCGGCAGAAGACACACACTGCAGAGCACCATGAGCGGCAGAATCGTCTTTGCGCGAAGAAGCAGCTTCTTCGTCTCCGGGAGCCGGAGAGAGCGGCAGCTTCGCAAAGGTGATGAAACAAGCTGTACAACACTGCGATTGTGTGCGCAGCTTGCCAACTGAGAGAAAACAGTACCTGACCACTCTCCTGCCTTTTCAATTCACATGAATATTCGATTGCAAGCTGTTTTGGACAACTTTCTTTCTCTTCTTGCAAAACACTCGGCAGACCTCCGTGCAGCCTCTAGAACACGATGGGAGATGTTTTCTGTGCTGGCACAGTTTCTCCTTGCACGACAGAGTGGAAAAGCTTTTTGCTAAGATGTAGACGAGAAGAGAGGCTAAAGACGAAGGTACGGTGCTCTGCAGAGCTAAGCACCGCTCCCGGGCCTCTTTCGGCAGAAGGCGCACACTGCAGAGCACTGTGAGCGGCAGAATCGTCTTTGCGCGAAGAAGCAGCTTCTTCGTCTCCGGGAGCCGGACAGAGCGGCAGCTTCGCAAAGGTGATGAAACAAGCTGTACAACACTGCGATTGTGTGCGCAGCTTGCCAACTGAGAGAAAACAGTACCTGACCACTCTCCTGCCTTTTCTATTCACATGAACATTCGATTGCAAGCTGTTTTGGACAACTTTCTTTCTCTTCTTGCAAAACACTCGGCAGACATCCGTGCAGCTTCTGGAACTCGATAGGAGATGTTTTCTGTGCTGGGTAAGTTTTTCCTTGCCAGACACAGTGGAAAAGTTTTTGCTAAGATGTAGACGAGAAGAGAGGCTAAAGACGAAGGTACGGTGCTCTGCAGAGCTAAGCACAGCTCCCGGGCCTCTTTCGGCAGAAGACACACACTGCAGAGCACTATGAGCGGCAGAATCGTCTTTGCGCGAAGAAGCAGCTTCTTCGTCTCCGGGAGCCGGAGAGAGCGGCACCTTCGCAAAGGTGATGAAACAAGCTGTACAACACTGCGATTGTGTGCGCAGCTTGCCAACTGAGAGAAAACAGTACCTGACCACTCTCCTGCCTTTTCAATTCACATGAACATTCGATTGCAAGCTGTTTTGGACAACTTTCTTTCTCTTCTTGCAAAACACTCGGCAGACCTCCGTGCAGCCTCTAGAACACGATGGGAAATGTTTTTTGTGCTGGCAAAGTTTTTCCTTGCCAGACAGAGTGGAAAAGCTTTTTCCTAAGATGTAGACGAGAAGAGAGGCTAAAGACGAAGGTACGGTGGTCTGCAGAGCTAAGCACCGCTCCCGGACCTCTTTCGGCAGAAGGCGCACACCGCAGAGCAGAGTGAGCGGCAGAATCGTCTTTGCGCGAAGAAGCAGCTTCTTCGTCTCCGGGAGCCGGAGAGAGCGACAACTTCGCAAAGGTGATGAAACAAGCTGTACAACACTGCGATTGTGTGCGCAGCTTGCCAAGTGAGAGAAAACAGTACCTGACCTCTCTCCTGCCTTTTCTATTCACATGAACATTCGATTGGAAGCTGTTTTGGACAACATCCATTCTCTTCTTTAAAAACACTCTGCAGACTCCAGTGCAGCCTCTAGTACACGATGGGAAATGTTTTTTGTGCTGGCACAGTTTCTCCTTGCCAGACAGAGTGGAAAAGCTTTTTGCTAAGATGTAGACGAGAAGAGAGGCTGAAGACGAAGGTACGGTGCTCTGCAGAGCTAAGCACCGCTCCCGGGCGTCATTCGGCAGAAAGCGCACACCGCAGAGCACTGTGAGCGGCAGAATCGCCTTGCACGAAGAAGCAGCTTCTTCGTCTCCGGGAGCCGGAGAGAGTGGCAGCTTCGCAAAGGTGATGAAACAAGCTGTACAACACTTCGATTGTGTGCGCAGCTTTCCAACTGAGAGAAAACAATACCTGACCACTCTCCTGCCTTTTCTATTCACATGAACATTCGATTGCAAGCTGTTTTGGACAACTTTCTTTCTCTTCTTGCAAAATACTCGGTAGACCTCCGTGCAGCCTCTAGAACACGATGGGAGATGTTTTCTGTGCTGGCATAATTTCTCCTTGCCAGACAGAGTGGAAAAGCTTTTTGCTAAGATGTAGACGAGAAGAGAGGCTAAAGACGAAGGTACGGTGCTCTGCAGAGCTAAGCACCGCTCCCGGACGTCTTTCGGCAGAAGGCGCACAGCGCAGAGCACTGTGAGCGGCAGAATCGTCTTTGCGCGAAGAAGCAGCTTCTTCGTCTCCGGGAGCCGGAGAGAGCGGCAGCTTCGCAAAGGTGATGAAACAAGCTGTACAACACTGCGATTGTGTGCGCAGCTTGCCAAGTGAGAGAAAACAGTACCTGACCACTCTCCTGCCTTTTCTATTCACATGAACATTCGATTGCAAGCTGTTTTGGACAACTTCTTTCTCTTCTTGCAAAACACTCGGCAGACATCCGTGCACCTTCTGGAACTCGATAGGAGATATTTTCTGTGCTGGCAAAGTTTTTCCTTGCCAGACACAGTGGAAAAGATTTTTGCCAAGATGTAGACGAGAAGAGAGGCTAAAGACGAAGGTACGGTGCTCTGCAGAGCTAAGCACCGCTCCCGGACCTCTTTCGGCAGAAGGCGCACACCGCAGAGCACTGTGAGCGGCAGAATCGTCTTTGCGCGAATAAGCAGCTTCTTCATCTCCGGGAGCCGGAGAGAGCGGCAACTTCGCAAAGGTGATGAAACAAGCTGTACAACACTGCGATTGTGTACGCAGCTTGCCAAGTGAGAGAAAACAGTACCTGACCACTCTCCTGCCTTTTCAATTCACATGAACATTCGATTGCAAGCTGTTTTGGACAACTTTCTTTGTCTTCTTGCAAAACACTCGCCAGACTTCCGTGCAGCCTCTAGAACACGATGGGAGATGTTTTTTGTGCTGGCACAGTTTCTCCTTGCCAGACAGAGTGGAAAAGCTTTTTGCTAAGATGTAGACGAGAAGAGAGGCTAAAGAAGAAGGTATGGTGCTCTGCAGAGTTAAGCACAGCTCCCGGACCTCTTTCGGCAGAAGCCGCACACCGCAGTTCACTGTGAGCGGCAGAATCGTCTTTGCGCGAAGAAGCAGCTTCTTCGTCTGCGGGAGCCGGAGAGAGCGGCAACTTCGCAAAGGTGATGAAACAAGCTGTACAACACTGCGATTGTGTGCGCAGTTTGCCAAGTGAGAGAAAACAGTACCTGACCACTCTCCTGCCTTTTCTATTCACATGAACATTCGATTGCAAGCTGTTTTGGACAACTTTCTTTCTCTTCTTGCAAAACACTCGGCAGACCTCTGTGCAGCCACTAGAACACGATGGGATATGTTTTCTGTGCAGGCACAGTTTCTCCTTGCCAGAAAGTGTGGAAAAGCTTTTGGCTGAGATGTAGACGAGAAGAGAGGCTAAAGACGAAGGTACGGTGCTCTGCAGAGCTAAGCACAGCTCCCGGACCTCTTTCGGCAGAAGGCGCACACCGCAGAGCACTGTGAGCGGCAGAATCGTCTTTGCGCGAAGAAGCAGCTTCTTCGTCTCCGGGAGCCGGAGAGAGCGGCAGCTTCGCAAAGGTGATGAAACAAGCTGTACAACACTGCGATTGTGTGCGCAGCTTGCCAACTGAGAGAAAACAGTACCTGACCACTCTCCTGCCTTTTCTATTCACATGAACATTCGATTGCAAGCTGTTTTGGACAACTTTCTTTCTCTTCTGGCAAAACACTCTGCAGACGTCCGTGCAGCCTCTATAACACGATGGGAGATGTTTTCTGTGCTGGCAAAGTTTCTCCTTGCCAGACAGAGTGGAAAAGCTTTTTGCTAAGATGTAGACGAGAAGAGAGGCTAAAGACGAAGTTACGGTGCCCTGCAGAGGTAAGCAGCGCTCCCGGACCTCTTTCGGCAGAAGGCGCACACCGCAGAGCACTGTGAGCGGCAGAATCGTCTTTGCGCGAAGAAGCAGCTTCTTCGTCTCCGGGAGCCGGAGAGAGCGGCAGCTTCGCAAAGGTGATGAAACAAGCTGTACAACACTGCGATTGTGTGCGCAGTTTGCCAAGTGAGAGAAAACAGTACCAGACCACTCTCCTGCCTTCTCTATTCACATGAATATTAGATTGCAAGTTGTTTTGTACAACTTTCTTTCTCTTCTTGCAAAACACTCGGCAGACCTCCGTGCAGCCTCTAGAACACGATGGGAGATGTTTTCTGTGCTGGCACAGTTTCTCCTTGCCAGACAGAGTGGAAAAGCTTTTTGCTAAGATGTAGACGAGAAGAGAGGCTAAAGACGAAGGTACGGTGCTCTGCAGAGGTAAGCACAGCTCCCGGACCTCTTTTGGCAGAAGGCGCACACCGCAGAGCACTGTGAGCGGCAGAATCGTCTTTGCGCGAAGAAGCAGCTTCTTCGTCTCCGGGAGCCGGAGAGAGCGGCAACTTGGCAAAGGTGATGAAACAAGCTGTACAACACTGCGATTGTGTGCGCAGCTTGCCAACTGAGAGAAAACAGTACCTGACCACTCTCCTGCCTTTTCTATTCACATGAACATTCGATTGCAAGCTGTTTTGGACAACTTTCTTTGTCTTCTTGCAAAACACTCGCCAGACTTCCGTGCAGCCTCTAGAACACGATGGGAGATGTTTTCTGTGCTGGCACAGTTTCTCCTTGCCAGACAGAGTGGAAAAGCTCTTTGCTAAGATGTAGACGAAAAGAGAGGCTAAAGACGAAGGTACGGTTCTCTGCAGAGCTAAGCACCGCTCCCGGACCTCTTTCGGCAGAAGGCGCACACCGCAGAGCAATGTGAGCGGCAGAATCGTCTTTGCGCGAAGAAGCAGCTTCTTCGTCTCCGGGAGCCGGAGAGAGCGGCAGCTTCGCAAAGGTGATGAAACAAGCTGTACAACAATGCGATTGTGTGCGCAGCTTGCCAACTGAGAGAAAACAGTACCTGGTTACTCTCCTGCCTTTTCTATTCACATGAACATTCGATTGCAAGCTGTTTTAGACAACTTTATTTCTCTTCTTGCAAAACACTCGGCAGACCTCCGTGCAGCTTCTAGAACACGACGGGAGATGTTTTTTGTGCTGGCAAAGTTTCTCCTTGCCAGACAGAGTGGAAAAGCTTTTTGCCAAGATGTAAACGAGAAGAGAGGCTAAAGACGAAGGTACGGTGCTCTGCAGAGCTAAGCACCGCTCCCGGGCGTCATTCGGCAGAAAGCGCACACCGCAGAGCACTGTGAGCGTCAGAATCGCCTTGCACGAAGAAGCAGCTTCTTCGTCTCCGGGAGCCGGAGAGAGCGGCAGCTTCGCAAAGGTGATGAAACAAGCTGTACAACACTGCGATTGTGTGCGCAGCTTGCCAACTGAGAGAAAACAGTACCTGACCACTCTCCTGCCTTTTCTATTCACATGAACATTCGATTGCAAGCTGTTTTGGACAACTTTCTTTCTCTTCTTGCAAAACACTCGGCAGACCTCCGTGCAGCTTCTGGAACTCTATAGGAGATGTTTTCTGTGCTGGCAAAGTTTTTCCTTGCCAGACACAGTGGAAAAGATTTTTGCCAAGATGTAGACGAGAAGAGAGGCTAAAGACGAAGGTACGGTGCTCTGCAGAGCTAAGGACCGCTCCCGGACCTCTTTCGGCAGAAGGCGCACACCGCAGAGCACTGTGAGCGGCAGAATCGTCTTTGCGCGAAGAAGCAGCTTCTTCATCTCCGGGAGCCGGAGAGAGCGGCAACTTCGCAAAGGTGATGAAACAAGCTGTACAACACTGCGATTGTGTACGCAGCTTGCCAACTGAGAGAAAACAGTACCTGACCACTCTCCTGCCTTTTCTATTCACATGAACATTCGATTGCAAGCTGTTTTGGACAACTTTCTTTCTCTTCTTGCAAAACACTCGGCAGACCTCCGTGCAGCCTCTAGAACACGATGGGAGATGTTTTCTGTGCTGGCACAGTTTCTCCTTGCCAGACAGAGTGGAAAAGCTTTTTGCTAAGTTGTAGACGAGAAGAGAGGCTAAAGACGAAGGTACGGCGCTCTGCAGAGCTAAGCACAGCTCCCGGGCCTCTTTCGGCAGAAGACACACACTGCAGAGCACCATGAGCGGCAGAATCGTCTTTGCGCGAAGAAGCAGCTTCTTCGTCTCCGGGAGCCGGAGAGAGCGGCAGCTTCGCAAAGGTGATGAAACAAGCTGTACAACACTGCGATTGTGTGCGCAGCTTGCCAACTGAGAGAAAACAGTACCTGACCACTCTCCTGCCTTTTCAATTCACATGAATATTCGATTGCAAGCTGTTTTGGACAACTTTCTTTCTCTTCTTGGAAAACACTCGGCAGACCTCCGTGCAGCCTCTAGAACACGATGGGAGATGTTTTCTGTGCTGCCACAGTTTCTCCTTGCACGACAGAGTGGAAAAGCTTTTTGCTAAGATGTAGACGAGAAGAGAGGCTAAAGACGAAGGTACGGTGCTCTGCAGAGCTAAGCACCGCTCCCGGGCCTCTTTCGGCAGAAGGCGCACACTGCAGAGCACTGTGAGCGGCAGAATCGTCTTTGCGCGAAGAAGCAGCTTCTTCGTCTCCGGGAGCCGGACAGAGCGGCAGCTTCGCAAAGGTGATGAAACAAGCTGTACAACACTGCGATTGTGTGCGCAGCTTGCCAACTGAGAGAAAACAGTACCTGACCACTCTCCTGCCTTTTCTATTCACATGAACATTCGATTGCAAGCTGTTTTGGACAACTTTCTTTCTCTTCTTGCAAAACACTCGGCAGACATCCGTGCAGCTTCTGGAACTCGATAGGAGATGTTTTCTGTGCTGGGTAAGTTTTTCCTTGCCAGACACAGTGGAAAAGTTTTTGCTAAGATGTAGAAGAGAAGAGAGGCTAAAGACGAAGGTACGGTGCTCTGCAGAGCTAAGCACAGCTCCCGGGCCTCTTTCGGCAGAAGACACACACTGCAGAGCACTATGAGCGGCAGAATCGTCTTTGCGCGAAGAAGCAGCTTCTTCGTCTCCGGGAGCCGGAGAGAGCGGCAGCTTCGCAAAGGTGATGAAACAAGCTGTACAACACTGCGATTGTGTGCGCAGCTTGCCAACTGAGAGAAAACAGTACCTGACCACTCTCCTGCCTTTTCAATTCACATGAACATTCGATTGCAAGCTGTTTTGGACAACTTTCTTTCTCTTCTTGCAAAACACTCGGCAGACCTCCGTGCAGCCTCTAGAACACGATGGGAAATGTTTTTTGTGCTGGCAAAGTTTTTCCTTGCCAGACAGAGTGGAAAAGCTTTTTCCTAAGATGTAGACGAGAAGAGAGGCTAAAGACGAAGGTACGGTGGTCTGCAGAGCTAAGCACCGCTCCCGGACCTCTTTCGGCAGAAGGCGCACACCGCAGAGCAGAGTGAGCGGCAGAATCGTCTTTGCGCGAAGAAGCAGCTTCTTCGTCTCCGGGAGCCGGAGAGAGCGACAACTTCGCAAAGGTGATGAAACAAGCTGTACAACACTGCGATTGTGTGCGCAGCTTGCCAAGTGAGAGAAAACAGTACCTGACCTCTCTCCTGCCTTTTCTATTCACATGAACATTCGATTGGAAGCTGTTTTGGACAACATCCATTCTCTTCTTTAAAAACACTCTGCAGACTCCAGTGCAGCCTCTAGTACACGATGGGAAATGTTTTTTGTGCTGGCACAGTTTCTCCTTGCCAGACATCGTGGAAAAGCTTTTTGCTAAGATGTAGACGAGAAGAGAGGCTGAAGACGAAGGTACGGTGCTCTGCAGAGCTAAGCACCGCTCCCGGGCGTCATTCGGCAGAAAGCGCACACCGCAGAGCACTGTGAGCGGCAGAATCGCCTTGCACGAAGAAGCAGCTTCTTCGTCTCCGGGAGCCGGAGAGAGTGGCAGCTTCGCAAAGGTGATGAAACAAGCTGTACAACACTTCAATTGTGTGCGCAGCTTTCCAACTGAGAGAAAACAGTACCTGACCACTCTCCTGCCTTTTCTATTCACATGAACATTCGATTGCAAGCTGTTTTGGACAACTTTCTTTCTCTTCTTGCAAAATACTCTGTAGACCTCCGTGCAGCCTCTAGAACACGATGGGAGATGTTTTCTGTGCTGGCATAATTTCTCCTTGCCAGACAGAGTGGAAAAGCTTTTTGCTAAGATGTAGACGAGAAGAGAGGCTAAAGACGAAGGTACGGTGCTCTGCAGAGCTAAGCACCGCTCCCGGACGTCTTTCGGCAGAAGGCGCACAGCGCAGAGCACTGTGAGCGGCAGAATCGTCTTTGCGCGAAGAAGCAGCTTCTTCGTCTCCGGGAGCCGGAGAGAGCGGCAGCTTCGCAAAGGTGATGAAACAAGCTGTACAACACTGCGATTGTGTGCGCAGCTTGCCAACTGAGAGAAAACAGTACCTGACCACTCTCCTGCCTTTTCTATTCACATGAACATTCGATTGCAAGCTGTTTTGGACAACTTCTTTCTCTTCTTGCAAAACACTCGGCAGACATCCGTGCACCTTCTGGAACTCGATAGGAGATGTTTTCTGTGCTGGCAATGTTTTTCCTTGCCAGACACAGTGGAAAAGATTTTTGCCAAGATGTAGACGAGAAGAGAGGCTAAAGACGAAGGTACGGTGCTCTGCAGAGCTAAGCACCGCTCCCGGACCTCTTTCGGCAGAAGGCGCACACCGCAGAGCACTGTGAGCGGCAGAATCGTCTTTGCGCGAATAAGCAGCTTCTTCATCTCCGGGAGCCGGAGAGAGCGGCAACTTCGCAAAGGTGATGAAACAAGCTGTACAACACTGCGATTGTGTACGCAGCTTGCCAAGTGAGAGAAAACAGTACCTGACCACTCTCCTCCCTTTTCAATTCACATGAACATTCGATTGCAAGCTGTTTTGGACAACTTTCTTTCTCTTCTTGCAAAACACTCGGCAGACCTCCGTGCAGCCTCTAGAACACGATGGGAGATGTTTTTTGTGCTGGCACAGTTTCTCCTTGCCAGACAGAGTGGAAAAGCTTTTTGCTAAGATGTAGACGAGAAGAGAGGCTGAAGACGAAGGTACGGTGCTCTGCAGAGCTAAGCACCGCTCCCGGGCGTCATTCGGCAGAAGGCGCACACCGCAGAGCACTGTGAGCGGTAGAATCGCCTTGCACGAATAAGCAGCTTCTTCGTCTCCGGGAGCCGGAGAGAGTGGCAGCTTCGCAAAGGTGATGAAACAAGCTGTACAACACTGCGATTGTGTGCGCAGCTTGCCAAGTGAGAGAAAACAGTACCTGACCACTCTCCTGCCTTTTCTATTCACATGAACATTCGATTGCAAGCTGTTTTGGACAACTTTCTTTCTCTTCTTGCAAAACACTCGGCAGACATCCGTGCAGCTTCTGGAACTCGATAGGAGATGTTTTCTGTGCTGGCACAGTTTTTCCTTGCCAGACACAGTGGAAAAGCTTTTTGCTAAGATGTAGACGAGAAGAGAGGCTAAAGACGAAGGTACGGTGCTCTGCAGAGCTAAGCACCGCTCCTGGACCTCTTTCGGCAGAAGGCGCACACCGCAGAGCACTGTGAGCGGCAGAATCGTCTTTGCGCGAAGAAGCAGCTTCTTCGTCTCCGGGAGCCGGAGAGAGCCGCAACTTCGCAAAGGTGATGAAACAAGCTGTACAACACTGCGATTGTGTACGCAGCTTGCCAACTGAGAGAAAACAGTACCTGACCACTCTCCTGCCTTTTCTATTCACATGAACATTCGATTGCAAGCTGTTTTGGACAACTTTCTTTCTCTTCTTGCAAAACACTCGGCAGACCTCCGTGCAGCCTCTAGAACACGATGGGAGATGTTTTCTGTGCTGGCACAGTTTCTCCTTGCCAGACAGAGTGGAAAAGCTTTTTGCTAAGATGTAGACGAGAAGAGAGGCTAAAGACCAAGCTACGGTGCTCTGCAGAGCTAAGCACCGCTCCCGGGCCTCTTTCGGCAGAAGACACACACTGCAGAGCACTATGAGCTGCAGAATCGTCTTTGCGCGAAGAAGCAGCTTCTTCGTCTCCGGGAGCCGGAGAGAGCGGCAGCTTCGCAAAGGTGATGAAACAAGCTGTACAACACTGCGATTGTGTGCGCAGCTTGCCAACTGAGAGAAAACAGTACCTGACCACTCTCCTGCCATTTCTATTCACATGAACATTCGATTGCAAGCTGTTTTGGACAACTTTCTTTCTCTTCTTGCAAAACACTCGGCAGACCTCCGTGCAGCCTCTAGAACACGATGGGAGATGTTTTCTGTGCTGGCACAGTTTCTCCTTGCCAGACAGAGTGGAAAAGCTTTTTGCTAAGATGTAGACGAGAAGAGAGGCTAAAGACGAAGGTACGGTGCTCTGCAGAGCTAAGCACCGCTCCCGGGCGTCTTTCGGCAGAAGGCGCACACCGCAGAGCACTGTGAGCGGCAGAATCGTCTTTGCGCGAAGAAGCAGCTTCTTCGTCTCCGGGAGCCGGAGAGAGCGACAACTTCGCAAAGGTGATGAAGCAAGCTGTACAACACTGCGATTGTGTGCGCAGCTTGCCAACTGAGAGAAAACAGTACCTGACCACTCTCCTGCCTTTTCTATTCACATGAACATTCGAGTGGAAGCTGTTTTGGACAACTTCCTTTCTCTTCTTTAAAAACACTCTGCAGACTTCCGTGCAGCCTCTAGTACACGATGGGAAATGTTTTTTGTGCTGGCACAGTTTCTCCTTGCCAGACAGAGTGGAAAAGCTTTTTGCTAAGATGTAGACGAGAAGAGATGCTGAAGACGAAGGTACGGTGCTCTGCAGAGCTAAGCACCGCTCCCGGGCGTCATTCGGCAGAAAGCGCACACCGCAGAGCACTGTGAGCGGCAGAATCGCCTTGCACGAAGAAGCAGCTTCTTCGTCTCCGGGAGCCGGAGAGAGCGGCAGCTTCGCAAAGGTGATGAAACAAGCTGTACAACACTGCGATTGTGTGCGCAGCTTGCCAAGTGAGAGAAAACAGTACCTGACCACTCTCCTGCCTTTTCTATTCACATGAACATTCGATTGCAAGCTGTTTTGGACAACTTTCTTTCTCTTCTTGCAAAATACTCGGTAGACCTCCGTGCAGCCTCTAGAACACGATGGGAGATGTTTTCTGTGCTGGCACAATTTCTCCTTGCCAGACAGAGTGGTAAAGCTTTTTGCTAAGATGTAGACGAGAAGAGAGGCTAAAGACGAAGGTACGGTGCTCTGCAGAGCTAAGCACCGCTCCCGGGCGTCTTTCGGCAGAAGGCGCACACCGCAGAGCACTGTGAGCGGCAGAATCGTCTTTGCGCGAAGAAGCAGCTTCTTCGTCTCCGGGAGCCGGAGAGAGCGGCAGCTTCGCAAAGGTGATGAAACAAGCTGTACAACACTGCGATTGTGTGCGCAGCTTGCCAACTGAGAGAAAACAGTACCTGACCACTCTCCTGCCTTTTCTATTCACATGAACATTCGATTGCAAGCTGTTTTGGACAACTTCTTTCTCTTCTTGCAAAACACTCGGCAGACCTCCGTGCAGCTTCTGGAACTCGATAGGAGATGTTTTCTGTGCTGGCAAATTTTTTCCTTGCCAGACACAGTGGAAAAGATTTTTGCTAAGATGTAGACGAGAAGAGAGGCTAAAGACGAAGGTACGGTGCTCTGCAGAGCTAAGCACCGCTCCCGGGCTTCTTTCGGCAGAAGGCGCACACCGCAGAGCACTGTGAGCGGCAGAATCGTCTTTGCGCGAAGAAGCAGCTTCTTCGTCTCCGGGAGCCGGAGAGAGCCGCAACTTCGCAAAGGTGATGAAACAAGCTGTACAACACTGCGATTGTGTACGCAGCTTGCCAACTGAGAGAAAACAGTACCTGACCACTATCCTGCCTTTTCTATTCACATGAACATTCGATTGCAAGCTGTTTTGGACAACTTTCTTTCTCTTCTTGCAAAACACTCGGCAGACATCCGTGCAGCCTCTAGAAGACGATGGGAGATGTTTTCTGTGCTGGCACAGTTTCTCCTTGCCAGACAGTGTGGAAAAGCTTTTTGCTAAGATGTAGACGAGAAGAGAGGCTAAAGACGAAGGTACGGTGCTCTGCAGAGCTAAGCACAGCTCCCGGGCCTCTTTCGGCAGAAGACACACACTGCAGAGCACTATGAGCGGCAGAATCGTCTTTGCGCGAAGAAGCAGCTTCCTCGTCCCCGGGAGCCGGAGAGAGCGGCAGCTTCGCAAAGGTGATGAAACAAGCTGTACAACACTGCGATTGTGTGCGCAGCTTGCCAAGTGAGAGAAAACAGTACCTGACCACTCTCCTGCCTTTTCAATTCACATTAATATTCGATTGCAAGCTGTTTTGGACAACTTTCTTTCTCTTCTTGCAAAACACTCGGCAGACCTCTGTGCAGCCTCTAGAACACGATGGGAGATGTTTTCTGTGCTGGCACAGTTTCTCCTTGCCAGACAGAGTGGAAAAGCTTTTTGCTAAGATGTAGACGAGAAGAGAGGCTAAAGACGAAGGTACGGTGCTCTGCAGAGCTAAGCACAGGCCCCGGGCCTCTTTCGGCAGAAGACACACACTGCAGAGCACTATGAGCGGCAGAATCGTCTTTGCGCGAAGAAGCAGCTTCTTCGTCTCCGGGAGCCGGAGAGAGCGGCAACTTCGCAAAGGTGATGAAACAAGCTGTACAACACTGCGATTGTGTGCGCAGCTTGCCAACTGAGAGAAAACAGTACCTGACCACTCTCCTGCCTTTTCTATTCACATGAACATTCGATTGCAAGCTGTTTTGGACAACTTTCTTTCTCTTCTTGCAAAACACTCGGCAGACATCCGTGCAGCTTCTGGAACTCGATAGGAGATGTTTTCTGTGCTGGTAAAGTTTTTCCTTGCCAGACACAGTGGAAAAGCTTTTTGCTAAGATGTAGATGAGAAGAGAGGCTAAAGACGAAGGTACGGTGCTCTGCAGAGCTAAGCACCGCTCCCGGACCTCTTTCGGCAGAAGGCGCACACCGCAGAGCACTGTGAGCGGCAGAATCGTCTTTGCGCGAAGAAGCAGCTTCTTCGTCTCCGGGAGCCGGAGAGAGCCGCAACTTCGCAAAGGTGATGAAACAAGCTGTACAACACTGCAATTGTGTACGCAGCTTGCCAACTGAGAGAAAACAGTACCTGACCACTCTCCTGCCTTTTCAATTCACATGAACATTCGATTGCAAGCTGTTTTGGACAACTTTCTTTCTCTTCTTGCAAAACACTCGGCAGACCTCCGTGCAGCCTCTAGAACACGATGGGAGATGTTTTCTGTGCTGGCACAGTTTCTCCTTGCCAGACAGAGTGGAAAAGCTTTTTGCTAAGATGTAGACGAGAAGAGAGGCTAAAGACGAAGGTACGGTGCTCTGCAGAGCTAAGCACAGCTCCCGGGCCTCTTTCGGCAGAAGACACACACTGCAGAGCAATATGAGCGGCAGAATCGTCTTTGCGCGAAGAAGCAGCTTCTTCGTCTCCGGGAGCCGGAGAGAGCGGCAGCTTCGCAAAGGTGATGAAACAAGCTGTACAACACTGCGATTGTGTGCGCAGCTTGCCAACTGAGAGAAAACAGTACCTGACCACTCTCCTGCCTTTTCAATTCACATGAACATTCGATTGCAAGCTGTTTTGGACAACTTTCTTTCTCTTCTTGCAAAACACTCGGCAGACCTCCGTGCAGCCTCTAGAACACGATGGGAGATGTTTTCTGTGCTGGCACAGTTTCTCCTTGCCAGACAGAGTGGAAAAGCTTTTTGCTAAGATGTAGACGAGAAGAGAGGCTAAAGACGAAGGTACGGTGCTCTGCAGAGCTAAGCACAGCTCCCGGGCCTCTTTCGGCAGAAGACACACACTGCAGAGCACTGTGAGCGGCAGAATGGTCTTTGCGCGAAGAAGCAGCTTCTTCGTCTCCGGGAGCCGGAGAGAGCGGCAACTTCGCAAAGGTGATGAAACAAGCTGTACAACACTGTGATTGTGTGCGCAGCTTGCCAACTGAGAGAAAACAGTACCTGACCACTCTCCTGCCTTTTCTATTCACATGAACATTCGATTGCAAGCTGTTTTGGACAACTTTCTTTCTCTTCTTGCAAAACACTCGGCAGACCTCCGTGCAGCCTCTAGAACACGATGGGAGATGTTTTCTGTGCTGGCACAGTTTCTCCTTGCCAGACAGAGTGGAAAAGCTTTTTGCTAAGATGTAGACGAGAAGAGAGGCTGAAGACGAAGGTACGGTGCTCTGCAGAGCTAAGCACCGCTCCCGGGCGTCATTCGGCAGAAAGCGCACACCGCAGAGCACTGTGAGCGGCAGAATCGTCTTTGCGCGAAGAAGCAGCTTCTTCGTCTCCGGGAGCCGGAGAGAGCGGCAGCTTCGCAAAGGTGATGAAACAAGCTGTACAACACTGTGATTGTGTGCGCAGCTTGCCAACTGAGAGAAAACAGTACCTGACCACTCTCCTGCCTTTTCAATTCACATGAATATTCGATTGCAAGCTGTTTTGGACAACTTTCTTTCTCTTCTTGCAAAACACTCGGCAGACCTCCGTGCAGCCTCTAGAACACGATGGGAGATGTTTTCTGTGCTGGCACAGTTTCTCCTTGCCAGACAGAGTGGAAAAGCTTTTTGCTAAGATGTAGATGAGAAGAGAGGCTAAAGACGAAGGTACGGTGCTCTGCAGAGCTAAGCACAGCTCCCGGGCCTCTTTCGGCAGAAGACACACACTGCAGAGCACTATGAGCGGCAGAATCGTCTTTGCGCGAAGAAGCAGCTTCTTCGTCTCCGGGAGCCGGAGAGAGCGGCAGCTTCGCAAAGGTGATGAAACAAGCTGTACAACACTGCGATTGTGTGCGCAGCTTGCCAACTGAGAGAAAACAGTACCTGACCACTCTCCTGCCTTTTCAATTCACATGAACATTCGATTGCAAGCTGTTTTGGACAACTTTCTTTCTCTTCTTGCAAAACACTCGGCAGACCTCCGTGCAGCCTCTAGAACACGATGGGAGATGTTTTCTGTGCTGGCACAGTTTCTCCTTGCCAGACAGAGTGGAAAAGCTTTTTGCTAAGATGTAGACGAGAAGAGAGGCTAAAGACGAAGGTACGGTGCTCTGCAGAGCTAAGCACAGCTCCCGGGCCTCTTTTGGCAGAAGACACACACTGCAGAGCACTATGAGCGGCAGAATCGTCTTTGCGCGAAGCAGCTTCTTCGTCTCCGGGAGCCGGAGAGAGCGGCAGCTTCGCAAGGTGATGAAACAAGCTGTTACAACCACTGCGATTGTGTGCGCAGCTTGCCAACTGAGAGAAAACAGTACCTGACCACTCTCCTGCCTTTTCAATTCACATGAACATTCGATTGCAAGCTGTTTTGGGACAACTTTCTTTCTCTTCTTGCAAAACACTCGGCAGACCTCCGTGCAGCCTCTAGAACACGATGGGAGATGTTTTCTGTGCTGGCACAGTTTCTCCTTGCCAGACAGAGTGGAAAAGCTTTTTGCTAAGATGTAGACGAGAAGAGAGGCTAAAGACGAAGGTACGGGTGCTCTGCAGAGCTAAGCACAGCTCCCGGCCTCTTTCGGCAGTAGACACACACTGCAGAGCACTATGAGCGGCAGAATGGTCTTTGCGCGAAGAAGCAGCTTCTTCGTCTCCGGGAGCCGGAGAGAGCGGCAACTTCGCAAAGGTGATGAAACAAGCTGTACAACACTGTGATTGTGTGCGCAGCTTGCCAACTGAGAGAAAACAGTACCTGACCACTCTCCTGCCTTTTCTATTCACATGAACATTCGATTGCAAGCTGTTTTGGACAACTTTCTTTCTCTTCTTGCAAAACACTCGGCAGACCTGTGTGCAGCCTCTAGGAACACGATGGGAGATGTTTTCTGTGCTGGCACAGTTTCTCCTTGCCAGACAGAGTGGAAAAGCTTTTTGCTAAGATGTAGACGAGAAGAGAGGCTAAAGACGAAGGTACGGTGCTCTGCAGAGCTAAGCACCGCTCCCGGGCGTCATTCGGCAGAAAGCGCACAACCGCAGAGCACTGTGAGCCGGCAGAATCGCCTTGCACGAAGAAGCAGCTTCTTCGTCTCCGGAGCCGGAGAGAGCGGCAGCTTCGCAAAGGTGATGAAACAAGCTGTACAACACTGTGATTGTGTGCGCAGATTGCCAACTGAGAGAAAACAGTACCTGACCACTCTCCTGCCTTTTCAATTCACATGAACATTCGATTGCAAGCTGTTTTGGACAACTTTCTTTCTCTTCTTGCAAAACACTCGGCAGACCTCCGTGCAGCCTCTAGAACACGATGGGAGATGTTTTCTGTGCTGGCACAGTTTCTCCTTGCCAGACAGAGTGGAAAAGCTTTTTGCTAAGATGTAGACGAGAAGAGAGGCTAAAGACGAAGGTACGGTGCTCTGCAGAGCTAAGCACAGCTCCCGGGCCTCTTTCGGCAGAAGACACACACTGCAGAGCAATATGAGCGGCAGAATCGTCTTTGCGCGAAGAAGCAGCTTCTTCGTCTCCGGGGAAGCCGGAGAGAGCGGCAGCTTCGCAAAGGTGATGAAACAAGCTGTACAACACTGCGATTGTGTGCGCAGCTTGCCAACTGAGAGAAAACAGTACCTGACCACTCTCCTGCCTTTTCAATTCACATGAAACATTCGATTGCAAGCTGTTTTGGACAACTTTCTTTCTCTTCTTGCAAAAACACTCGGCAGGACCTCCGTGCAGCCTCTAGAACACGATGGGAGATGTTTTCTGTGCTGGCACAGTTTTCTCCTTGCCCAGACAGAGTGGAAAAGCTTTTTGCTAAGATGTAGACGAGAAGAGAGGCTAAAGACGAAGGTACGGTGCTCTGCAGAGCTAAGCACAGCTCCCGGGCCTCTTTCGGCAGAAGACACACACTGCAGAGCACTGTGAGCGGCAGAATGGTCTTTGCGCGAAGAAGCAGCTTCTTCGTCTCCGGGAGCCGGAGAGAGCGGCAACTTCGCAAAGGTGATGAAACAAGCTGTACAACACTGTGATTGTGTGCGCAGCTTGCCAACTGAGAGAAACAGTACCTGACCACTCTCCTGCCTTTTCTATTCACATGAACATTCGATTGCAAGCTGTTTTGGACAACTTTCTTTCTCTTCTTGCAAAACACTCGGCAGACCTCCGTGCAGCCTCTAGAACACGATGGGAGATGTTTTCTGTGCTGGCACAGTTTCTCCTTGCCAGACAGAGTGGAAAAGCTTTTTGCTAAGATGTAGACGAGAAGAGAGGCTGAAGACGAAGGTACGGTGCTCTGCAGAGCTAAGCACCGCTCCCGGGCGTCATTCGGCAGAAAGCGCACACCGCAGAGCACTGTGAGCGGCAGAATCGTCTTTGCGCGAAGAAGCAGCTTCTTCGTCTCCGGGAGCCGGAGAGAGCGGCAGCTTCGCAAAGGTGATGAAACAAGCTGTACAACACTGTGATTGTGTGCGCAGCTTGCCAACTGAGAGAAAACAGTACCTGACCACTCTCCTGCCTTTTCAATTCACATGAATATTCGATTGCAAGCTGTTTTGGACAACTTTCTTTCTCTTCTTGCAAAACACTCGGCAGACCTCCGTGCAGCCTCTAGAACACGATGGGAGATGTTTTCTGTGCTGGCACAGTTTCTCCTTGCCAGACAGAGTGGAAAAGCTTTTTGCTAAGATGTAGATGAGAAGAGAGGCTAAAGACGAAGGTACGGTGCTCTGCAGAGCTAAGCACAGCTCCCGGGCCTCTTTCGGCAGAAGACACACACTGCAGAGCACTATGAGCGGCAGAATCGTCTTTGCGCGAAGAAGCAGCTTCTTCGTCTCCGGGAGCCGGAGAGAGCGGCAGCTTCGCAAAGGTGATGAAACAAGCTGTACAACACTGCGATTGTGTGCGCAGCTTGCCAACTGAGAGAAAACAGTACCTGACCACTCTCCTGCCTTTTCAATTCACATGAACATTCGATTGCAAGCTGTTTTGGACAACTTTCTTTCTCTTCTTGCAAAACACTCGGCAGACCTCCGTGCAGCCTCTAGAACACGATGGGAGATGTTTTCTGTGCTGGCACAGTTTCTCCTTGCCAGACAGAGTGGAAAAGCTTTTTGCTAAGATGTAGACGAGAAGAGAGGCTAAAGACGAAGGTACGGTGCTCTGCAGAGCTAAGCACAGCTCCCGGGCCTCTTTTGGCAGAAGACACACACTGCAGAGCACTATGAGCGGCAGAATCGTCTTTGCGCGAAGAAGCAGCTTCTTCGTCTCCGGGAGCCGGAGAGAGCGGCAGCTTCGCAAAGGTGATGAAACAAGCTGTACAACACTGCGATTGTGTGCGCAGCTTGCCAACTGAGAGAAAACAGTACCTGACCACTCTCCTGCCTTTTCAATTCACATGAACATTCGATTGCAAGCTGTTTTGGACAACTTTCTTTCTCTTCTTGCAAAACACTCGGCAGACCTCCGTGCAGCCTCTAGAACACGATGGGAGATGTTTTCTGTGCTGGCACAGTTTCTCCTTGCCAGACAGAGTGGAAAAGCTTTTTGCTAAGATGTAGACGAGAAGAGAGGCTAAAGACGAAGGTACGGTGCTCTGCAGAGCTAAGCACAGCTCCCGGGCCTCTTTCGGCAGTAGACACACACTGCAGAGCACTATGAGCGGCAGAATGGTCTTTGCGCGAAGAAGCAGCTTCTTCGTCTCCGGGAGCCGGAGAGAGCGGCAACTTCGCAAAGGTGATGAAACAAGCTGTACAACACTGTGATTGTGTGCGCAGCTTGCCAACTGAGAGAAAACAGTACCTGACCACTCTCCTGCCTTTTCTATTCACATGAACATTCGATTGCAAGCTGTTTTGGACAACTTTCTTTCTCTTCTTGCAAAACACTCGGCAGACCTGTGTGCAGCCTCTAGAACACGATGGGAGATGTTTTCTGTGCTGGCACAGTTTCTCCTTGCCAGACAGAGTGGAAAAGCTTTTTGCTAAGATGTAGACGAGAAGAGAGGCTAAAGACGAAGGTACGGTGCTCTGCAGAGCTAAGCACCGCTCCCGGGCGTCATTCGGCAGAAAGCGCACACCGCAGAGCACTGTGAGCGGCAGAATCGCCTTGCACGAAGAAGCAGCTTCTTCGTCTCCGGGAGCCGGAGAGAGCGGCAGCTTCGCAAAGGTGATGAAACAAGCTGTACAACACTGTGATTGTGTGCGCAGATTGCCAACTGAGAGAAAACAGTACCTGACCACTCTCCTGCCTTTTCAATTCACATGAACATTCGATTGCAAGCTGTTTTGGACAACTTTCTTTCTCTTCTTGCAAAACACTCGGCAGACCTCCGTGCAGCCTCTAGAACACGATGGGAGATGTTTTCTGTGCTGGCACAGTTTCTCCTTGCCAGACAGAGTGGAAAAGCTTTTTGCTAAGATGTAGACGAGAAGAGAGTCTAAAGACGAAGGTACGGTGCTCTGCAGAGCTAAGCACCGCTCCCGGGCTTCTTTCGGCAGAAGGCGCACACCGCAGAGCACTGTGAGCGGCAGAATCGTCTTTGCGCGAAGAAGCAGCTTCTTCGTCTCCGGGAGCCGGAGAGAGCCGCAACTTCGCAAAGGTGATGAAACAAGCTGTACAACACTGCGATTGTGTGCGCAGCTTGCCAACTGAGAGAAAACAGTACCTGACCACTCTCCTGCCTTTTCTATTCACATGAATATTCGATTGCAAGCTGTTTTGGACAACTTTCTTTCTCTTCTTGCAAAATACTCGGTAGACCTCCGTGCAGCCTCTAGAACACGATGGGAGATGTTTTCTGTGCTGGCACAGTTTCTCCTTGCCAGACAGAGTGGAAAAGCTTTTTGCTAAGATGTAGACGAGAAGAGAGGCTAAAGACGAAGGTACGGTGCTCTGCAGAGCTAAGCACCGCTCCCGGGCGTCTTTCGGCAGAAGGCGCACACCGCAGAGCACTGTGAGCGGCAGAATCGTCTTTGCGCGAAGAAGCAGCTTCTTCGTCTCCGGGAGCCGGAGAGAGCGGCAGCTTCGCAAAGGTGATGAAACAAGCTGTACAACACTGCGATTGTGTGCGCAGCTTGCCAACTGAGAGAAAACAGTACCTGACAACTCTCCTGCCTTTTCTATTCACATGAACATTCGATTGCAAGCTGTTTTGGACAACTTTCTTTCTCTTCTTGCAAAACACTCGGCAGACATCCGTGCAGCTTCTGGAACTCGATACGAGATGTTTTCTGTGCTGGCAAAATTTTCCTTGCCAGACAGAGTGGAAAAGCTTTTTGCTAAGATGTAGACGAGAAGAGAGGCTAAAGACGAAGGTACGGTACTCTGCAGAGCTAAGCACCGCTCCCGGTCGTCTTTCGGCAGAAGGCGCACACCGCAGAGCACTGTGAGCGGCAGAATCGTCTTTGCGCGAAGAAGCAGCTTCTTCGTCTCCGGGAGCCGGAGAGAGCGGCAGCTTCGCAAAGGTGATGAAACAAGCTGTACAACACTGCGATTGTGTGCGCAGCTTGCCAACTGAGAGAAAACAGTACCTGACCACTCTCCTGCCTTTTCAATTCACATGAACATTCGATTGCAAGCTGTTTTGGACAACTTTCTTTCTCTTCTTGCAAAAATCTCGGCAGACCTCCGTGCAGCTTCTGGAACTCGATACGAGATGTTTTCTGTGCTGGCAAAATTTTTCCTTGCCAGACAGAGTGGAAAAGCTTTTTCCTAAGATGTAGACGAGAAGAGAGGCTAAAGACGAAGGTACGGTGCTCTGCAGAGCTAAGCACCGCTCCCGGGCTTCTTTCGGCAGAAGGCGCACACCGCAGAGCACTGTGAGCGGCAGAATCGTCTTTGCGCGAAGAAGCAGCTTCTTCGTCTCCGGGAGCCGGAGAGAGCCGCAACTTCGCAAAGGTGATGAAACAAGCTGTACAACACTGCGATTGTGTACGCAGCTTGCCAACTGAGAGAAAACAGTACCTGACCACTCTCCTGCCTTTTCTATTCACATGAACATTCGATTGCAAGCTGTTTTGGACAACTTTCTTTCTCTTCTTGCAAAACACTCGGCAGACCTCCGTGCAGCCTCTAGAACACGATGGGAGATGTTTTCTGTGCTGGCACAGTTTCTCCTTGCCAGACAGTGTGGAAAAGCTTTTTGCTAAGATGTAGACGAGAAGAGAGGCTAAAGACGAAGGTACGGTGCTCTGCAGAGCTAAGCACAGCTCCCGGGCCTCTTTCGGCAGAAGACACACACTGCAGAGCACTATGAGCGGCAGAATCGTCTTTGCGCGAAGAAGCAGCTTCTTCGTCCCCGGGAGCCGGAGAGAGCGGCAGCTTCGCAAAGGTGATGAAACAAGCTGTACAACACTGCGATTGTGTGCGCAGCTTGCCAACTGAGAGAAAACAGTACCTGACCACTCTCCTGCCTTTTCAATTCACATGAATACTCGATTGCAAGCTGTTTTGGACAACTTTCTTTCTCTTCTTGCAAAACACTCGGCAGACCTCCGTGCAGCCTCTAGAACACGATGGGAGATGTTTTCTGTGCTGGCACAGTTTCTCCTTGCCAGACAGAGTGGAAAAGCTTTTTGCTAAGATGTAGACGAGAAGAGAGGCTAAAGACGAAGGTACGGTGCTCTGCAGAGCTAAGCACCGCTCCCGGACCTCATTCGGCAGAAGGCGCACACCGCAGAGCACTGTGAGCGGCAGAATCGTCTTTGCGCGAAGAAGCAGCTTCTTCGTCTCCGGGAGCCGGAGAGAGTCGCAACTTCGCAAAGGTGATGAAACAAGCTGTACAACACTGCGATTGTGTACGCAGCTTGCCAACTGAGAGAAAACAGTACCTGACCACTCTCCTGCCTTTTCTATTCACATGAACATTCGATTGCAAGCTGTTTTGGACAACTTTCTTTCTCTTCTTGCAAAACACTCGGCAGACCTCCGTGCAGCCTCTAGAACACGATGGGAGATGTTTTCTGTGCTGGCACAGTTTCTCCTTGCCAGACAGAGTGGAAAAGCTTTTTGCTAAGATGTAGACGAGAAGAGAGGCTAAAGACGAAGGTACGGTGCTCTGCAGAGCTAAGCACAGCTCCCGGGCCTCTTTCGGCAGAAGACACACACTGCAGAGCACTATGAGCGGCAGAATCGTCTTTGCGCGAAGAAGCAGCTTCTTCGTCTCCGGGAGCCGGAGAGAGCGGCAGCTTCGCAAAGGTGATGAAACAAGCTGTACAACACTGCGATTGTGTGCGCAGCTTGCCAACTGAGAGAAAACAGTACCTGACCACTCTCCTGCCTTTTCAATTCACATGAACATTCGATTGCAAGCAGTTTTGGACAACTTTCTTTCTCTTCTTGCAAAACACTCGGCAGACTTCCGTGCAGCCTCTAGAACACGATGGGAGATATTTTTTGTGCTGGCACAGTTTCTTCTTGCCAGACAGAGTGGAAAAGCTTTTTACTAAGATGTAGACGAGAAGAGAGGCTAAAGACGAAGGTACGGTGCACTGCAGAGCTAAGCACCGCTCCCGGGCGTCTTTCGGCAGAAGGCGCACACCGCAGAGCACTGTGAGCGGCCGAATCGTCTTTGCGCGAAGAAGCAGCATCTTCGTCTCCGGGAGCCGGAGAGAGCGGCAGCTTCGCAAAGGTGATGAAACAAGCTGTACAACACTGCGATTGTGTGCGCAGCTTGCCAACTGAGAGAAAACAGTACCTGACCACTCTCCTGCCTTTTCAATTCACATGAACATTCGATTGGAAGCTGTTTTGGGCAACTTTCTTTCTCTTCTTGCAAAACACTCGGCAGACCGCCGTGCAGCCTCTAGAACACGATGGGAGATGTTTTCTGTGCTGGCACAGTTTCTCCTTGCCAGACAGAGTGGAAAAGCTTTTTGCTAAGATGTAGACGAGAAGAGAGGCTAAAGACGAAGGTACGGTGCTCTGCAGAGCTAAGCACCGCTCCCGGACGTCTTTCAGCAGAAGGCGCACACCGCAGAGCACTGTGAGCGGCAGAATCGTCTTTGCGCGAAGAAGCAGCTTCTTCGTCTCCGGGAGCCGGAGAGAGCGGCAGCTTCGCAAAGGTGATGAAACAAGCTGTACAACACTGCGATTGTGTGCGCAGCTTGCCAAGTGAGAGAAAACAGTACCTGACCACTCTCCTGCCTTTTCAATTCACATGAACATTCGATTGCAAGCTGTTTTGGACAACTTTCTTTCTCTTCTTGCAAAACACTCGGCAGACCTCCGTGCAGCCTCTAGAACACGATGGGAGATGTTTTCTTTGCTGCACAGTTTCTCCTTGCCAGACAGAGTGGAAAAGGTTTTGCTAAGATGTAGACGAGAAGAGAGGCTAAAGACGAAGGTACGGTGCTCTGCAGAGCTAAGCACAGCTCCCGGGCCTCTTTCGGCAGAAGGGGCACACCGCAGAGCACTGTGAGCGGCAGAATCGTCTTTGCGCGAAGAAGCAGCTTCTTCGTCTCCGGGAGCCGGAGAGAGCGGCAGCTTCGCAAAGGTGATGAAACAAGCTGTACAACACTGCGATTGTGTGCGCAGCTTGCCAAGTGTGAGAAAACAGTACCTGACCACTCTCCTGCCTTTTCTATTCACATGAACATTCGATTGCAAGCTGTTTTGGACAACTTTCTTTCTCTTCTTGCAAAACACTCGGCAGACCCTCCGTGCAGCCTCTAGAACACGATGGGAGATGTTTTCTGTGCTGGCACAGTTTCTCCTTGCCAGACAGAGTGGAAAGCTTTTTGCTAAGATGTAGACGAGAAGAGAGGCTAAAGACGAAGGTACGGTGCTCTGCAGAGCTAAGCACAGCTCCCGGGCCTCTTTCGGCAGAAGACACACACTGCAGAGCACTATGAGCGGCTGAATGGTCTTTCCGCGAAGAAGCAGCTTCTTTCGTCTCCGGGAGCCGGAACGAGAGCGGCAGCCTCGCAAAGGTGATGAAACAAGCTGTACAACACTGCGATTGTGTGCGCAGCTTGCCCAACTGAGAGAAAACAGTACCTGACCACTCTCCTGCCTTTTCTATTCACATGAACATTCGATTGCAAGCTGTTTTGGACAACTTTCTTTCTCTTCTTGCAAAACACTCGGCTTACCTCCGTGCAGCCTCTAGAACACGATGGGAGATGTTTTTTGTGCTGGCACAGTTTCTTCTTGCCAGACAGAGTGGAAAAGCTTTTTACTAAGATGTAGACGAGAAGAGAGGCTAAAGACGATGGTACGGTGCACTGCAGAGCTAAGCACAGCTCCCGGGCGTCTTTCGGCAGAAGGCGCACACCGCAGAGCACTGTGAGCGGCAGAATCGTCTTTGCGCGAAGAATCAGCTTCTTCGTCTCCGGGAGCCGGAGAGAGCGGCAGCTTCGCAAAGGTGATGAAACAAGCTGTACAACACTGCGATTGTGTGCGCAGCTTGCCAACTGAGAGAAAACAGTACCTGACCACTCTCCTGCCTTTTCAATCACATGAACATTCGATTGGAAGCTGTTTAGGGCAACTTTCTTTCTCTTCTTGCAAAACACTCGGCAGACCTCCGTGCAGCCCTCTAGAACACGATGGGAGATGTTTTTCTGTGCTGGCACAGTTTCTCCTTGCCAGACAGAGTGGAAAAGCTTTTTGCTAAGATGTAGACGAGAAGAGAGGCTAAAGACGAAGGTACGGTGCTCTGCAGAGCAAAGCACCGCTCCCTGGACGTCTTTCAGCAGAAGGGCGCACACCGCAGAGCACTGTGAGCGGCAGAATCGTCTTTGCGCGAAGAAGCAGCTTCTTCGTCTCCGGGAGCCGGAGAGAGCGGCAGCTTCGCAAAGGTGATGAAACAAGCTGTACAACACTGCGATTGTGTGCGCAGCTTGCCAACTGAGTGAAAACAGTACCTGACCACTCTCCTGCCTTTTCAATTCACATGAACATTCGATTGCAAGCTGTTTTGGACAACTTTCTTTCTCTTCTTGTAAAACACTCGCAGACCTCCGTGCAGCCTCTAGAACACGATGGGAGATGTTTTCTTTGCTGGCACAGTTTCTCCTTGCCAGACAGATTGGAAAAGATTTTGCTAAGATGTAGACGAGAAGAGAGGCTAAAGACGAAGGTACGGTGCTCTGCAGAGCTAAGCACCGCTCCCGGGCCTCTTTCGGGCAGAAGGAGCACACCGCAGAGCACTGTGAGCGGCAGAATCGTCTTTGCGTGAAGAAGCAGGTTCTTCGTCTCCGGGAGCCGGAGGGAGCGGCAGCTTCGCAAAGGTGATGAAACAAGCTGTACAACACTGCGATTGTGTGCGCAGCTTGCCAAGTGAGAGAAACAGTACCTGACCACTCTCCTGCCTTTTCTATTCACGATGAACATCGATTGCAAGCTGTTTTGGACAACTTTCTTTCTCTTCTTGCAAAAACACTCGGCAGACCTCCGTGCAGCCTCTAGAACACGACGGGAGATGTTTTCTGTGCTGGCACAGTTTCTCCTTGCCAGACACAGTGGAAAAGCTTTTTGCTAAGATGTAGACGAGAAGGGAGGCTAAAGACGAAGGTACGGTGCTCTGCAGAGCTAAGCACAGCTCCCGGGCCTCTTTCGGCAGAAGACACACACTGCAGAGCACTATGAGCGGCAGAATCGTCTTTGCGCGAAGAAGCAGCTTCTTCGTCTCCGGGAGCCGGAGAGAGCGGCAGCTTCGCAAAGGTGATGAAACAAGCTGTACAACACTGCGATTGTGTGCGCAGCTTGCCAACTGAGAGAAAACAGTACCTGACCACTCTCCTGCCTTTTCAATTCACATGAACATTCGATTGCAAGCTGTTTTGGACAACTTTGTTTCTCTTCCTTGCAAAACACTCGGCAGGACCTCTGTGCAGCCTCTAGAACACGATGGGAGATGTTTTCTGTGCTGGCACAGTTTCTCCTTGCCAGACAGAGTGGAAAAGCTTTTTGCTAAGATGTAGACGAGAAGAGAGGCTAAAGACGAAGGTACGGTGCTCTGCAGAGCTAAGCACAGCTCCCGGGCCTCTTTCGGCAGAAGACACACACAGCAGAGCACTATGAGCGCAGAATCGTCTTTGCGCGAAGAAGCAGCTTCTTCGTCTCCGGGAGCCGGAGGAGAGCGGCAGCTTCGCAAAGGTGATGAAACACGCTGTACAACACTGCGATTGTGTGCGCAGCTTGCCAAGTGAGAGAAAACAGTACCTGACCACTCTCCTGCCTTTTCTATTCACATGAACATTCGATTGCAAGCTGTTTTGCACAACCTTCTTTCTCTTCTTGCAAAACACTCTGCAGACCTCCGTGCAGCCTCTATAACACGATGGGAGATGTTTTCTGTGCTGGCACAGTTTCTCCTTGCCAGACAGAGTGGAAAAGCTTTTTCTAAGATGTAGACGAGAAGAGAGGCTAAAGACGAATGTACGGTGCACTGCAGAGCTAAGCACCGCTCCCGGACCTCTTTCGGCAGAAGGCGCACACCGCAGAGCAGAGTGAGCGGCAGAATCGTCTTTGCGCGAAGAAGCAGCTTCTTCGTCTCCGGGGAGCCGAGAGAGCGGCAGCTTCGCAAAGGTGATGAAACAAGCTGTACAACACTGCGATTGTGTGCGCAGCTTGCCAACTGAGAGAAAACAGTACCTGACCACTCTCCTGCCTTTTCTATTCACATGAACATTCGATTGGAATCTGTTTTGGGCAACTTTCTTTCTCTTCTTTGCAAAACACGCGGCAGACCTCCGTGCAGCCTCTAGAACACGATGGGAGATGTTTTTCTGTGCTGGCACAGTTTCTCCTTGCCAGACAGAGTGGAAAAGCTTTTTACTAAGATGTAGACGAGAAGAGAGGCTAAAGACGAAGGTACGGTGCTCTGCAGAGGCTAAGCACAGCTCCCGGGCCTCTTTCGCAGAAGACACACACTGCAGAGCACTATGAGCGGCAGAATGGTCTTTGCGCGAAGAAGCAGCTTCTTCGTCTCCGGGAGCCGGAGAGAGCGGCAGCTTCGCAAAGGTGATGAAACAAGCTGTACAACACTGCGATTGTGTGCGCAGCTTGCCAAGTGAGAGAAACAGTACCTGACCACTCTCCTGCCTTTTCAATTCACATGAACATTCGATTGCAAGCTGTTTTGGACAACTTTCTTTCTCTTCTTGCAAAACACTCGGCAGACATCCGTGCAGCTTCTGGAAGTCGATAGGAGATGTTTTCTGTGCTGGCAATGTTTTTCCTTGCCAGACACAGTGGAAAAGCTTTTTGCTAAGATGTAGACGAGAAGAGAGGCTAAAGACGAAGGTACGGTGCTCTGCAGAGCTAAGCACCGCTCCCGGACCTCTTTCGCAGAAGGCGCACACCGCAGAGCACTGTGAGCGGCAGAATCGTCTTTGCGCGAAGAAGCAGCTTCTTCGTCTCCGGGAGCCGGAGAGAGCGGCAACTTCGCAAAGGTGATGAAACAAGCTGTACAACACTGCGATTGTGTACGCAGCTTGCCAACTGAGAGAAAACAGTACCTGACCACTCTCCTGCCTTTTCTATTCACATGAACTCGATTGCAAGCTGTTTTGGACAACTTTCTTTCTCTTCTTGCAAAACACTCGGCAGACCTCCGTGCAGCCTCTAGAACACGATGGGAGATGTTTTCTGTGCTGGCACAGTTTCTCCTTGCCAGACAGAGTGGAAAAGCTTTTTGCTAAGATGTAGACGAGAAGAGAGGCTAAAGACGAAGGTACGGTGCTGTGCAGAGCTAAGCACCGCTCCCGGGCCTCTTTCGGCAGAAGACACACACTGCAGAGCACTATGAGCGGCAGAATCGTCTTTGCGCGAAGAAGCAGCTTCTTCGTCTCCGGGAGCCGGAGAGAGCGGCAGCTTCTCAAAGGTGATGAAACAAGCTGTACAACACTGCGATTGTGTGCGCAGCTTGCCAAGTGAGAGAAAACAGTACCTGACCACTCTCCTGCCTTTTCAATTCACATGACATTCGATTGCAAGCTGTTTTGGACAACTTTCTTTCTCTTCTTGCAAAACACTCGGCAGACCTCCGTGCAGCCTCTAGAACACGATGGGAGATGTTTTCTGTGCTGGCAGAGTTTCTCCTTGCCAGACAGAGTGGAAAAGCTTTTTGCTAAGATGTAGACGAGAGAGAGTCTAAAGACGAAGGTACGGTGCTCTGCAGAGCTAAGCACCGCTCTCGGACCTCTTTCGGCAGAAGGCGCACACCGCAGAGCACTGTGAGCGGCAGAATCGTCTTTGCGCGAAGAAGCAGCTTCTTCGTCTCCGGGAGCCGGAGAGAGCGGCAGCTTCGCAAAGGTGATGAAACAAGCTGTACAACACTGCGATTGTGTGCGCAGCTTGCCAACTGAGAGAAAACAGTACCTGACCACTCTCCTGCCTTTTCAATTCACATGAACATTCGATTGCAAGCTGTTTTGGACAACTTTCTTTCTCTTCTTGCAAAACACTCGGCAGACCTCCGTGCAGCCTCTAGAACACGATGGGAGATGTTTTCTGTGCTGGCACAGTTTCTCCTTGCCAGACAGAGTGGAAAAGCTTTTTGCTAAGATGTAGACGAGAAGAGAGGCTAAAGACGAAGGTACGGTGCTCTGCAGAGCTAAGCACAGCTCCCGGGCCTCTTTCGGCAGAAGACACACACTGCAGAGCACTATGAGCGGCAGAATCGTCTTTGCGCGAAGAAGCAGCTTCTTCGTCTCCGGGAGCCGGAGAGAGCGGCAGCTTCGCAAAGGTGATGAAACAAGCTGTACAACACTGCGATTGTGTGCGCAGCTTGCCAACTGAGAGAAAACAGTACCTGACCACTCTCCTGCCTTTTCAATTCACATGAACATTCGATTGCAAGCTGTTTTGGACAACTTTCTTTCTCTTCTTGCAAAACACTCGGCAGACCTCCGTGCAGCCTCTAGAACACGATGGGAGATGTTTTCTGTGCTGGCACAGTTTCTCCTTGCCAGACAGAGTGGAAAAGCTTTTTGCTAAGATGTAGACGAGAAGAGAGGCTAAAGACGAAGGTACGGTGCTCTGCAGAGCTAAGCACCGCTCTCGGACCTCTTTCGGCAGAAGGCGCACACCGCAGAGCACTGTGAGCGGCAGAATCGTCTTTGCGCGAAGAAGCAGCTTCTTCGTCTCCGGGAGCCGGAGAGAGCGGCAGCTTCGCAAAGGTGATGAAACAAGCTGTACAACACTGCGATTGTGTGCGCAGCTTGCCAACTGAGAGAAAACAGTACCTGACCACTCTCCTGCCTTTTCAATTCACATGAACATTCGATTGCAAGCTGTTTTGGACAACTTTCTTTCTCTTCTTGCAAAACACTCGGCAGACCTCCGTGCAGCCTCTAGAACACGATGGGAGATGTTTTCTGTGCTGGCACAGTTTCTCCTTGCCAGACAGAGTGGAAAAGCTTTTTTGCTAAGATGTAGACGAGAAGAGAGGCTAAAGACGAAGGTACGGTGCTCTGCAGAGCTAAGCACCGCTCCCGGCCGTCTTTCAGCAGAAGGCGCACACCGCAGAGCACTGTGAGCGGCAGAATCGTCTTTGCGCGAAGAAGCAGCTTCTTCGTCTCCGGGAGCCGGAGAGAGCGGCAGCTTCGCAAAAGTGATGAAACAAGCTGTACAACACTGCGATTGTGTGCGCAGCTTGCCAACTGAGAGAAAACAGTACCTGACCACTCTCCTGCCTTTTCAATTCACATGAACATTCGATTGCAAGCTGTTTTGGACAACTTTCTTTCTCTTCTTGCAAAACACACTGCAGACCTCCGTGCAGCTTCTAGAAGACGATGGGAGATGTTTTCTGTGCTGGCACAGTTTCTCCTTGCCAGACAGAGTGGAAAAGCTTTTTGCTAAGATGTAGACGAGAAGAGAGGCTAAAGACGAAGGTACGGTGCTCTG